>NC_133433.1:6042000-6359250 GCF_011762505.2 Arvicanthis niloticus
TTAAGGACATGACCCACCAGATCCAACTTCCCCTGATTCCAATAGGAAAGTTATAAAGCTTGTATTTGTGCTAAAAATGAATCCTGAGAACATATCCTTTTCTTTTTCAGCCCTCAATTATTTCTTCGAGTAGCTTGATAGTCCTGAGTTAACTTTGCTAGAAAGACTTCCTTGATTTTTTTAATGGATTAAACTAAGCAGCTCTTCAACTAACAAATTCCACTAGAATTATGGAATCTTCACTGCTGAAGATTGGTCATTAGGCAGATGGATGGTATTTTTTCCCTGTGATCATTTTTAATTGTCACTATGTTACATTTATCTTTCCTAAACCATGACAACATATGCTCTTCTGGGTTTACTTGAAAGGGAAGCACCCTAAGAAAGATAAATTATTGTATTATCACCAAACATTCATTAAATGTCCACATTCTTTAGAAGAAACAAGTGAGTATGGTAAAGGGGAATTAATTACGTTTAATTCCTCCCTCTGGAAGTTACAGATATTCAGAAAGTAATGATACTGGGATTTTAAGGCCATACATTCAAGGCAGGAATGGGTTTGACAAAAGGATAAAGACATGACCTGACTTTTCCACCATAAATACCTTCAGTTTCAAAGAAAGTGTATAAGCCACAGAGCAAAACTGAGTTTTTGGAGAATGTAAAAATTGATTATGAAAAGTCACCCATCATTCATATAAGGAAAATCTATGCCAGAGTTTAATGATTTGACAGAGAAGGCATTATGGGATGACCTGCCTCTGAATGTTTCTTATCTCTTCCCAGACATTTCTAAAGAAAAAGGAATTATCAGAAATGTCTGACTTATATGTGTGTTAAACTGCCTTATGTGTTGGAGAGGAAAGGGATGAAATGTAATGAAGCCATGATTTAACAAACATTAAATTAACCCACATTAAAGCAGTGCTGTGTTTATGGTGGTAGATATTGAAAATGAATTCTTAGAACTTAAACTTATGTCCATAAATTATATTTCTTTAAAACACTAACAAATCATTAAGATGGATCTTAAAATATCCATCTCAAAATGTTACCTGAATTTTTTAACTCCTATCCTCCCTTTTTCCCTCCCTCCCTCTACCCTCCCTCTCTCTTTCTTAGTTTCCCTCTCTCTCCCAATATCTGTTTCTCTCTCTCTTTCAAAATCATTCCTTCATGATTTAACAAATTAATATAAATTATTCCTTTATGATTTAAAAATTAATATAGGTCACTAATCTTTTAATTCTCTGACATTTACATAAACTTCTGCTTGTCATTTTTCTTGATCATTTATTATTTTTTAGATAACACATCATCATTTTTGCCAATAACACACTTCGTAGTCAATGGAATATAAGGATGTACATTTTCTTTTATGTCAAGGATGGTTCAACACAAGGCTCTATTCACCAAAAACTGGGATCCCATATTAAAAACTCTTCCTCTGATAAGCAATGCTCATTGGTCAGGAATCAACACAAAATGAGTGCAGCTCATTCACTATTACTAGACAAAAGTGTTCATGCTTCTCAGAAAATAGTAATAATGTTGAACTGGAGGCTATGATTTCTTTTTTTTATGTGTAATATATTTTATTTTTTTATATTTTATTTACATTTCAGATGCCATCCCCTTTCCCCATTTCCCCTCTCTAGAAAACCCCTATCCCATGCCCCCTTTTTCTTTTTGCTTTTATACATTTTTTAATGTTAATCAACGGCTTTATAAGTTTGGTAATGCTCAATCAGAAGTGTAAACCAATACCCAACCTAGATATATCAACTATCTTTGACTGGTGGAGACACGTGAACATCTGCCTCCATGCCCCCCCTCTCTCTCTTTCTCTCTCTCATCACCTAGTTTCACCCTTACTGTTAGAATAAAACTTTTCTCTCAAAATGCAATTAGAGCATAATTATTCCTAATTGTACCAGTGAGGTATAAGATAGTCCTAATACCCAGTCCATCATTTTGTTGACTAACCAGAACCTCTGTCATCTCTCCTAACTAAAACACTTAGTTTTGAACCTGGCTTTTTTCTTGGCTTTAGAATGATTGTCAGCTGAAAACCATCCACTCAGATCTTTTCTCTCAAAGTAAATAGCCAGGATTGGCTATGAGACTATAGGTATTCAACCCCGTCAGAAATCCAGAATGACTGAGTTAGCTGAAATTATGGGAAGCACTAAGCATAGCTTCTAAAACTTAGCCAATTAATAGAGACAGCTGAACACCTGGAAAGTCCCTATACTACCGAACGTTGGAGCATCAAATCTTCACCTTCTGGGACAGAATCATCTATCTGATAGACCTTAGTGATGCAGAATTGTTACGGGCTGATTACTCTGTCTAGGCAGATATAATCAGTCGACTATTCTGCAAGTGTGTTCTTTTCTGGACAGTAATTTGTCTATAGGTGGGAAGAGGCAATTCTTGCCTAGTGGCTGTCTCCCCACAGCTGGAGTAATACCAAAGATGCTCAATTTCTTCTTAGAATCCATGACAGGAAGCTGTCAGGAGCAGACAGGTCTCTGATCAAAATGAACATTAATATAGAAATATTTGTAACGTCAATTCTATGGACTTCTGATGTTTTGAAAACCAACTATCCATGTAAGGTAACCTGGACTGTTGTTTGTTAACTCTTCTCAGCTCTTTCTAAATAAAATATGGAAAACACCCTAACAATAAACTCAAAGCCATGAATTTGCTATAGTCCCTTAACTCGTAGGCTAACTGTCCCAAATCAGTTAAAAAAGTTAAAGAAGGACTGGGTCTAAGCCTTGTATTCCTAAATGTGTTATACAGGCACAATGCCCATGAGAGTATCAATATTCATCTCACTTTTATATCACTAAGAAGCTCATACAAATGAAAACCTTAAATTTGAAATCAAAGTAAATTTTATACCATTTAAAAAATTATAACTTCATCTTGATATTAATTATACAGATTTCTACCAATAGGTTATGGCTATGCAATAAGTCCTAGCTAATCCTCCCTGTTCCAACAGAACCACTACTTTTCCCTAGAAAGACAAACCAATATTAACCACCTTAGTCCCCAAGCCTAGGGAATAGGGGCACTGACTCTTCTTTAACTTCTTCAAGCTGATTATGGTCGTTGAGATATTAGAAGAGGGTGGGGGGAGGAGTAAGTTGATAAGCCTCTGTCGCTGTGTCTTCACTGCATCCAGATGGAATTCCAGGACATCGGAAGTTTGGGCAGGTCTGCTCTGTATGCTTGATAAGTAGATACACCAAGGCTGTGTATTCTGCAATATATAATTCTCAGAACAAGTTTTAGTATCGAAAAAAAAATTTTTTTTTCCTAGAGGGCTGATTTTTTTTTAAAGATGTTGGTTCTAACAACTTTTCTTTTTTTCCCCTTTTAAAAATTGGTTGTAATATTTACATTTCAAATTTTATCCCCATATCCCATTCCCCCCACCACCCAGGAACCCCTTATCCCATCCCCCGTCCTTGTGTTTCTATGAGGGTGTGATTTTCCAGTTTCTATGATACTGTTTCCATTAACATAAACTGCCTCCTGAATTTCTAAATCCTTCTCTTTGTGTTATTAAATCTCCTATTTTTCTTTTTTCTTTCTTTTTTCCTCCTTTTTTCTCCTTTTCCCCCTTTTTTCTATCTCTCTTTTTTAAAAATTGGGTATTATATTTACCTTTCAGATTTTATCCCCTTACCCCACTTCCTCACAACACCCAGAAACCTCTTATCCCATCCCCCCTCCTAATGCTTCTATGAGGCAGTGCCCACACCTACCCCCCACTACCCTCTCCCTCCCACTCTGTGTTTGTTTTTTATGGGACCAAGAAACTCCTCTCCCACCTATGCCCAACAAGGCCATCCTCCCCTACATATACTGTTGGAGCCATGGGTCCCTCCCTATGTGCTCTCAGGCTGATTGTTTAGACCCTGAGGGGCTCTGGTTATTTGGTATTGTTGCTTTCCTCCTTGAGTCACAAACCTTTCCTGTTCTTTCAGTCTTCTCTCTAAGTTCTCCCTTGGGAAACCCTTGATCATATCAGTGTTTAGCTGTGAGCATTGTCTTCTGAATGTGTTAGTCTTTGGCAGATCTCTAAGTAGACAGCTATATCATATTCTTGACAGCATGCACTTCCAGCCATCCACATCAGTGTCTAGCTTAGGTGACTGTACATGGGATAAATATCCAGGTGGAATGGTCTCCTCATGGCCCCTCCTTCAGTTTCTGTCCCATGTTTTGTTTCTATATTTGCTCCCTTGAGTATTTTTGTTACTCGTTCTAAGTAGAACTGAGGCATCCCCTCTTGGTCTTCCTTCTTCATGAGTTTCATGTGGTCTGCGGGTTGAGTCTTCGCTATTCCAAGCTTTTGGGCTAACATCTGCTTATTCGTGAGTAAATACCATGTGTGTTCTTTTGTGATTGGGTTAACTCACTCAGGATGATAATTTCTAGTTCCATCCATTTACCAAAAAATTTCTCGAATTCATTATTTTTAATAGCTGAGTAATACTCCATTGTGTAAATGTACCACATTTTTTGTATCCATTCCTATGTTGAGGGACATTTTGGTTCTTTCCAGCTTCTGGCTATTATAAATAAGGCTGCTATGAACATAGTGGAGCATATGTCTTTATTATATGTTGGAGCATTTTCTGGGTATATGCCTAGGAGCAGTATAGCTGGATCCTCAGGTAGTGCTATGACCGGTTTTCTGAGGAACCACAAGACTGATTTCCAGAGTGGTTGTACCAGCTTGCAATCCCACCAACAATGGAGGAGTGTTCCTCTTTCTCCGCATCCTCGCCAGTATCTACTATCACCTGAGTTTTTGATCTTAGCCATTCTGACTGGTGTGAGGTGATATCTCAGGGTTGTTTTGATTTGCATTTCCCTGATGACTAAGGATGTTGAGCATTTCTTAAGGTGCTTTTCAGCCATTCGAGTTTCCTCTGTTGAGAATTCTGCTTAGCTCTGTACCCCATTTTTAATAGGGTTATATGGTTGTCTGGAGTATAATTTCATGAGTTCTTTGTATATCTTGGATATTAGCCCTCTATCGGATGTAGGATTGGTTAAGATCTTTTCCCAATCTGTTGGTTGCCATTTTGTCTTATTGACAATATCCTTTGCCTTACAGAAGCTTTGCAATTTTATGAGGTCCCATTTGTCAATTCTTGATCTTAGAGCATAAGCCATTGGTGTTCTGTTCAGGAACTTTTCCCCCGTGCCTAGGTATTTGAGGGTCTTTCCCACCTTCTCGTCTATTAGTTTTAGTGTATCTGGTTTTAAGTGAAGGTCTTTTATCCACTTGGATTTGAGCTTTGTACAAGGAGATAAGAATGGATTGATTTGCATCCTTCTACATGTTGACCTCCAGTTGAACCAGCACCATTTGCTGAAAATGCTGTCCTTTTTTCACTGGATGGTTTTAGCTCCTTTGTCAAAGATCAAGTGACCATAGGTGTGTGGTTTCATTTCTGTGTCTTCAATTCTATTCCATTGATCTTCCTGCCTGTCTCTGTACCAATGTCATGTGGTTTTTATTACTATTGCCCTGTAATATAGTTTGAGGTCAGGGACGGTGATTCCCCCAGAAATTCTTTTGTTGTTGAGAATAATTCTCTCTATCATGGGTGAATATGAAGTGTCCTTCTTTATCTTTTTTAATTACTTTTGGATGAAAAACGATTTTATTTGATATTAGAATTGCTACTCCAGCTTGTTTCTTGGGGCCATTTGCTTGGAAGATTGTTTTCCAACCTTTTACTCTGAAGTAGTGTCTGTCTTTTTCACAAAGGTGCGTTTCCTGTATGCAGCAAAATGTTGGGTCCTGTTTATGTATCCAGTCTGATAGTCTATGTCTTTTTATTGGAGAATTGATTCCATTGATATTAAGAGATATTTAGGAAAAAATGAATGTTGTTTCCTGTTATTTTTGTTATTGGCAGTGGAGTTATGTTTGTATAGCTACCTTCTTTTAGGGTTGCTGGAAGATTACTTTCTTGCTTTTTCTAGGTTGTAGTTTCCCTCTTTGTGTTGGAGTTTTCCACCAGTTATCCTTTGAAGTGCTGGATTTGTGGTAATATATTGTGTAAATTTGGATTTGTCATGGAATATTTTGGTTTCTCCATCAATATTGATTGAGAGTTTTGCTGAGTATAGTAGTCTGGGCTGGCATTTGTGTTCTTTTAGGGCCTGTATGATATCAGTCCAGGGTCTTCTGGCTTTTATAGTCTCTGGTGAGAAATCTGGTGTAGTTCTTATAGGTCTGCTTTTATATGTTACTTTGCCTTTTTCCCTTACTGCTTTTAGTATCTTCTCTTTGTTTTGTATATTTGATGTTTTGATTATTATGTGACAGGAGGTGTTTCTTTTTTGGTCTAGTCTATTTGGGGTTCTGTAGACTTCTTGTATATTTAAGGACATTTATTTCTTTAGGTTAGGGAAGTTTTCCTCTATAATTTTGTTGAAGATATTTGCTGGCCCTTTAAGTTGGGAGTCTTCACCTTCATCTATACCTATTATTTTTAGTTTTGGTCTTATCATTGTGTCCTGGATTTCCTGGATGTTTTGTGGTAGGAGCTTTTTACATTTCACATTTTCTTTGACCGTTGTGTCTATGTTTTCCATGGTATCTTCTGCACATGAAATTCTCTCTTCTATCTCTTGTATTCTGTTGGTGATGCTTGCGTCTATGACTCGTAATCTTTTTCCTAGGTTTTCTATCTCCAGGGTAGTCTCCCTTTGAGATTTCTTTGTTTCTACTTCAATTTTTAGATCCTGGATGGTTTTTTGTAATTCCTTCACCTGTTTGGTTGTGTTTTCTTGCATTTCTTTAAGGGCTTCTACCTATTTACCTGGGTTCTCCTCAAATTCTTTGAGAGTATTGTTTATGTCCTTTTTAAAGTTCTCCATCATCATCATGAGAAGTGATTTTAATTCTGAGTCCTGCTTTTATGGTGTGATATGGTGTTCAGAACTTGCTATGGTGGGGGATCTGGGTTCTGGTGATGCCAAGTTACCTTGGTTTCTGTTGTTTACATTCTTAGGCTTGCCTTTCGCCATTTGGTTAGCTGTAGTGCTACTCGCACTCACTGGTTCTGCCTGGAGTCTGCCTTTCCAGTTTTCTTGGTTGTGTCAGAACTCCTCGGGTTCCGGATGACTCTATGATCCTGAGCTCCAGCTGCTCTGGGTACAGTGGCTCCTCTAGGATATTTCAGGATATGGTATCTCCATGGTAGTAGACCAGCTATGTGTTTGCTGCTCTGAATGTAGTTGCTCCTGTATGATGCTTCAGGATATGGTGTCCCCTGCTCTGCAGCTCTGTGGGTCATGTCCTCTCTAGGATGCCTGCAGCTCTGCGGTCCTTGACCTTTCTTGGGTACCTCTGCAGCTCTGCAGTCCATGACCTCCCTAGGGTGCCTCCTGACTCAGTTTCCAGAGGGGAGCAGATCGGCTGGGAGACTGCTCCAGCCACCGGTATCTGGGCCAGGGGCAGAAGGAGAGGCTATGATTTCTATCAAAGCATTTGGGAGTCCACATTACATTTGAATCAACAGTTGAAGAAAAAAGGTATACCTTGGGCTAAGATCCTGGATCCTTTCTTAGAAGAAATTGGAGTAGCACACTCTACAATGAAAGTAAGGAAAACATGCCTGGAACACATTATTATTAGTATATCTCTTAACATTTCTATGTTTTATGAATAAAGAAAAAGGAAAACTATGTCAAGCTCATTCATGCAAAAATATGGTTAGCTCAGACCTCTAGGAATGGAAGCTTGGGTGGGTCCTTTCATGAGCTTAAAACTGTAAGCTTTGAAAACAAGGGAAATACATAATGTAAAAGGGGGCACTGGGGATAGTAGTTACAACTACACATAAACATTTTGTTCTAAGGAGTATTTCTCCATTCCTCAAAGACATCACTATCTGTTCTAAGGAATCCATGTATTTTAGTGGCAGAGAGGGCAGCCATTTCAAGGTTAGAAGAACATTCACCTTATCATTCAAGTACTTGGAGTTTAACTGTAGCCTAAGAAGATGCATTTCTGTTTCCTATTAAAAAGGACAAATTTTCTCTTCTTCAGCTAGAATGTACTTATTTCTTGGTTCTTAGATGATGGAGTTCCTGGTCCTTAGAATTTTAGCGTCATGGAATTCTTTTCCAATGTAATCTCCCTTCACCCAAATAATTTTGATCTCCACTTTGGAATTAAACCCCACCTACCACCCCACCCTGACTCAAGGACCTATATAAATTACATCACTGACATTAATGAGTGGCCAGCTTTCAGGGGGTGGGGAGCTTATTTCAGGACTTCCAGGATTCCATAATCATTTGAGAAAATTCTTATAGTACCCCTTACTTCCTGCCTACATGCATATACACTCACACATGTTATATGCTATTGAGTCTGTTTATCTGAAAAATTGTAAATAACACTCTTTCCATTTATGTGTGGCAACCAAATACTAATTCTACCACATGTCTATCAAATCTGTCCATTCTTCTCATTTTAAATACAACAAAATTGATAGAAGTTGTTATGATCTTGGCAATTAAAATGACCTCCTAGTCATTTTATTGATCTCTGTTCTGTATAGTTAACAATACATAATCAAAGAGACTACACTGTTGTGTTATGATAAAACAACATATATTATAATTTAAGTTTAAAAAAATTCTCAAAGAATGTTTCACCAGTAGACAGTGGAATATTCATTAACCAGATTACCCTTGAAATCTGGCTCTTGGATGAGATCAAACTGTCTTTCTTTTTATAGACCTCATATCTACTTTACTCCTACTTATATATCTCAATTCAATGTTTATGAACTTCTCAATACTTCAGTATGATTTTTCTGTATATCTTTATATTTCTTTTTTTGCTTAGAAAATGCAGTCTTTCTTCTCTACCTAGGATCTGTGCCTACAGCTCACACTATACCCATGTGCTATATTGTCTGGCTAGTGTCCTGATTCATCCTTTGACTGTTGAAGACTGTTTATCCCATAAATTCTTTGTCTGCTCAGTAGTCTCAGAGTTCTTAAGAAGAATATCTGAAGAAATATCTTGACAAGTTTTCTTACCAACAAAGATGCTAGGAAAAGTTCAGACTTTTTATTGTGTGCTGATTCTGATTTTCATGATTCTATAAACACTCTTTCTGATTATGCTTTCACTAATTTGGAACTAGCATGGCAGAGCCAATTTTATTTCAATAGAACAAATAAAATAACTTGCTTTCAATGATTTGCTTTTAGGTTTAAGTATTTTCTTTGCTTTACTTATAAACACCATATTCCATCTTATGTGTGTGTGTGTGTGTGTGTGTGTATATGTGTGTGTGTATGTGTGTGTGTGTGTGTGTGTGTGTGTATTTTTTCCTAGGCGAGGCTGAAAGAAGTATCACCTCTTCTTATGTAAATTTCTTTTATTTACTTTTTTTTAGTAAAAAAGGGTAATTTTATTGAATTTATTTTTATTATCCATCTAAACTTATTATGATGTATAACCTTTGGCTTGACAGAGTATACAAAGTATTATAAAAATTTTCAGTATGTCTTTAAGATTTAGATTTATGTAATATTTTATGGTGTCAGATACTATGAGTTGAGTATTTTGGAAGCATTCCTACAAAAGTTCAAGGAGGTCATATTCTCTGTGTACCTTAAAGGAAGTAAGAATAAATTTATTTGGGAAATACCTGCCAGTACTGCTATTTTCTTTTATTTAAAAGATACAGTGTTAGTGAAATAAAAATCTATCAACAACAGAGACAAATTCAAAAATATAGCTAATGTTTTATTTCTCTTAAATAAAAGAAGTATTTATTTTTTTAAACAAATAAAGCAGATTTTGTTTTATAATATGATGGCAGTGGTAGATAATAATAGAAATCAAGCATACCATCTTTTTTTCAATTGAAAATGAGAAAGATAATATGAAAGTCATTTTGGTATTCTTTTTAAAAAGGTATATAAAATTGCAACAGGGTAATCATTTTATGGTATGTTCTGTTTTCTCATTTACAGGAAACTGATATTTTTGTTTTTGTAGTGCCTATTGTTTGTGTATACAAATATCTCCTCTTAATACAATATTTAAAGCAAAGCTTGGTGAGTAGTCCAAGATTCAGTAGGAAAGGCATAAATCAAGACTAAACCCATTATTTTACTGCTCTGAACCCCTAAAGTATATTTTCTTTTATTCCTGGGAATTATTGAAAAAGTTAAGAAGGCACAAACTATTTAAAATAGATGCCTCTAAAATCTAATGGAGATACAACCACAGTTGAATAACAGGCTATTAAGATGATGAAATCATTACATTGTATCCAAGGATAACAGACATTGCAAATATTTAGCCTTTAACAGTTTCAAACCACTTAAATGAATGAATATAGTCTTTTCATCGGGTTATGGTTCTAATAGCCTCCAGGAAATGTCAAATTCATATGTTGTCCTAGAACAGGAGATTTAGCTTTTGGATTTTAATTTACTTAAAAGATGTGTAAAAGCCCATAGCATTCAAATCCCTGTTGGCTCCACATCTGTGTAGGATTATCTGTGAGCAGTATTTGAGCCAGTGCTGGCAGACATAGGTTCACTTGAATATAATTAATTATAGGTTTTCTTTTTTTTTTTTTTTTTTTTTTTTTTTTTTTTTTTTTTTTTTTTTTTTTTGTTCAGGCAAAAGGACTGAAGTAAAGGAGAATGGAGAAGCATTGTTTGCAGTAATAATCTAACACATGAGATAAGGCTCAAATTTGCCAAGATGGAATCCTAAAGTAAAAATCCATCAGTCCTATGCCCAAAGAAAATCATAATTGTTCTGAAACAAATAATGCTGGTTGAGAGCCAACTTTACTCTGATAAAAATAAATACTTATCTGATTTTGAAATTGAGTGGAGAGGAAATGGCTCACCTTATGGTAATGATTTAGCATTTTCATATGGGACTCTGGTAATTCCAAAATATGTCAAAGGAATGCTTTAGTGCTAGGGTATTGAGAAGTTTTAAAGGCAGCAAACAATGGGGTCATTTACTACCACTGTCTCATACCCCTTCTCCTTTTACAAATTTTATCTATAGACTTGTCCTGTGTACTATCAATAGACTTGTCCTATGTACTATCCATAGACTTATTCTGTGTAGTATCCATAAGCTTGTATTGTGTATCATCTGTAGTATTGTCCTGTATACTATCCATAGAATTGCACTGAGTACCATCCGAAGACTTGACTTACTTTTCTCAGTCTCTCTTAAAACTTCTTTCTGATTTGACTGACTACCTCTATATAGGAACACTCTTGGGTGAACTTTCACTTCTCAAAATTACATGAAATATTTTTAGATACTTTGTATCAACACAGAAGTCCTGTAATTCATGAAAAAAAAGAGAATTTTAATTTATAATAATGTCTTGAGATTTTTTTGATTCCCAGTGTTTAAATAAATAAATAAATAAATACTACTAAGATGAATTTCTGTCATCATGTAGAGAATAGAGATGCTTCTCATAGACATTTGTCTCTGATTTCTATGTTGCACCGCCTCTATGTTCTTTCTTCCCATGAGTATAACTTCAATCATCTAAAAATGACTTGATCTGAAGAGTATTTGTCATTTAAAACTGGGAAGGATAACAGTCTTGGAGACATACAAGAGTGTGGTTATCATAGACCAAAGATAAAAATGACCAGAGCATCAACAAGGGAGCTAGCTTCTTGACTAGTGTGGTTGTTAATGGACAGAGGCTCTTTCCTCAGCCAGGGAATTGCTTCTACTCCCTGTGGTTATGGGAAAAGGAAATGGAAGGAGACAACACTTTACTTGCAGACACATTACTAACCCTGCAGATGCAGCAAGAATTAGTAGCAGGAAAAAGGATGCTGAGAAGACATAAGATTCCTTTGACATAATGATGGCTGGGTTGTATGGACTAACCACTTGGGAAGTTGATAAATTCATTCTAGAATGGTGTCATCAATGGATAAAAAGAAAGGTTTCTTGACTCATGAGCACTTAAGAAGCATGCCTATTCATAGAACCCAATTCCTTACTGACAGTCTGTCAAATAAAAGATAATTCTGGGATCAGTTTGAGTTCAGATATTAATACTTGTAATCTTAATATGTATCTTGATATTTACCTGCAACTAACAAAACAACGGGGGACAAAATTTTCAGAATAACATAAGTCTTCTATATAATGCTTAGAGTAAGAAAAATGAGTGTTCTCTCTCTCTCTCTCTCTCTCTCTCTCTCTCTCTCTCTCTCTCTCTCTTGCTTCTGTTCCTTACCATCTCTCTGCCCAACCTCCTTCTCCCTCTCTCTTCATGTGCTCATGGCCACCCTCTAATACCTCTCCTCTCCTCTCCTCTCCTCTCCTCTCCTCTCCTCTCCTCTCCTCTCCTCTCCTCTCCTCTCCTCTCCTCTCCTCTCCTCTCCTCTCCTCTCCTCTCTCTCTTTTTTCTCTCTCTCTCCTCTCCTCTCCTCTCCTCTCCTCTCCTCTCCTCTCCTCTCTCTCTTTTTTCTCTCTCTCTCTTTCTCTGCCTTTCTCTTAACTCCCCTTCCCATTCTCTGAATAAACTCTATTCTATACTTTAAAAAATATTGTTTTCCAATCATTCTTTATTTAAAATTGGCAGATAAGCTTACATGTATTTATTGTGTATTGAGTTTATATTATGTTCAACTAAATATATCCAAAGGAATGATTACATCATTGAATTAATACATTAATTACCTGGCATAGTTATGTTTTTAAAAAATTTTTATAAAAGGTTTGGATTAACGTTCAAAATAATAGAATTTATTGCAACACTGTCACGCACATATTCCTCTCTCTTGTTTCTCCTCTTTCCACACATGTTCTCTTTCAGATAGTGCCTTTCTTTAATGGACACATACACACACAAACACACACACACACATACACGTATGCACACGCGCACACATGCAGGCACGTACATGCACATGCTTGCACACACACACATAAATAAACATATGTATTTATTATGTTGTATTTTTTCTAGCATTCTGTGTTTGCTTTCTTGATGACAGATATTCTGACTTAGGTAAGATGAAATCTCATAATAGTTTTGATTTCTATTTTATGATATCTAAGGAATTTGAACACTTTTCCACATTTATTAGTCATCTGTACTTATAAATATGGGTTCTTTGCACATTCATTTATTGTATGGTTTGTTTAGTTATGATCTTTATGGTGAACATTTACCACCTTTAAAGTCTTTAGAAAATGTTATCTGTAAGCATATTTGACATACTATACTGCAGAAATTTTTGATAATTTCTCATAAATCTTTACTAGTCAGATTGCTTCATAAGAACAGGAGTGATAGAATGAAATATATATATATATATATATATATATATATATATATATATATATATGTATTTATGTGCGTCTCTCTGTGTATGCCTGTTTGTTCATTTGCATGTGCATGTGGGAATGCGTGTGTGTGTGTGTGTGTGTGTGTGTGTGTGTGTGCTTTATTTGAATGTTTTACATGCTGTGTCCAGGTAGTCAAGTATAACTACAAGCAGAAGGTCCAAGAATCCATTAGTTGTTCAATTCACAAGGCTATATGTAACAGCTGGTCTTTGGTACATGCCAGTGTCCTGAAAAAGTAGGCTTTAGTGTTAGTGAAGGAGTAAATTTGCCTGTGAGAGTAATAGCAAACAGATAAAAAGCCACATTTTCCCCTGTCTTTCATAAAAACTACAGCAGAATGTGTGGCCCAGATTAAATGTATATGTTTTTCAATAATCAATTAAATGTATATATCTTCAACAATCTGGAGTAGAGGTAGTTCTTCCTACATCAAATGATTTAATTAAAAAAAAAAAACTGGAAAAAATCTAGATGTCCCTCAACTGAAATATGGATAAAGAAAATGTGGTTCATTTACACTAGAGAATACTACTCCGATATTACAAAACAAGAAGATCATGAATTTTCCAGGCAAATAGATGGAACTAGGAAATACCCTGAGTGAGGTAACCCAGACCCAAAGGACATGCATGGTATGTGCTCAATTATTAGCAGATATTGGACGTAAAGAACAGGATATACATACTACAATCCACAGACCAAAGAAGCCAAATAACAAGGAGGATGCAAGGGAGGTTGGTTGAATCTTTCTTACAAGAGGAAATAAATTATATATCGGAAGTGGGTTGAGGAAGAGAACTAAATGGGAAAATGGTTACAGAGGAGAATGTGTAAGTGGGCAGGGATTGGTGTATGGAGGGGGAGGGGGAGGGGGAGGGGGGAGGGGAGGGGGAGGGGAGGGGGAGGGGAAGGGGAGGGGAGGGGAAGGGGGGAGGGGGAGGAGAGAGGGACCAAGCAATGACTGGTCCAAGATTAAGACCCAGCTCCTGAGCAAGAACTAATTAATCCCTGACACTGTTAATGATACTCCATCATGCATGTAGATAGGAGTCAAGCATAATTGTTCTTTGAAAGGGTTTACCAATGAAAAAATTCAGCCAATGAAACAGATTCAGAGACCCACAGCCCAACATTAGATGGAGCTCAAGAGTCTTGTGAAAGAGTTGGGGAAAGGATTGAGAGACCCAGAAATGAACAGAGATTCAACAGGAGGACCAATAGCAACAACTAACAAGGACCCTTAGGGAGACCAACCAACGAACTAGCATGGGCTTTACCTAGGCCTCTCGCACATATATAACAGATGTGCAGTTTGGTCTTCAAGTAGGTCCTTCAACAACTGGAGCAAAGGCTGTATCTGACTGTTGTCTGCCTGTCGACTCTGTTTCCCTAACTGGGCTGCGTTGTACGGCAGGAAAGCATTCAGCTAGTCCTGCAGTGACTTGATGTGTTTGTGTGTATGTGTGTAGGGATATTAGGGGGTTACTCAAAGGAAAGAAGAGATAGGAGAAAGGGAGTGGGAACAGGGAGAGAATATTTGTGTGAGAGGGGCGTGTACTAGCTGATATTGGGATATAAAGTGAATAAATAAATAAATTAAAAAAAAAAGAAAAAATGCTTCACCGGTGACCCTAGTTATTTGACTTTTACCCAATCCCAGAAATAGTCAAGTTGAGAATCAAGAATAACCATCACAGCTATCTTCTTTGTAATAAAATCACATCTGTCAGACCTTCAACCTGTCTCTTAAAACTGTGATAACAGCTATCCTAAGAGAATCTCTGAGTGAAATTAATTTCTCTAAGAAATTACTATTTCAAGATTCCATATAAGACTTTCTCAATGTGAGTGGCACACTATAACGGAGATCCAGCATGCATTGCTACCACATTGCTATCATTTCATTAGAAAGGCATGAAGAAGTTAATTCCATTCTGGTACTTTGAATAATGTCATAAATAGGGCATAAAGATATTTCTTTGGTACATTTATTTATTTTATTTGTATGTGTTCCCAATACTAGGATTTGTGGATAATATAGCCCATATATTTTTATTTAATGAACCCCAATACTACTTTATTAGGAGCAGGTACCAACATACAATCAACGTTTATTTTCATTTATTTACATTGTTTTCCAGATTTGTTATTAATAGTTGTGATAATGGTCATCCTATAGGAATGAGGTGATATCTCATCATGGTTTTGATCTTCATTTCCCTGATACTTATTTATACTGAACATTCTTCATCAGGTGATAACTCATACGCCTTATTTTGACAATTTTGTGTTCTAGCTTTTATCCGGTTTTCTTGCTACTGTGTTTCTTGGTTTCTTATACAGAGAGCAGTTATCAAAGAGCTTGATTATAAGAATATGAAATACATGTTTGTATATTTGATATTATTGCTTATATTATACCTCAAATTTGTTTACTTATGAAAATAATCAAGTCCTTATGGAATACATATTTGGGGACTTTTCAGTGAGACATAATATGTAAAGAAGATAAAGACGGAATGAATAATTGAAAATTATGAATAAATAAAATGAAATCCAAAAGCAAGCCATATTAATGTAGGCTAAGTAAGAACTAGAAAAAGCTCCTTCTCAGAAGTATGTGGGTTTTTTTTGAATGTCTTTTTTTTTTCTCCCTTCACTATGACTATGGAATCTAGAGAATGTCTTAGCTTGGGAACAAAGGTATAATTAAAGGAATCAAGGACAAAAAAGCCAGCACTCTCCTCTTATATGTTAGGGGCAGATATGAAGCACGTGTGGTCAGGGTTACAAAAATATCTTTTACCAAGTGATAAGGGTATTTTCTTTCTTCCAGATACTTAAAATTCTTTACATAATGATGTATTCTTCCATTGGTGATATATAATAAATTTGTGTTCAGGAATTTATCAATGATTTTCTGTATTTTACAGAAATGACTTATTTAAATGTCACTGTCTAAGGAAAGGACCAAAACACTATCAGAAATAGGACCTTTATAATTTTATTGGACAAACTTTCCCTCTGGTAAGATAAAACAAGTTATTCTTCTAAGAAACTTTGGGACACTGAAATTATTTGCCTAATTCTGGAAGGAACAGAAATGCACTGAGAAAGGACTCCTCCTTGAGTGATTGCTTTTCTTTGCGCTGAGCAGTGGAGAGTATGCTGAGGTTCAGCTCTGGCTTTTTATCCTAATGAAATGATTGGTAATCAGCTGAACCACTGCCCAGGGAATACCACAATAATGGCAGGACTTTTCTCTATACTGAAAAGCCAGAAACAACCAATTGGCACTGTGCCAATAAAGATACGATTTTTCTAACTAAAATAGAATTTTCTATCAAAACAATGTTGGAAAATCTCCCTCTTCCATGGAA
This sequence comes from Arvicanthis niloticus, assembly GCF_011762505.2. Taxonomy (NCBI): domain Eukaryota; kingdom Metazoa; phylum Chordata; class Mammalia; order Rodentia; family Muridae; genus Arvicanthis; species Arvicanthis niloticus. The sequence continues at coordinate 6,058,819 of NC_133433.1, forward strand.
GCTGGTAGATGGCTTGAGTTTTTCCAAAGTTACTTAAAGTTTTAAAGTTTATCTTGTACCTATACCCACCATAAATTTCCTTTTCGTTTTTTTCTCTCTCAATTTCTCTTTCTTTGTTTGTTTCTTTTTTCTTTTTTCTTTCTTTCTTTCTTTTTCCTCTCCCTCTCCCTCTCTCTCTCTCTCTCTCTCTCTCTCTCTCTCTCTCTCTCTCTCTCTCTCCTTTTTCCTTTCCTTCTTTCTTTCTGTCTTTTTTGATATGGGGTATATTTCTGTTAAGATATTTGGTGCATCTCTGTCAGTCATCAGAGCTGGGATATTTAGCATATGTTTTCACAGTTACAAATATATTTGCTAAACATTTTTCCAGGTGTTTCTCTTCATATACACCTGGGGTTTTTTTTCTCTCCTTTGTGTGAAAGCCTCTATATCTATTCTTTGGTAGCCTGCTCAAAAGAAGCACAAAATATTTTCTACTTGATTAAAATTTTTTTTCCTTCAGATATATTTCCAGTGACAGATTACACAACCAGTCATCAAAAATCCCCCCACCTGCCCTGTTTAGTTTAAACTTTAGTAAACCAATGAGAGATGAAACAGAAAAACAAGACAAGAAAAACGATGTAGTAAGTGGAAGAGAGAAGGCTTGCCACTTCACCTACAGCATTCATATCACAGAGGGTATCTGGGTTTCAGTTATTGTTTAGCTCTGAGCAGCTATAAATTTCACTGTGTGAGTTTCAGGGTTGAAAGAACAAATCACAGCATATTAAACATTGCATAGGAAAATATTCACAGATCATGAGTTAGCATATAAAGAATCCTAACTGTATTAATGAAGTCAAGGAGGTTTTCTTGAATAAATTGATATCTGAGTTTGAAGATAAATAATAATATAAACAATAAAAGAGATAAAGAGCCTGACAGACTTCATTAATCTATAGCAAATGGTGAACTTGATGGATATGTGGTTTTGGATACATCATGTACATATTTCAATGATGATCACATTCTGCTGTTCATCTCCTGTTATCTAGTTCTCTCACTGTCTTTTTTGGGTGAAATTTTATCTCTTACAAAAGATGTCTCTCTTTATGAAAATATTTTTTTTTCTGCCACCTCTTTGTTAGCTCTCCATCTTTAAGTGTTATTTTTATTTCTTTTCAGAATATCTTATAGCATATCAGGAAAGAAAAATAATACTTATGCAAATAATTTTTATTGGCCCCTTATTTTTCTTGCACTTTACAATACCCAGTATAAACACTTAAAGCTTCTTTTACTATGACTGTGGGGTTCAGGAATTTGAACTTGGTCCCTAGGGATTGCTTATCTCTATTTTGTACAGTATTGGCTAAGCTCCCTCGTTTGGCAGCCATTAGGCAAGAGGGTAAAACAGAATTCACTTTGTCAGGTACTACAGGACAAGCTGCTGGCTGCGGTATTTCTATCTTCTTGACCTTTTTCCAGATTGACCACTCAAGCTACTTTGTCCAGAGTCACAGGCAAACAGATGAATGAGTGAAGCAGCCTCTATGTCTCTGGCATCTCCTGAAGTTCTTTCTATCACAGACCATTTGTTACATTAGTTCTGATGCTAACTTGGTTTGAGAAGGGATGATTCCACTTTTTAACATGAAGGACTTTATGTACACGTAGAAAATAAGAAGTTTGCAGCCACCTCTACTGAACTGTGTACCATTCTTTCTACAGTCCAAATTTCCCAGTGTCAGCCTTTAGTTGCTTGACTGCAGGAACATGTCTCATGTCTTTAATTGTATCTACATTGAGATAATATCAAGTAACTAAAACACATCTCTAATCCAGAATTTTTCAAGTGAGTTCTATCAGTATTATTTTGCATATATTTTTGTGTCCTAGGATCACAGTTATCCAGAGACAAAACACTTCATCAAGCTCATCTTCCTCTGTTTTCCTCCTCTCATGGTTATTCTGTTCTAGAAATGTTCTTACCTAAGGACTAATATGAAATTGGTTTGAGTTTTATAATCCTGTTTTGCTGTCAGATGGGAACAGTTTTACGAGGCCTCATTTACCAATTCTTGATCTTAGAGCTTGAGCCATTGGAGTTCTGTTTAGGGAATGATGTTCCCCTGTTCCAATGAGTATGAGGCTCAAATTTAAACTGAATCTGAATTCATAAATTAGGAGAAAAAAGAGTATTTCATAATTCAAAATTATATGTACAGTTTGACTGATAGCATTTGTCTAATTATGAACATTCAGTGCAACACTTTATATTTCATTTCTCATGGTTTTCAAAATATTACGTAGCCAAAAAATAGATACAACATGTCTCTTAAACAGATTGTGACATGAAAGTTAATTAAAAAAATAACACACTGATCTGTCAAAATTTAGAGAAGGAATCTTGCTGTTAATGTTTATAACTATATCAAATGGGCTAACACGGTTAATTCTAAGATTCCATTTATGAATGAGGGATGGCTATACCTTTATCATACAGTGCTTGCCTAGCATACATAAACATTGGATTCTATACTCAGTACACACACACACACACACACACACACACACGACAAGAAAAAACAAGAGAGTAATATGAAAAGAAGTCTATTAAATAATGTAAATTGACAGACTTCCCATGGACCAAATTATAAATTTTTATTGCATATTTTATTTATTTACATTTCAAATGTTACCCCTTTTCTGGTTTCTCCTCTACAAACCTCCTATCCTATCTCCCCTCCCCCTGCTTCTATGAGGATGCTCCAACACCCATCCACTCCAATATCATTGCCCTGGCATTCCCCTACACTGGAGCATCCAGCCTTCACAGGATCAAAGGCCTCTCCTCCCATTGATGCCTGACAAGTCCATCCTTTGCTACACATACAGCTGAAGCCACGTGTCCCTCCACGTGTACTTCTTGATTAGTGGTTTAGTCCTAGGAGCTCTGGGGATATGGCTATGAGTCTGTCTTTCTATGGTTTTGAAGGTATAGCTGGGTCTTCAGGTAGGTCTATTTTCAATTTTCAGAGGTACCACCATATTGATTTTCAGAGTGGTTGTACCAGTTTGCAATCCCACCAGCAATGGAGGAGTGTTCCTCTTTCACCACACCCTCCCCAGTGTTTTCTGTTGCTTGAGGTTTTGATCTTAGCCATTCTGATTGGTATAAGGTGAAATCTTGAGTTCATTTGATTTGTATTTCCCTGATGACTAAGGACTTTTTAAAAGTGCTTCTCAGTCATTTGAGATTCCTCTGTTGTAAATTCACTGGTTTTCTCTGTAACCCAATTTTTTAAATTGGGTTATGTGGGGTTTTGTTGGAGGTTAGCTTCTTTAGTATATATATATATATATATATATATATATATATATATATTTATATTTATATTTATATTTAGTATATATATTTAGTTATATATTTAGTATATATTAATATATATATATATATATATATATATATATATATATGCCCTGTATCAGATGTGGGGTTAGTGAAGATTATTTTCCCAATCTGTAGGTTGCCAATTTGTCCTATTGACTGTTTCCTTTGCCTTACAGAATCTATTCAACTATTACGAACCAGGAAATCATGATTTTGCAGACAAATGGATAGAACTGGAAAATATCATTCTGAGTGAGGCATCCCAGTACAAACAGACATGCATCATATGTACTCAATAATAAGCAGATATTAGACAAAATGTGCAGAATATCTAGGAAGAAAACCCACAGAAGTTAAGAAATTTAAGAAGCAGAAAGGTCAAGTGAGGAGGCTTCAATCTCACTTAGAAGGGAGAAGAAAATAATCACTGGAGGCAGAAGGAGGGAGGGATTTGGGTGGAGACAGGGGGAGGGCAACAGAAAAACAGGAGCAGGTATTGGTGGGGGCCAGGAGAGAAGCCCAGAGGACAGCAGATTGAATCAAAATATGCAAATTGAATTGAAATAAGGTGGGATGTGGGGAGATCTTCTAGAAAGTACCAGAGACTAGAGAGGTGTGAGACTGCCAGGACTCAATGGGAGTGACTTTAGATGTAATGCCCAATATTGCAGAGAGAAACTCAAGGAGTCCACCTCCAGTAGATAGACAGGGCCTCCAATAGAGGGCTGGAGTTACTAACCCACAGTCTAAATTTTTAACCCAGAACTAACTGTTCCTGTCTAAAAGAACTGTAGGGACAAAAATAGAGAAGAGATTGAGAGAAGGGCGGCCCAGTGGCTGGCCCAACTGGGGATTCATCTCATAGAGAGACACCAAGGCTTGGCACTTTTACTGATGCTATGGTGTGGTTACAGACAGGAGCCTAGCATGGCTGTCCTCTGAGAGGCCCTCCAGCAGCTGACTGAGACAGACACAGATACTTAAACCCAACCATTTGACTGAAGTTGAGGACCCCTATGGTTGGATTAGGGGAGGAATTTAAGAAGCAGAAGAGGAGGCAACCCCATAGGAAGACCAGGAGTCCCAACCAGCCAGAAACCCTGGGAGCACCCAGACACTGGCCACCAACCAGAAAGCATACAGGAGCTGCTCAGAGGTCACTGACATGTGTATAGCAGAGGACTGCCTGGTCTGGCCTCAGGGAGAGAAGATATGCCTAATCCTGAGGCCCCAGGGGTGGGGGCTGGTTGTGGATGAGCATCCTCATGGAGACAGGGGGGAGGAGGAATGAGTTGAGAAACTGTGGGAGAGGGACAAGGAGGACATTAATGGCTGGATTGTAAATAAATAAAATAATAATAAATAAAATAAGGAGTTTATAAAAGCTAGGAAGTAATGTTACATGCTTTTAATCCCAGCAATCTGGATGTAGAGGCAGGGTGATTTCTGAGTTCTAGACCAACCTAATCTACATAGTGAGTTATAGGACAGCCAGAGCTTCACGAAGAATCTCTGTCTCAAAAGAAAGGAAGAAACAAGAAAGAAAGAAAGAAAGAAAGAAAGAAAGAAAGAAAGAAAGAAAGAAAGAAAGAGGAAGAGAAAGAGAGAGGGATGGATGGAAGAAAGGAAAAAAGAAAAAAGAGATGAAAGAGAAACAAAAAGGAAATGAAGAAAGATTATACACTGATATATATCCCTTTTGCCTTTTCAAATATTCATTTGAATTATAATTGTTCTACTTCGGAAGTTAAATCTCCTGGTTTTTTTTTTTTCTTTTTTTTTTCAAAGGACATGTGTTCTACTCTCTACTTCTCTTGATCCCCTTATCTCCCTACTTCTAAGATTACTTTCTATGATCACGATCATGGTAGGTGGATCAATATTCCTCAACATAAAGACAGACATATATTAAAGGAGGAAGTTTCAAATAAAGAATCGTTGTTTATCAAATTTGCTGGTGGGCTCTCTTTGGGGAAATTTTCTTGATCAGCCTCTGGTGTGGGAAGGCTCATCTACTGTGAATATTGCCACTTCTTTCCAGGTGATTCTGGGTAGTATAAGAAGGCAGATAGAGCAAGCAAGTAAGCAGCATTCTTTCATGCCTTCTGTTCCAGTTCTGGACTGATGGTTTCTGATCCGAGTTCATGTCTTGACTTCTTCGATGCACTATATCCTGGCCAGATAATTACTTTCCTCCCTAAATTGCTTTTGGTCGTGGTTTTTATCACAAAAAAAAAAAAAAAAAAAAAAAAAAAAAAAAGAAAGAAAGAAAGAAAAGAAACCAGAGTAGGACATTTGGCTTCTGTGGTTCCTTCAGGATATATACTCAAACATGAATATGTGAAGTTAGGGTCCACAAATAAGAAATAACATGTATCTTTCCCATCTTGCAAGATGGTAGGTGAAAAAGCCCAGAAGTCTGATTCAAAGGTCAAGAAACCTGCATTGAAGAAGGCTGGTGGTGCTGCTGCTGCCGCTGGTGACCCAGCCACTGGTACAGCCAAAAAGGGTGACCTTCAAGCTCAAAAGCCCAGGAACAGGCAAGCCCCATTGCAGCCAAAACCATGTCCTGGTCAGAGGAACCAGCAGGACTTCTAATCCCTATGTATTTCAGAATGGCCTTGTACAAAAGGAAATATTCAAATACTCAACTGCGAAGTCCAAGGTTGAAAAAAAGAACCAAAAGGTCCATGCTACTGTCACAAAAACAGTTGGTGAAGACAATAATCATGATACTCGGGTAGAGAATCTTCAAAAAATGCCTAGGTGCAATCTTACTGAAGATGTGCCTCAAAAACTGCTGAGCCACGGGAAAAATCCCTTCAGTCAGCACATGAGAAGGCTTACCTCCAGCATTACTCCTGGGACTGTCCTGACCATCCTCACTGGGTGCCACAGGGAAAAGGGTTGTCCTGAAGCAGCTGGGCAGTGGCTTGCTACTTGTTTCTGGATGTCTTGCCCTCAACCGAGTTTGTCTGTGCAGAACATATCAGAAGTTTGTCATCACCACTTCTACAAAAGTTGCTATCAGCCAGGAAAATCCCCAAACATCTGACTGTCACTTACTTCAAGAAGAAGCAACTGTGACATCTCAGGTACCAGGAGATAGAGATCTACCACACAGAGGAGAAATACGAGATTACAGATCAGAAATACGAGAAATATGAGATTACAAAACTGATCAGAAAACTGTGGACTTGCAGATTTTGCCAAACATCAAAACTGTTCCTCAGCTCCAGGGCTACCTATGATCCCAGTTCTTCCTGAAAAAATGGGATATAATCTCATAAACAGGTGTTCTAAATTGCTAACCACCTAATTAAAGAGTTTCATATGCTAAAAACAAAGCACATGACTACAGTTCCCTAATATGCAATATATATATATATATATCTCCACCCACTTATCAATAATTTCTCTCCAGTACTGTAATTATTAGCATTTGTTTCCTAAAATGTGATGAGAGAATATTGCTTCTCTCCAGTACTGTAATTATTAGCATTTGTTTCCTAAAATGTGATTAGAGAACATTGCTTCTATCTCTCAGAGACAGTGCAAAATTCTTGTGAGTATTATGCAAACAATAGGTGAAGGGACAGGTAACTTAGAGCAGGAATCATCAGTTAAATAATCTATAGGCTTTAATTGCTTTACAAGTGTCAAAGTACAAGTTGCAGCATTAGATATTTCCTATACTTCTCATTAGTTTCTCCAAATTACTGAGATTAATTTTTTAATGGAAACCAGCATATATCATTGGACCATTACTGATTTACTGTATAATTACATTCAGCTGTTCACTTAAATTTCTTAGGTCCAACATAATATGAAAATGATAGGTAGCATATCTGGAGTTTAAAGGTCCCTCAGTTCTACGTAATATAAATGAAATACTGTAAGTAGAAACTTTGAAACATTATCCCTACTAAAAATTTGAGTCTAAGATTTTACATTATCTGTGTAAAATTAGACTTCCATCATTTTAAGGATTTATGTGTGTTCTAAAATCAAAAGATACATTTATCAGAAATAAACTGTTACAGTGGTAGTTAAGGCCTCTTGAGAAAAGCTCTGGTTAAGAGAATAGGATATCTCGCCTGTGTAAAGACTTAACATTCCAGTTGGGTCAAGTTAATCACTTGGCTAAATGATTGCTCCTTGAAAAACATGGTCACTTTAAGCCATGGAAAAGAGACAGTGAGAATAATTAATTCTTTAATGGGATTCTGTACTTTCCCTTCCCAGAATCCCCACCCCCAGTAGAGTTGCTTACAGGTCAAAGCCATACAGTTTGCAAGTCTGACAGTTTTCTGAATTATGTGGTAAAGTGTATTCTCTCCTTTGTTTCTTGTTTCTTTTAATGAGCATGCTTTCCCTAACACCTTGAGTTTCCAATATCGTGGTCTTTCTTACTCTTTTTCTGAAGCCTCCCTTCCTGGAATGTGACCAGATGTCTGCCATATGCCTGACCCTCCTGCTAACTAATATAACTAATATTCACACATGAAGAGATGTTTTATAATAGATAGCCTTTAATCAATGAGATAGCCTTTAATCCTTCACTCCCTGCTTTCAGCTTGCCAAGTGTGGCTTACCAACCATGAGAGGGGTAGTCTTTTAAATGCTAAGATCATTTTCTTAAAGCTTCTATTTGAGTCTGCCAATAAACTCTTTTATTAATGAAACTACAACCTCCCCCTAAAAGATCTCTAGTAATTTGTAACAAAGATGACTATCAACTGCATCACAAACAGTGACATGAGACAATCTCTAATATTAACTCTGCTTCCTGGGGTTCTGGATCCAAGCAGCCATGCAAAGCTCAAAAACCGTTTTGATCCCCAGCAGAAGTATGTAAGTTTATAATCTTTCTTGTCCCAAACTTCCCGGAATATTCATTCAGTTGCATGTGGTTATAGGAGGAAGAAGATCCTAGAACTCAACCCAAATAATTTTTCTTCTTAAAGTAGCCACTGTTGTTAGGGGCAGAGCAAAGAATAGTAGAACTTAGCACTGACTTTAAATTTTGAACAAACTCTGATTTGAATGCTTTTCAGTACTTCCAGTTGAAACAACATCCCGTGTTAGTGGCAAGATCATCTTTTCTGACACCAGCTTTGCTTTTAAGAATTCCTCGACTGAGGAATTATAGTTATGTTGTGTTCTGGTTGTGGCTCACAGATTTGTTAGACCTGGAAGATCTGGATTTGATATACAGTGATTATATGGGACTCATGTATTTAGCTTAATCTTGAGTAGCCCCATTACCAACGTCTTTTAAATTCCCATTGTTTCAATATAATGCCTTAGAGAATTTTTGTACGAATTCATCTGGATTCTTTCAAGGTGTTCTACACTATTAATGGATTGTTTTCATTACAAAGTTCAACCAGGGCACTAAGAGCTCAAACTGCAGTGTCTCGGGGATAGTTTCTAAGGTCTTCTCATAGAAGACAAAATACACTGAAGGGTACCTTACAGGAATTTAGGCTGAAAATCTGATAGGAGGATAGATAAGTATCTATAACCTTACTCTTCCCTTAATTCTGATAGTTTATTTCATCTCTGGACACAGTGTCCAATTATTTTCCTTTCTTTTGTCTCCATATATCTTTGTTGACCAAAAGGTGATGGAAATGGTCACTAAATGCAAAGACAATTTATTTTAGCAGTTATTGGGCACAAAAGATCTTCGAGGAGGTGCCTCTATTCCTTTTTTCCAAGAAAATTAGCAACAAGGAAAGCATGATTTGGGCTGTAAGATTTCACTTCCCAGTGCAAGACCAGAAACTTTCTCACTCTAATTTTAAGACAGAAGAATGAAAGACTTTCTGTTATTCATTGATCGTGAATCAACTCCCTCTACTCCTGTTAGTTTGAACTGAAATTTCAATCCTTTCTAATATTTCCTTCTACAGAATGATCATGCTTCAGTCTGAATCACACTGATATCACTTAAACACTCAGAAGAAGTAAATAGTTTGAGTAATACCATAAAACTAAGTAAAGCTGCTTTTCTTGTATGTGTATTTAGTGAAAAAATAGATGATAGATAGATAGATAGATAGATAGATAGATAGATAGATAGATGATAGATAGATAATTAAACCTTTGAGCAAGCTACAGAATATCCATGTTAACACTAATTCCATACATTCACATTCCCAGGTATGGTATGAAAGGTTTCAAATATAACTAATATTCACACATGAAGAGATGTTTTATAATAGACTGGACAGTAAATGGCAAATCAAACAAATAAATGAGATCAAAGCAATAGTAGCAAAGTATACCTATTGACTCCAAATGGAAATACTCTTTCTACCTAATAAGGACATTTGCTAAGCTAGCATCCTTTAACTAATAGTCCAGAGATGAAGCAGTCGGTAGCTGAGCTCATACATGGGGAAATGTAAGCAAATCATGGAGAACTGCTTTTTAACAGTTCTATCCAAAGTATATATTCATTCTCTCTCTCTCTCTCTCTCTCTCTCTCTCTCTCTCTCTCTCTCTCTCTCTCTCTCTCTCTCTCTCTCTCAATCTCCATCTCTCTCTCTGTCTCATAGAAGAAATCCTAAAGTGTTTTAAAGTGGCTTACAATTTTTCTTTTAGTATTGCTTTACTTTGTATATCTACATGAATGTGAATGCATGTTCACATATATGGATGCCTATGAGTGGGCACCTAGATCAACAAATTAAAAAGTATTCTTTTTCAGGTTAAAATACAAATATCTCTTTGTCTTAGCTGTCTCTTTGTCTTAGCTACATTTAAAAACCTTGGCTGATCTCTGTCTCTTCTAGACTGGTTAGCTAATCTCTATTTGTTTCAGTGGTTTTCTTGATATCTGCTCCTTCCAGGCTTCTAGGCATATTTGAGGGTCTTACAGAGCCAAACATTGGTTTTCATGCTTTTGTGCTTCATTATGTCATTGTCCAACTCACTAGTTTAAAGACAACTCTGTGACAATAATTTAATGGTCTAGCAATATATTTATTTAGTGTGAATGTCAGAATGTTTTTAATGTTGATAGAAAAAATGGACTTTCTATATAGATATCGATAGGATATGAAAACCAAAATACTCTGCCCATCCTAGTAAAATGGGCATGATGGACCACTATGGACACTAAAATGAGATAAGATTGATGGTTGGCCACATCGAAAGTCACAGAGGTAGACATTAGGTGTACCTAACCCGTATCAAATTGAGTAATTGTGCTGGCATAAAAAAGTTTGGAGAATATTTGAAAAAAACAATTTAAGCTATACTTATAAATTAAAAGAAATCTGGTCAGTTTGGATGACGGAGGAGGTACAAAAGGAAAGATATCCCACTTCACTGAACAAAAGGTTCTTCTCAGACTATTTTAGACTAAGGGATTTTAGAGACTAAAGATTTAAGATACATATAAAAGAATGGATTGTAATAGCTGAGATAGTAAGGATGAATAAGGATATCAATTGAATCCTGCTCAGTATGAGAAAAATCTGGCAGTATTTCAAAGGTAATGATGGTGAAAACTATACGTGAAAGAAGAAAGAAGTCTGAGGATTTTCAGTCCAGGAATATTTAATTCATGTGAAAATGAAGGTCTCTGGTACAGCCAGCTATTTCACAGGACATAAAAATCTGCCATGGTAGGAAGAAACAGATCAACCTTCATATTATTGGTGTGAAGATGTGTGCTGGGCAAGATTAGCAAGTGCCTAATATTGTATTATTCCTTATCATGCCATAAATACTCATGACGTCATGCCACAGAAGAAACAGTACCAAAAGAGAGAAAAAATTCTAGCACCAATGAGCTTAGGTGGTAATGCCATATGCGAAAAGAACAAAATACACTTGAGTTTAATCTGTATTTGAAACTCACGGCTATACAAAGGGAAGGGAGATATATACTACCACCAAGTCCTATTTTTAGCTGATCTACTCATGGTGTAAATATAGTGATTGTGTAAATATTAGCATGTAATTTTCTTTACTGTCTAGTTTTGTTCTCACTTTGTAAAAAAAATGAATACAGGCAATATGGAGAGATAGTAAGTTCAGATTCATTATTTTCTCAAGCATAAATGTTTATGAACACTCTCACACAGGGTTTACATAGCACGGACATCTTCTTTTTGCTGTCGCTGTCTGCATCTGCTTTGAAACAGAGAACGAAGGGGTCCCAATGCAGACATAACACACCAATACTTGTTCTTTCCTATAATGTATTTCACATCTCAAATAAAACCTTATGATGAAGTCCATTTTCTTTGGCCCTGGCATCTCAGAAGCCATCTACTGTAGTTGCTTGAAATCTTGCTTCATGTGCAATCCACCGTATAACAACATTGGTTTGATTTTGTATTGTAGAGTTATGCATTTGTGTATGGAGGGCATCTGAGGTTCCTTGCTTTATACTGGCCTAGTACATTGTAAAGCAGATCTTTTGTTCTGAGTTTTGACTTTCAGGTCTCCCTCCCCAGTAATCTTTCATAGCTTTGAACATGATTGAATTGATTTTGAATGTTAAGCGTGTTGATCTAGCGTGATCATGTTGGTGTCATTACTAGGGAAATATACGAGATGTATCATAAAAGTTACTTTTATTAGACAAACATAGTTGTCATCTAGAAGGCTTACTGCTGCTGAATGAACTTGCTCTCTCTAGTTCTCTCTAAAGTCCAGCTGGCTGGTTTAACTGAGCTTTTCTGGCTCAAACTTCTCTCCAAGCTGACTGGCTTCTCTTGGCTTCTCTCTCAATTGCTTGTCTTGTTCCCAAACTAACTCTGGCAATGTGTTCTAATATTCTGGATCATTCTCATACTCTGGCTCATTCTGTCTTCACCTGTGTCTTTTTATCTTGTTCTCTCTGCAACCTGTTTATGCAAAGCTGTCCCAGTAAAACTGCCACAAACATCACACCTTTTCCTCCCTGCTTTGCTATTAAGTAACCTCTCTTTCCTGGGAGTGCTCCTGAAAATTGGGCATCTCTGACTCATTCTGTTAAATCTTCCTCTGATTCATCACTTTGTCTATGGCTGCTTCCCTCTATAAATTAACCTTAATTTCATTGTGTTAGCTTAAAGGTATGTACAGAAGGCCTGCCTGTATTCCATCCAGAGTGATTAAAGAAATGTGTTAAGTCTGAATTTCAATAGGATCACGTAGATCTAGAAGGTCTTTGGATGTGATCCATGCCAAACCAGTTGTGATGCTAGACTAAAATTCCTCTAGATCTTCCATTGTGACATAAATAGTAATAGAATTTTTCTTTATATATAGTAAAAGAAGGCTTCTTTTTATAAGCTAGGCAAGAAGTAAACATTTATATACAATTTGTTATAATTCTTTTCTTGTAAAGCACAATTCAATCTTAATTTCTTTATATATACATATATTTTTAATTAAAATACAGTTATAGCACCTTCACCCTTTTCTTCCTTCCAGGACCTCTCAAGTCACTTGCTCAAAGATTTGATTAGTTGAGTTCCCATTCTCATTAACATATATACTGAGATTGTTATTGTTCTGGTTTCGTTTATGCAAGCCATTAAAGGAGAGACTGTTTCACAGCAGATTCTTTATATTTTTCTTACATTTTTCCTACCACCTCTTTAATCATATGCCCGAGTGACTGATGCTGTGATGTAGATATGTCCATTCTAGCTTGGCACCTCAAAACCTATTTATTTCTGAATTGTGTTAAGGTGTTATTCTTTTTCTTTTATGGTCTTCATTTTGAAAAAAAAAAAAAAAAACGAAACATATTTGATGAGGGGTGGTATCTATATTGACCTGTGGGAATAAAGAGAAGATTTAGAATATACTAAGGAATTGTGTTTGTCTAGCAAAGTGGTAACATTGGTTTTCATCTAACATTCATGACATCACTAAATCAAGAATGCTTGCCAGGTTTCCAGTACTAGCAATAATTTTCCTTCAGTTGAGAGAGGCATAAGGACTGTTAGCCATCAGGTACCTTCATTGTCAGCCTGAGGGACCCAACTACAACAGGACTCTTCATTATTAGTTGCTGAGAGTGACACATTCTAACATCACCTTGTTTTTCATGTCTTCCTCCTACACATAAGGCACATCTCTGATAAAGGCCCAGTTCCTCCTCTCCTCTCCCCCCTTTTCTTTCTTCTACCCAGAGACCACCTCTCTATCCCCTCCTCCTTCTTTGAATAAACCTCCCATGTGAGAACTGTCAAATGGTGTGACTTTATGGATCCCACTGCTTAGATCCATCATTTGCTGTCATGACTAGGATGGCTGCCCTGTTGTTTTTGCACCCCACTGTGAGGTGAAGCCACAGACCAGGACCTTACCCTCAGTCCACCTGACACACAGGCTTGCTTTCCTGTCACTGGAATGCTGGACTGTTGCATCTACCATCTGCTAATTTCTGATTTTTTTCCCTTACTGTTTGGTATAAATACTTCCTTGGATCTGAGGGAGTAACCATTGAGTATCAGGCATCTCTCTGATGTCCTCAGGGGTGAAGGAATCCTTAGCCACAGTTATGGCTATAACTGGCCCTTCTCACCCCCTCACCATAGACATCTTCCCTTGAGTGAGGCTTTTCACTCTTCTCCAGTCATGATTTTTTTTCCCATCAACCTCCTGGTACTGGGTGACCCATGTCTGCTCAGGAGCTCTGCCTTACTTGGTCTTTCTGCTGTGGTCCCTGACTGGCCTCATAATGACCTGAGCAGCCAGATTATAGCAACTAATTCTAGTCCTACCTGTGTCCTTTCAATGCCTTGGGCCCAGGCCAGTGATTCTTCTCCTTACCCACGGGAACTGTGTCATCATTCCTACCCCCAGACTCCCCACTCGGATGCCTCTTGGAGAGCCTCAGACCCCTACACCTGGTGCCTCTTTAAAGGCTTCTAAACTCATACACCTTTGCAGTTAGACTTGTCCCCAATACCTATTAGAAAATGACTCTAAATGGCCACCTAATGATACTTTTGATCCCACTATTACAAGAAGTCCTTACAATTATTAGAAAGAGGTCCCCTATGTTCAGTATCAGGCTTTCTCTTATCTTCACTCCAAACCTTGTCTTTTTTTTTTCCTATCAGCTCCTTCAAGCTATGAAATCTCAACCAGAGAAAACCTCCACTCCCCTGATCGAGCTAAAAAGCTGCTTCCTTATTATCTTCAACATACAGCTCTCCTTCCCTGGCTTCTTCAGCTTCCTTGCCTTCCTCTCCAGCTACAGGCTACTCCAACCCTACCATGCTAGCATGATACCTACTTTCACCAAATCAACAGTTTTTAATGCCCCCACTACACACTCTTGTTCCAAAGCTAAAACATTGCCTTCTTCTGCCACCCAGGTTAACACAACCTCTTCAGTTCTTCCTTTGTAGGAGGGTGCTGGGTTAGGGTCTGGTGAGGATCCATATTCCCTTTTCATTAAGTGAATTTTCTTAAATAGAAAAAAAGTCTGTGGTCCTATATCTCTAAAGCCTCCACCTTTATTAAAGAATTTTAGTATATTATTCAGTCTTATAGTCTTCCTATCACTTTCACGTGTGTGTGTGTGTGTGTGTGTGTGTGTGTGTGTGTGTGTGTGTGTGTGTGTGTAATGTGATTCTTACTAACAACCTACTTCCTGAGGCGTACAAGAGTCTGGGAACAGGCTAAAGCACATGTAGATGAAATACATTAGACCAATGCAGCACATGTGTCCGGTCTGAAGCAGTGCCCAAGCAGGATCGTCTATGGAATTATAATTTCCAAAGTGGCATTTTAGTTACAGATCAGATTATAGCTTGCCTCCTCACAGGTATCCATAATGATGCCCTTAAACCAGTAAATTATGAGAGAATCCTGAGGTCATATAGGACAAACATAAATATAAATACCAATCTAGGACAAACATGAAAGCCCATCTCATTTTTTAGAGCACCTTACAAAGGCCCTTCTACAGTATATTAATCTAGACCCTGAAAGCCCAGAGGGTAAACAGCTCCTGATTACCTGTTTCCCAACATTAAAGCCAAACTTAAGTGCTTGAATAGAGGACACTTTAAGATGTACCATGGGAGAGATAAAAAAAAAAAAAAAAAAAAAAAAAAAAAAAGCCTGCAAGCAAAACCACAAAATGCTGGACAAGGCTGCTCTGGCAAGTTGAGTGACTTCCTGGGCCCCCTTGTTTTCTAAGTCCAGAGAACCACCAGGTACCTGCTTCAAATGTGGTCAGGACTATCACTAGGCCTGAACCTGCCCTAATCCTTGCAAGCCACCTGGGCCATGACCAAAGTGTCATCAAGAGGGACATTAGGCTGCTGATTTGCCCTCATGTTCCCCATCAATTAGGGACACTCCCAGACTTACCTCCTACTGATCTCCGAGGGCTGGCACGAGATGACTGAAAGGGTCCAAGTTCTGTTGGTGAGGTAACTGACAACTCTAACATGGAGCCAGTGGTAGTCATCACAAAATCAGAATGACTCATCTCCTTCCTTCTGAACACTGGGGCCACTTACTAGGCCCTGGTGGGGTTTTGGGAACCTACCTCTCTTCGTTTCCCTATTGTCAGGGTAGAGGACAGTTTTACCAACCTGGACTCAATTGCATTTTCAGGGGTGTTCCACTTACTCATTCTTTTCTGGTTGTGCCAACTTGTCCCATCCCCTTATTACGAAGGGATCTTCTAGCCAAAGCGGGAATCTCTTACTTACACCTCCCAGATCTAACCCATACTTTCACCCTATATGTAATAGAAAAAGAGGGATATGCCCTCAGAGGCCTAGGTAAACAACTGGTACCCTTTTTTGCACCCATAGCATATTTGTCAAAGAAATTAGATCTGAACATGCAGGAATGGACACCCTGCATGTGTGCTTTAGCAGCTGCTGAACCCTTATTCAAGAACCCCTCTAAAAACCTAACCTTTGGGTTACCTTCCATGTCTCACAACCTGTCCCAGCTCTTAAAGTATAAACGTTTACAGAATCTATATCTCTCCAGGGTCCTTTCTCTCCAGGTAGCATTAGTAGAAGACTTACTTTCCAATTGTGCCCACCCATCAAATTCTGTCCTATCTACCCTAGCTCTTTCATCCTAATAGCCAGGCTAGAGGTTCTTTCTCAGAAACTGACTGGCAACTTGTCTTTACCCACATGCCCACAGTCAACCATTCCAGGTACCTTTTGGTCTTGGTGTATGTTCTCTAGGTGGTTGTAGCCATTCCTTACCACTAACAGGCCTCAGGAAAAATAAAACAGACTAATTGATTTATAAATAATGCCCTTGTCAAACTATTACCTGACTTCACCTAGATTGGATAAGCTCCGGTCACTGGCTCTTTTCAGGCTACAGACTTTCCCCAGCTGACCTCTTTTCATCTCACACTTTGAGCTCCTATATGGGTGACTGGTTCTGATTTCCAGTCATTCACCCAAACCTTCAACTCTACTCAGTGACGTACTCACTCATCTACTCTGTCATCACTGTTTTCTCCTGTGGAAATTTACTGACCACTGTCTACACCCTAACTCCTGTCCACTCCCTATAAATTTGGAAATTAGGTTCTTCTTTCCCCTCTGGAACACCATCCCTCACTCTTTTCTCCTAAATTGCAGAAACCCCTCCAAGGTAATTCTTGTGACTCCCACAGTTGCTAAGCTTGGGGGACTCCTTCATTCATAGATTTGCTTTTATCACCTTAAGCTTTTTATCCCTTTACTTCAAAATAACCTCCCTTCTTACACATCAACCCCAGAAGATTTCTACTCCCCTTAAACTTCAGAAAACACTAAGACCAACAACACTGTCCCCAGTTCCAGAACAATGAAACTTCACTCTGGCAGTCATGTTCAACCCTCCTGGGTTGGAGGGTTGGATACGGTCTCTTCTTCTCTTCTCTTCTCTTCTCTTCTCTTCTCTTCTCTTCTCTTCTCTTCTCTTCTCTCTCTCTCTCTCTCTCTCTCAATATGTCTCTCTCTCACTCGATCTCTTAATCTCTCTCTCTCTCTCAATATGTCTCTCTCTTACTCGAGAGTGTCTAATATCTATCTATCTATCTATCTATCTATCTATCTATCTATCTCTATCTATCTATCTATCTATCTATCTATCTATCTATCTATCTCCATCTATCTCTTCTCTATCTTCATTGTTCTGATCCAGGACAAAACTTACATATGGAGAATCCAAGTTCAAGAAACCCTCATTTATAACAATCTATCAGAATAAATTGGAAAATTGCTCTATAGCCATATGCCAAGAACCAGTCATAATTTCCATCACCCTATATACACTGTTCCATTAGAATACAGTAAACTTTTGTTTGCTTCCTTGTTGACCATAAAGAAAGTTACTGTGAAGAATAGCCATACAGTGCAAGACTTTCTTCTTCCATATCTGAGGCCAATGGAATCCAGGATGGGAAACAGGCATTGTTGGTAAACTCTACTGCCACTTCAAACTGGGCTATCAATAAGCATGATTAGTATCCAGGGACAATAAGTCCCAATTACCCATGCTCTGGACATTGGGAAAGTAGAAAAGGTAATTAAGCTTTTCTGCAAGGTCATTGCCTCTTTGATACCTCCTCTCCTACATAACACAAACCCGTCATTTTATTTCCTACTTCAGACTCTGAACTTGGCTTAATGTCAACCAACCTGGCTAGTTCAGAGATTGCTGGCTGTGTGTCCCTCCTGGGACCAGCTCACAACTGCCACTTACAGCTTCCCCAGTGACCCTGTCAAATAGCTTATTTCGCATTTCACTAGCTGCCCTGACACAGGTGTTGCCAAGATTCCCTACCATTTCAATGTCACTCTCTTTGGCATAGCAAACTGTTTCAAGTCATCTGGGACCTGTTCTGTTGGGTATCTAAGTTTTTTAGCCTGGAACAGAACAATAACTCTCATTAACTCATCTCTGTCCCAAAGCTCTACAGTTCATAACATCTCGATTATTTGTTGGTCAGAATTTTTGTGCTGGTGTTTCTCTTCCTCAAATTAGGGGTGAGTCATGGAGAAGAGCCCTTTCCAATCCTTGTTGGTCATAGACTCAATAGCCACTGAGTATAGCAAAAGAGTATTTCAAATCTTGCCTCTTCTGGTTGTTGCAGGAATAACCGTGGGTGTTGTCATTGGGCAGAAGGCCTAAACACATTCTTATCCTTGTATCATCAAATTTCTTCCCAGTGTATCCAAGATCTCCAGCACTTAACCAAATCATACTCACTTCCCAAGGACAGATCAACACCTTGGTGGAGGTGGAACTTTAAAACCTGTGGAGAATAGATTTTCTTATAGCTGAAAAATGTGGCCTTTGCCTCTTCCTCCAAGAGGAATGCTGCTTTTACATCAAACTGTCAGGTATATCGAAAAACAAAATCTAACACTCTAGACATACATCCAGAACAACTCAATGCCTTTAATCTCTGGGCCTTTGAAAGGTCTATATAAAAGTGAATAGCGCCCTTCCTGACCCCACTTCTCATTTTTCTGCTTTACTATTCAGACTCTGGTTTATCAATTTCTTCTCTACATTTCTCCAAGAACAAATCCAAAAAAAACAATTCCAACCAAATGATTAATCAATAACTTTTGCAGAATTACTAACCACTGGTAAAGGAGAAGTCTGAGGCTAAGGACTATTAAAAGTGGCCCAATGGTGATGATCTCCTCTATCATGGGCAGCAAGATACAGTTTTTCTTGCTGCCCTCAGGCAGCAGGAAATTCTTTGTCAGAGCCAATGTCCTTATCCCACCTTCACTTTATCTCTCATTCTAGTTCCTTCTCTTTATAATAAACAAAAGGGCAGAATGTTGGCAATCAGACACCTCCATAGTCAGCCCCAGAGTCCTGGTGATACCAGCACACATCATGACTAGTGTCTGGGAGGTGACTCATTCTCCCTATGGCTTCCTGTTACATGTTCTTCATACATACATATATATATGTATGCATACACACATATAGAATATATTATATATTTACATATATACATTATATTTACATATACAATAGGTATTATAACATTATATTTTAGGTAAATAAAAATGTTATGATTCCTTCAGGGCTTATTAAAAAACCTTGCATTTCTTTGCCCCCCCCCCTTTCTTCCATATTGCTCTCCCTTCCTACTTACCATTTAACTTCTCTTCCAATTTTCTCACTTATTTTTTCATATGCATTGTGCTACTCGTCTCCTTTCTCCCCCTGCCCTGACCATGATTCCTTTAGAATACCTTGGCCTATGCAGTTGCTTTGTGTTGTGTACTTAGATCTGAAGAGATCAGAACTGCAGATGAAATAAAACATATGATGTTTATAATTCTTATCACAGTCCTATATGGTAGGCAATATTAACCTATCATCTCCATTACATAGAAGAGAAACTGCAGGTGTAGAAGGTTGTACAACCTTTTTGAACTCATAAAACTCTCAGATAGTATTATCAATATTTAGGCCATTTTTCTTCTGACCCTGGAGCTAAGCCTTCATGAAGATCTGTGCACAACCTTAAAGAACACTTAAAATAAATTCTAAGATACTCTAAATAAATCTAAACTGGATTAGAAAGTAATGAGTCATTAAACTTGGTTAATTAAATTTGATAGAGCACGTTCTTAATAAAAAGCTTAGTATTAGATCCCACCATCTTGTTAAGTCATTTCACCCGGAAACCCAACTCTCTCACTATATTCTCAGCCTGGGAATCTTGCCAGTCAATTCAAGGTGCTTCATTCAAATGGGAAATAGCACTGTATGGTGTGATCCAGCTTGAAACCTCATTGCTTTTGTAACCTTACTCACTGCTTATTATTATAATCCTAATGGCAGAATAATTTCGGCAATATAGCTTTCTAACTTCGTAACACTTTATTTAGAAAATATAGTGATACTGAAAGATAGAGAGATAGCATACAGAACTTCTTGGTAAATATAGATTCTAAATTTGAAAATAATGTTGAATACAGAACATTCACTTGGTAATCAGTGCATGATTATCACAATGGGAGTTTTTTAATCAACAAAGAGACTCACTAAATAAAATGTTAAAGAATAGGTGTTATAAGTGAGTATAATAAATTATAAATTTATGTTATTTGTGGTTAAAAAAAACTCAACTGGCTTACTTTGAAATTAAAATTCTTGTAGAATAAATGAATTACTACCAACTTGTCTCCAAATATGTCCTCATATGTTATTTCTTTAATAATATTACCTATAAGTTCCACCCAGGTTTTTTGTTGTGTATTAATGACAATCATAAGGCCACAATGTGATTTTACCATACAGAATTTTGTATATAGATGGAGAATTTAGAAAAAATATGAGAAAAAATGTAAAATTTTCTATGTGCTTTTATGACAACTTAAGAGTTCAGACTACAGAGCAACAAGAGACTGAGAGCTTGCCAGAGAGGTGGATTTGGTGACATCACTATTAAAGGGAAAGGAGACTATTCTTCAGTGTAACAGTGATAGGAAGGAAGAGTATGGCATTAACCAGGGATGTGTATAATCTCATTTAAGTTAAATTTTCTGCCTCCCAGCCATGTGAAAAATGGGGACAGACCTGAGTTACCTGAGTTCACTGTAGAACCCAAGTAGAGACAATATTGACTGTGTAGAAATGATTATGCTTATGTAGGATTCTTGCATTGTAATTAAGAAAAACAAAATAAGAGAGATTACAAACATAGAATACTGACATACATCATGAGAGGGCCATTGCAAAGTAGAAACAGGTGCTGTGTCAAGAAAGAATTGCTAAGAAGAACTCCAAGTTCATATATTTCATATATTGGGCAACTATAGGTGTAGTAATCTGTTTACTAAGACATGAAATCAGAATTAATAAGAACCACTATAAATTCAGTCATTAGAGCTGAATTTGAACTGTTTTGAACATTGTAACATTGAAATTCTGATATGCAGCAGACCTAACCTTGACACATCAAATGAAGATCTAGAGAGAACTACCTTATGCATTAACCTAGACTGTTAAAATGTGTTCCAGAAAAAAATAATAATTATGAAAGAACATCCTATAAAATCAAATTAAATATTAATATGCTACTATGGAAATTATATAATAACCCTAGAAAATGACCCTGAATGGATAAAGAATTTTAAATTCCATTATGGACAAAAGAGAAAAAAATTAAGTTATGTTATAAAGAGTAGAGGAATCATTTAATAAAGAATGCTTATTTAAAAGCAAAATTAAGCATTGTAGAAGTAATGCTGCATGCATAGAAACATAATACATTAAAAATGCTATTTCCATATTTGAATTATATATATAATGAATAGATCCTCTATTGCAGACATTACTTGTGTCTGTATATTTTTCTACACCTAAAAATTATTAATTATAGTATACATAAAAATAAAATTTTGTAATCGAAAAAGGTTATCAACGTTTGTAGTGATATTATCTTTTTATTTTACAAATACCACATAGGCAAATATTATTCTAAAATCTTTGTCTCTTGAAACCCAAAAGTAAAAGTAATAAGAGTACAGTGTGTGTCTTAATAGCATAGAATGACTAAGTGAAGAAAGTTAATATTTTATAAATTAATACCATAGATTTTCAGGATTTTCAGAATTAATACATAATCTGAAAAAACTTCAATTAAACCCCAAACTAATGTTCTATTGTCATATAACTTTTCTTTTGTCATTTAACACAAACATAATTACCTTTGTTATCTCACAGTCTGTGAAATAACTTGAGGTGATATATAACGTTTCTTAGTGCTTTCCCCAGCTCTAATACAACACCATGATCAAAATCAACTAAGGAGAGGAATGATTATTTACTTCACACTTCTGCAACACAGCTCATAATGGAAAGGAGTCAGATCAGAAACTCAAGGTAAGAAGGTAACGATGGGAACTGAAACAGAGGCTCTAGAGATGTGCTGCTTGCTAGCTTGCTAAGCCTGCTTTCTTATAAACCTCAGGACCACATGTCCAGGGATGGCATCACCATAATGGGCTGGGACATCCACATTAAATACTTTTTAAGAAAATGGCATATAGGCTTGCCTATAGACCAATCTGGTAAGTGTTCCAGAAAAGTGATAATTATGAATAAATATCCTATAAAATCAAATTAAATATTAATATGCTACTATGGAAAAGTATGTTTCCTCAGTTATGATTCTCTCTTTTCAAATGTCTGTAGCCTTCATCAAGCTGAAATAAAATCTAACCTAACTGGTATGCTTTGGAAAAATGAATAAAATAATATAAGATAAAATAAAGCACTTTAGATAGAAGCAAGGAAAACAAAAGGGAGAAAGAAAAGTACCTCAAATACATTTGATGTGAGAACACAAAGTAACATTGACATGTAGGAGAGTCAAAGACATTGTCAAGGCGATAATAACCAGGTTAAAAAAAAACGAGGGGAGAGTCTGATGCTATTAAGTATTCTTCCTGCTAGGAAAGAAACAGCATGCCTTTCATCTGCCCCACCTAAATATATATGCTAGTGAGTTTACTGAACTATTGAAATGAAATCCTTTAGAAATTCAACTTTTCAGATCAGGGACAATGCTCAGTAAATATTTACTGATTATATACTTTTTTTATGTGTAACTTTACTTATAGAAAGCATAATGATCATATCAGAGGACACATTTTTTAAAATTAACTCTTTTATAATTTCAGATGATGTATTTTGATAATATGCATCCCTCAATGCTTCCTGGATTCACCACCACCTTACCACAACTTCAGGTGTTCTTGCCCTCCCCATTTAACAATTGTCTTTAATTTATGCTACCCATGTACTCTTGAGTGTGGGGCCATCCAGTAAAACATGTCTGACCTATCAGGAGACATACCCTTAAAGAAATCTGATGTATGGATTTCACACATCTCCTCATTTATGGTTGGAGACTCATTAATATACTACCATGGACTAAGTTAATCTTATTGAGGCATGCATAACTTCTGTGGGTACAAGAGTCCTCTCATGTTCAGAATACACTGTTTCACTTCAGTCCTCATTGATATTTATTTCATAGGATATTTTTCACTTCTGTGATGTTTTTTGATCCATGAGAGGGGTGTAATACAGATGTTCAACCTATATCTGAGTATTTTGCTGTCAGTAGCTCTGAAATTTGGATGGCTGTTTCATTGTTAATCAATATCAACTGTACAAAGAAACTTTATATATACTAGTATGCAGATAGAGACATGGAAATTTACAGGGAAGTTTAATACTATGTCCATTTAACAAAATATTAGTGTCAAGTTCACATCAAAGATGTATAATCTATTCAAATTTAGAAATAGACTGTCATTTGTATAACCAGGCATAGACGGCTTAGTATGATGCAAGCCTTAAGTTCATTATGAAAGCAGTCGATTACTCATACGACATTTGTGCCCACTATTGAACACTTAGGTATATATTGCCACACCAGATATCATCGAAGTATATAGGATTCACAGCCAGGTAAGACTGTTGATGATATTCCCACCTCACTGTTCCCAGGAATCTGCAAAAAACTGCCTGGAACTCTGAAAGAAAGGCAGCCAGGCAGAAACTTCCTGGTTAGTTGTAGTTCTCTGTATCCTCTGATAGAAAAGTATTCATCTTCAGATTAGGGAGGGAAAGAAAGAGCAATAGCAATAAACACATTTAGGGATTTCAGGTTATCTGGAACATTACTAATCAACAACCCAACAGCTGTCACTATGTTTCTAGAGTGACTTATACTATATTTCATATGCATATACCATATGTATATATGTATGTGTATAAATATGTAAACACACATATATACATATAAAAGTATATACCCATACACACATGTATACATACATGCACATATACACATTATATATACATATAAACACATATACATGTATACGCATATATACATATATGTATACACAAACATACATATGTACACATTTACATACATATATCATACATGTGTGTGAATCTTATAAAATTGGTTTCCTTATGGCTTTTTGAAATGTCCCTAGTCATAACTATTCCTCTCCCAATCTCCTCCTCTTTCCTAATCTCTACCCCTTTCTTCTTTTAAACCATCCTTCCTGTTTTCACCTTCCCCCCTTCATATAACCTGTCTACTATCTCCTTATCGCTCAAAATCAGAAAGCACATATTTTAATACATGTTTTTTAGAAGAAAATCAGGTGGCTCTAAAAATTGTTTCTACCTCTATTTTATACTCTATTTAACACTAACCAATAATGCTTACAATGACTGCAGGGCACAGAAATTTTCATTAAAAGCTTTATATCCCACCAAGTTTTCTGCCAATTGTAAGTTATGAACAATTGAGACTTGGTAACAGTGTCTAAAAAGGGTTATTGAAGCAACAATCAGTATATAATTTCATCCATTTTTTGTTCTGTTTCGTTTTGTTTTAAAGGATGAATAGGGTATGTGGAAGGTGAGCATCAAAATAAGAATTTTGAAATAAAGTAATTGATTACACTGAAAACCTGAGCATAAAATGTTTATCTCCTAGATGAGGAAATATTACAACCAATCAAACTAGTAAAACATGTTTCAAACCTGGTATAAAATTGATTTTTTGAAAATATAACTTACTATATATGAGTGCAGAGTATATAAAAATTTCATGCTGACTATTGGCAATAAAAAGAATTTATAGAATTGTAAAATGCAACCTCCTAAAATAGCACCAGGCTCAAGTGGTTTAGTGGGATGGTCCTCCAAACTTTTAATAAATAGAGATATTTTAATGTATTTAAGCAGATCCAAACTACACAAAAACTGGAACATTTTCACCTTATATTTAAATCATCATAATACTATTTTCTAATCCTCATAAAGCAGCATAAGAAGAAACTACTTATCGGTTTCATTTATAATTCAGGTATTAAAGGTCTGAATAAAGGTTTTTTAAAGTAAAGTTCTTACTCAAAAGGCAAGTATGACTCTGGAGAAGGTTCAGTGGCTCCATTAGTACTTCCTCTAGCTCTTCCATTGGGGTCCCCAGCCTCAGTCAGATGGTTGGTTGTGAGAATAGTATTATGATGATTTCAATATCAGATGAAAATGTTCCAGTTTTTATATAGTTTGGATCTGCTTAAATACATTAAAATATCTCTATTAAAAGTTTGGAGGACCTGCCCACAAAATCACTTGAGCCTGGTGCTATTTTAGGAGGTTGCATTTTACACCTCTCCACTCAACAAATCCCATGTCCCATTTCTTTGATTATTTGTGAAGCAAGCCATATGTCCCCAAACTTCTGATTATTGTATATTATCTATATAATATATAATTCATGTACAAACATTATATAATTTGTTTATATTTATAATTATTTAGATTTGGTTATCTTACCTGCATACATTGTTTTGTGAAAAAGTATATCTTTTAAAACATTTTGACTTTTTCCACTGGCCAACTGCTGTAAATCTTGGGGTTTATGGAGGACTCGGTGTAGTAGCATAGACAATGAATTTCTCATCTGTGAGGGTTTTTCACAAAAAAAAAAAAAAAAATCATTTTAGAATTTTTTGTTTTTTATTAATCATTTTATTCATTTACATTTCAAACGATTCTGCCCTTCCCAGTTACTTCTCCACAACCCCCCAAATCCATCTTCCCCTCCACTTTGCCTCTATGAGGGTGTTCCTCTACCTACTCACACACACCTGCCTCACCACTCTAACATCCTCCTACACTGGGGCATCAAGTCTCCCTCACATCCCATTGATTTCAGATAAGCCCATCCTCTGCTACATGTGTATCTGGAGTCATGGCTCCCTCCATGTATACTCTTATGTTGGTGATTTAGTCCCTGACAGGTCTAGTTGGTTGAGTTAGTTGATATTGTTCTTCCTCTGGCATCACAATCCCCTTCAGCTCCTTTAGTCCTTACCCTTGCTCTTCCATTGGGGTCCCAGGGCTCAGTCAGATGGTTGGTTGTGAGTATCTGCATCTGTATTGGTCAGGTGCTGGTAGAACCTCTCAGGGAACAGTCATACTAGGCTCTAGTTAGCAAGTTATTCTTGGCATCAGCATTAGTGTGGGGTTTTTGTGTCTGCAGATGTGATGTATCCCTAGTTTGGACAATCTCTGGGTATCCTTTCCATGAGTCTAAGTTCCATTTTTGTCTCTGCCTTGCCTTTGGACAGGAACATTTCTAGGTTAAAAATTTTGAGATGCATGTGTGGTGTCATCTGTCAACTATCTACTAGATGGGGTCTCTACAGGTTGTCTCTCCCCTTTGTTATGTATTTCCACTAAAGTTAATACAAATTGGACCTGAGTGGCTCTCACTTACCTGGAGTCTGGAACTTTCTAGTGGCTATCCCCCAGTTTCCCATTCCCCACTGGTACATGTTTCTATTCAGTTTTTTCTGTACTTCTATGCTTTCCCTTCCAATACATGATCCTGTCACCTCTTTTTCCCTCCCCTTCTTCTCTCCCTCCTGGGTCTCTCATTCCCTCTACCTACCATGATTATTTTGTTTCCCTTTCTATGTAGGATTGAAGCATTAACAATTTGGTCTTTCTTCTTCTTGAGTTTTATGTGGTCTATTAATTGTATCTCGGGTATTCTGAGCTTTGGGGCTAATATTCACTGATCAGTGAGTGCATAATATGTGTAGTTTTGTGACTGGGTTACCTCATTTAGGATGATATTTTCTAGTTCCATCCATTTGCCTAAAAATTCCATGTTGTCATTGTTTTTAATAGCTGAGTAGTATTTCATTGTGTAAATGTAACACATTTTCTGTATGCATTCTTCTGTTAAAGGACATCTGGGTTCTTTCCAGCTTCTGGATATTATAAATAAGGCTGCTACGAACATAGTGGAACATGTGTCCTGGTTATATGTTGGAGCATATTTTGGGTATATGCCCAGTAGAGGTATAGATGGGTCTTCAGGTAGAACTATTTCCAATTTTCTGAGGAATCACCAGATTTATTTCCAGAGTGGTTTTATCAGCTTAAAATCTCACCAGCAATGGAGGAAAGTTCCTCTTTCTCCACATCCCCATCGCATCTGCTGTCACCTGAGTTTTTATTTTTATCTTAGCCATTCTGATTGTTTTGAGGTCAAATCTCAAGGTCATTTTGATTTATATTTCCCTCCTGAAATATTCAACATCCTGAAAGGATGTTGAACATTTCTTTAAGTGCTTCATAGCCATTCAAGATTTCTCAGTTGAGAATTCTTTGTTTAGCTCTCTACCCCATTTTTATATAGGGTTATTTGTTTTTCTGAAGTCTAACTTCTTGAATTTTTATTTATTTTGGATATTAGCCCTCTTTCAGATATAGGGTTGATAAAGATCGTTTCCCAATCTGTGGGTTGCCATTTTGTCCTAATGACAGTGTCCTTCACATAACAGAAGCTTTTACATTTTATTAAGTTCCAATTGTCAATTGTAGGTCTTACTGCATGAGCTATTGGTATTCTAAGTCCATACCTATATATAATAATAGCAATATACAGCAAACCAATAGCCAACATCAAACTAAATGGCAAGAACCTGGAAGCAATCCCTCTAACATCAGGGAGAAGACAAGGCTGCCTACTCTCCCCTTATCTACTCAATATAGTACTTGAAGTTCTAGCCAGAGCAATTAGGTAACAAAAGGAGGTCAAACTAGAAAAGAGAAAGTCAAGATATCACTACTTGTGGATAATATGATAGTATACATAAGTGACCCCAAAAATTCCACCAGAGATCACCTAGAGATGATAAACAACTTCAACAAAGTGGCTGGATATAAAATTAACCCAAACAAAGCAGTAGCCTTCCTCTACTCAAAGGATAAAAAGGATGAAAAAGAAATTAGGGAAATGACACCCTTCACAATAGTCACAAATAATATGAAATACCTTGGTGTGACTCTAACCAAGCAAGTGAAAGATCTATATGACAAGATCTTCAAGTCTCTGAAGAAAGAAATCAAAGATCACAGAAGATGAAAGATCTTTCATCCTCATGGATTGGCAGAATTAACATACATTAAAAATGGCCATCTTACCAAAATCAATCAATAGATTCAATGCAATCCCCATCAAAATTTTAACTCAATTCTTCATAGAGTTAAAAAGAGCAATTCTCAAAATCATTTTGAATAACAACAACAACAACAAAAAATGGATAGCCAAAACTATTCTCAACCATAGAAGATCTGGGGGAATCACCATTCCTGACTTCAAGCTGTACTATAGAGCAATAATGATAAAAATCACATGGTATTGATACAGAGATAGGCAACAAAATCAATATAATAGAATTGAAGACCCAGAAATGAACCAACACACCTATGGTCACTTGATGTTTGACAAAGGTACTAAAACCATCCAGTGGGAAAAAGGACAGCATTTTCAACAAGTGGTGCTGGTTTAACTAGAGGCCAACATGTAGAAGAATGCAAATTGATCCATTCTTATCTCCTTATACAAAACTCAAATTCAAGTAGATGAAGGAACTCCACATAAAACCAGATGCACTGAAACTAATAGAAGAGAAAGTAGGGAAGAGCCTCTATCACAGGAACACAAGGGAAAAGTTCCTGAACAGAACACCAATGACTTATGCTCTAAGATGAAGAATTGACAAATGGGACCTCATAAAATTGCAAAGCATCTGTAAGGCAAAGGACATTGTCATTAGGACAAAACGGCAACCAACAGATTGGGAAAAGATTTTTACCAATCCTACGTCTGATAGAGGGTTAATATCCAATGTATACAAAGAACACAAGAAGTTAGACACCATACAATTGAATAACCCTATTAAAAATGGGATACAGAGCTCAGCAAACATTTTTCAACAAAGGAAACTCAAGTGGTCGAAAAGCCGATAAAGAATTGTTCAATATCCTTAGTCATCAGTGAAATGCAAATCAAAACAACCCTGAGATTCCACCTCAAACCAGTCAGAATGGCTAAGATTAAAAAACTCAGGTGATAGCAGATGCTGGCAAAAATTCAGAGAAAGAGAAATACTCCTCTATTGTTGGTGGGATTGTAACCTGGAGCAACCACTCTGGAAATCAGTCTGTTGCTTCCTCAGAAAATTGGACATTGTATTACCTGAGGACCCAGCTTTACCATTCTTGGGCATATACTCAAAAGACCCTCCAACATATAGCAAGGACACATACTCCACTATGTTCATAGCAATCTTATTTATAATAGCCAGAAGCTGGAAAGAATGCAGATGTCCTTCAACAGAGGAATGGATACAGAAAACCTAGTGCATTTACACAATGGATTAGTACTTAGTTATTAAAAACAATGAATTCATGAAATTTTAGGCAAATGGATGGAACTAGAAAATAACATCCTGAGAGATGTAACCCAATCACAAAGACCACACATGGTATACACTCACTGATAAGTGGATATTAGCCCAAAAGCTCACAATACCTAAGACACAACTCACAGACCACATGAAGCTCAAGAAGAAAGAAGACAAAAGTATGGGAGCTTCAGTCCTTCTTAGAAGGAGTAACAAAATACCCATGGGAGCAAATAAGAAGACAAAGTATGGAATAGAAGGTGAAGGAAGGGCCATCTGGAAACGACCCTACCTGGGTATCTACCCCATGTGCAGTCAGCAAAGGCAAACACTGTTGTGGATTTCAGGGAGTGCATGTGGACTGAGCCTGATATACCTGTCTCCTGAGAGGCTCTGCCGGAGGAGGATGCTCACAGTTAACCATTAAACTGATCATGAAGTCCTGAATGGATCAGTAAGAGAGAAGAATGAAGGGGCTGAAGGAGCTTATATCCCCATTGGAAGAATGACAATACCAACCAACTAGAACTCCCAGCATTTAAACAGCAAGCCTGGGAACATGTCTGAAGAGAACCATAACTCCAGCTGTATATGTAGTGGAGGAAGACCTTGTCACGCATTGGTAGGAGAGGAGTTCCTTGCTCCAGCGAAGACTGGATGTCCCAGAGTGGGGAATTCAAGAGCAAGGAGAAGGGAGTGAGAAGTAGCAGGAGGGGAGACAAGATAAAGGGCTTCTTGTGGGGGGAATGGTGTTAGGGAATAACATCTGAAATGTAAATAAATAAAATATCCAATAAAAATGACAAGGCAGAAGAATTATATACCTCAGTCAAAAAAAATGTTAAGTCTAAATAAATATAGCTAAAACATATCTGGAAAAGCTGAGACACCGTGAAAAGACCACATCTACAAATAATCAGAAAAAAAGAAGGTGAACAAAATATTTTTTAAATGAACAGAAAGAAAAACATTCTAAAACCAAAAGAAGGAAGTAACTATTAAAGTACAAGAAGCATACACAAAAGAAATAGACAGTACCTATAATAAAATTTCTTTGACACATGATAATTGAAACACTAATGTACAGAACAAAGGAAGTGAAAGAGTTACAAAGGAAAAAATAAAACAAGAAATCTATAGAAGCAGACACATTATCATAACATAGAATAATGCCCAACATTTCAACAAAGACTCCAAAACCAAGAAAGGACTGGACAAATGTTCTGTAGAAGAGAGATACCAGCCCACACTACTATACCCAGCAGAACTATCTGGTACTATAGATGGAGAAAATAAGACATTCCATGAGAAATACAAATTTAAGTAGTACCTATCTACCTGACAGAAGGCACCAAAGGAAAAAGTTAATATATAGAGGCTTACCACACCCAAGGAAACACAAGAACTAAGTAATTACAGACCAGAGAATCATCACAACAACGACAGCAACAATAACTACAACAAAATAACAGGAATCAACAAGCATTTCTCATTAATAGTTTTCAACACACACAATCTAACTTTCCTAATAAAAAACACAGATGAGCAGTTTGGATTAAAAAGCAGGATTTATCGTTCTGCTTCATCCAAGCAACATACCTTAACATGAAGGATAGATATTGCCTTGGGGTAAAAATAAATCAATAAATAATATAAAAATGTATTCCAAATAAATTAAAGCAAGAATATAGAAGGTGCAGCCTTTTACTAACTGACAAAATGGACTCCAAAACAAAACTGGTCTTAGATTAAGGGAAAGCTACTTCATACTCAACAGATGTAAATTCTAATGTGAGCATAATGAAATTTTAAACATTTGTGTACCCAATTATGAGGAAATCCAATTTTGTAAAGTGAAAATTTATACAGCTAAAAATGTATATTGATCTTCAAAGTGTGATAGTGTAAACTTTAATATCCCATTGTCATCATTACTCAGGACATCCAGACAAAAACTAACAAACCAGTGGTTGAGTTAAATAATATCATAAATCAAATGGACCTACTAAATATTTACAGAATACTTTACTAATGGAACTTTCTTGAAAATTTACTACATATTTGGATACAAAAAAAGTCTCAACAGATATAAAAACATTGAAACAACATCCTGCTTCCACTGTAACTAATATTTTATAAAATTTTGGTAGCAAAAACAACAGAAAGTATACCAATTCCTGGAAACAGGTTAACACACTATTAAATGAAAAGTGTGTCAAGAGAGGAATTAAAACTTTTTAATATTGTTCATGGCAGACTTATTTATAATAGCCAGAAGATGGAAAGAACCCAGATGCCCTTCAACAGAGAGATACAGAAAATGTGGTACATTTACACAATAAAGTATTATTCAACTATTACAAACAATAACTTCATGAAATTCTTAGGCAAATAGATGGAACTAAAAAATATCATCCTGACTGAGGTAATCCAGTCTGAAAGAACACACATGGTATGCTGTTACCACATGCTAAGTGGATTTTAACTCAAAAGCTTGGAATACCGGAAGATAGAGTTCACAGACCATATGAAGCCGAAGAAAAAGGAAGACCAGTGTGACTGTTTCAGTCTTTCTTAGAAGGGGCAACTCACAAGCTGTAGAGAGTGGGAGAGACTTGGGAGGAAGACACAAGGGGGAGGGGGAAAGGGGGCAGGAACAGGTGTGAGAGGAGACGGATAATATACAGAGCATCAGGAATTTGAAGAGAAGTGTGGAGCAATGGGGTATGGCGATCTGGGGGTAGCCACCAGCAATAACATCTGGCATTCCCAAATGCCAGAAAAGCAAGAAGCTTCCAGGGCCCAACAAACGGGGATCTCATTCCAGGGATAAGATGAGATGAAATGCCCAACACAGGGGAGGGCGAACATGTAGAGAATATATCCAGTGGTTAGGCTAGGTTGGGGGATGGGACCACCCACTCATCTTCAAATTTTTAACCAGAATTGCTCCTGTCTAAAACAAATAAGGACACAAAGTGTGGAGCAGAGACTAAAAGAAAGACCATCCAGAGACTGCCCAACCTGGGGATCCATCCCACATATAGATACCAAAACCAGACATTATTGCAGATGCCAAGAAGTTACTGCTGACAGGAGCCTGATATGGTTGTCTCTTGAGAGGCTCTGCCAGAGCTTGACAATTACAAATGTAGATGCTCCCATCCAACCTTACAAAAAAGACTGAAGGAACTGAAAGTACTTGCATCTCCGTAAGAAGAATAACAATATCAAACAACCAGACCCCCATTGCTCCCAGGGACTAAACCACTAACCAAAGAGCACATATGAAAGCTGGATGCCCCAGTGTAGGGGGGAATGCCAGGGTGGTGAGTTGGGAGTGAGTAGGTATTGGAGCATCCTTATAGAAGTAGGGGGAAGGGCATGAGATAGGGGATTTCCAGAAGGAAAAAGGGAAAAAGGATAACATTTGAAATGTAAATAAATAAAATATTCAATAAAAAATAAGTACATGAAGAAAAAAAGAATGTAGCATTTGGTAAATTAAATGTGAAAAAACAAATAAACAAACAACCAAAAACAAAATCTTTTTACAACTGATAGAAAGTTAAAACAAAATACCCAAACTTGTGAGACATACAGTAAAGGAGGTTCTAACAGTTAGCTCATAACACTAAGTGCTTATATAAAAAGTAAAGATCCATAATACTAAAAATTTAACAGTAAATTTGAAAGCAAAATCAAAGAGCAGAAAGAAATAACTATCACAAATTGTCGATAGGAAGACATAATCAAACCCAGGAATGAAATCAATAAAATAAAAAGAAACAAAATAAAAACAGTCAATGAAATGACGATATTATTCTTTAATGAAATTAACAATTGATGAACTTTTAGCCAAATGGAAAGAAGATCCAAATTAACAAAAACTAGACCTGAAAGATACGAAGAAATCCAGAAAATCATAAGAACATACTTTAAAATCTATATACCATCAAACTGGAAAACCTAAGAGAAATAGATTATTTTTTAAATTATACAGCCTTCCAAAATTAAAGATCAGTTAAACAATTTAAAGTAATCTGCAACTACTTGTGAAATAGAAGCAGTGATTAAATTCTCCCTACTGAAACAATCTAATGGCCAGATTGATTCAGTGTAGAATTCTATCAGCATTAATGCCAACACTTCTTGAATTATTCTGCAGAATAGAAACTAAAAGAATATTTTCTGGTTCTACTTTTGAGGGCACAATTACTCTGAAACTAACCCACCCAAAGACCAAACCAAGAAAGAAAGTTAATGTCTAGTATCCCTTATGATTATGGATACAACAACAACAACAACAACAGAAAGAAAAAGGAAACAAAAAGTATATAGAAACCAAATTCAAGAACACACTGAAAAGATTGTCTACCCTAATTTATCTGAGTTGAAGGAATATTGTAACATATTTAAATAAATAAATGCAATCTGCCATATACAATAAAACCTCAACAACAAAAAAATCAGATGAACATTGCAGTAGTGCAAAACAAGGCCTTTAACAAATTTCAAAAATCATTTAGATTAAAGGTCCTAGACATATTAGGGATATGATACATGGGATATACATCAACTAAGTAAGGGCAAATTACAGGTTGCCCAGAGCAACATCATTAAAATGAACATGAACTCAATTCTTCCCACCCGCCTACATAAAAAAAAAGATAAACTCAAAATGCTTTCACTAAAATTAGAAAGAAGACAAGAATGTCCACTCTTTCTATCCTTATTCATAAAGAGAATTGAAGTCCTAGGTAGAAAAATAACAGACTTAAATGGGATCAGGGGAACAAATAGTACAAGAAGCAGTCAAAGTATCTTCATTTGCAAATGATATGTCTTTATATGACAAAGATTCTAAATTTTTTTTTTCCGAGACAGGGTTTCTCTGTGTAGCCCTGGCTATCCTGGAAATCACTCTGTAGACCAGGCTGGCCTCAAACTCAGAAATCTGCCTGCCTCTGCCTCCCAAGTACTGGGATTAAAGGCGTGCGCCACTACTGCCAGGCTCTAAAATCTTTTCCAGGTAAATTTTATAACAAAAGAGCACTAACAAAATAGAAGGATACAAAATTAAAATGTAAAAATTAGTACAAATGACAAACATATTGTGAAAGAAGTCAGAGAAATTATACCTCCCACAATAGTCATACAAAATCACATCCTCTGATAACTCTAACGAAGCATGTAAAAAGCATGAATAATAAAAAAATTTAAAATATTGAAGAAAGAAATTGAAGAGGATATCAGAAGGCAGAAGATCTAATCTAATATGCTCAGTGATTAATTTGGTTAGTACATAGACAAGGTTACTCTACCAAAAGCTATCTACAGATTTAATTCAATTCTCACAGAAAGTGAAAGGACAATTTTGACTTTATATGGAAACATGAAAAAAAAAAGGAAAGAAAGAGAGAACAAAAACCTAAGTTAACTAAAACAATCCGGAATAACAAATGAATTTCTGTAGGTATCACTATCACAGATTTCAACTTGTAGTTCAGTGCTAAAGTAATAAAAACAGCATAATATTGATATAAAAACAAACATCTTGATCAATGGATTTAAGTTGATAACCTGGACATAAGTCGACACTCCTCAGTTAAACCCCCTATTTTCTCCCTGTCACCCCTGTTTCTATGAGTGTGCTCCGCTACCCACCCAGCCCCTCCCACCTCAGCTCTCTAGCATCCCCTATGCTGGGTCATTGAATCTCCACAGGACCAAGGGGCTTCCTTCCCATTGATGCCAGATAATGCCATCCTCTGCTACAAATTCAGTTGGAGCCGTTAGTCCCTCCATGTGTATTCTTTGGTTGGTGGTTTAATCTGTGGGAGCTTTAGGGTATCTGGTTGGTTGATAATGTTTTTCCTGTGGGGTTGCTACCACCTTCAGCTTTTTCAGTCCTTCCCCTCACTTCTCCATCAGGCTCCCTGTACTTAGTCTGATGATTGACTGTGTGCATTTGGATATGTATGGTCAGACTGAACAGAACACCTATAGCTTGAATGCTAACACCAACAACTAATAAATGGGACTTAATGAAAATAAAATAAAATAAATGAAAGTGGCGGGCTACAGAATGGAAAAATACATTTACCAGTTATACATCCAATAAAAGGTTAAAAGTGTATAAAGAAGTAAACACATATCATATCATATCTCTCTCTCTCTCTCTCTCTCTCTCTCTCTCTCTCTCTCTTTGTGTCACACACACACACACACACACACACACACACACACACCAGGACATCAAGAAATCAACTTACCCAATTGAAAATGGTGTTCCCAATTAAACAGAGTACTCATAAGATGATACACAAATGGCTGAGAATGGCTTTAAAAAATATTCAACATCTCTAATCATTAGGAAAATTCAAATTAAAGCTACTTTCAGATTTCATTATACACCAGTCAGATTTGCCAAGATCAGTAAAACAGATTACAGCTCATACTGGTGAGCAGTCTATAAAAGACTAACACTCGTTCATTGCTGATGGGAGTACAAACTTGAACAGACACTATGGAAACCAGTGTTTAGGTTCTCAAGAAAGCTAAATATAGATCTACCTCAAGAACTAGCTGTACTACTGAGCAAATGTCCAAATGACTTTATATCTTACTATAAATACACTTTCTCATTCACGTTCATTGCTACTCAATTCATAACAGTCAGAATTTCGAAGATTCTAGATATATGTCTATAGATGAATGAGTAATGCAAATATGGTAATCCACACAATGGAAAAATAGTTATCCGTTACCAATAAATTTTGAAATTCAAAGGAATGTATGTTAACTCCAAAGACAAATAGTTTATGTTTTCTCTTACGTGTTCATGTTAGCTTTTAAGCCTTTAACCAGCATGCTTCAATGTAAAACCATGGTAATTAGATATAAAATATAGAACTAGGAGGTAAGGAACATCTCCCAAGAGAAAGGAAATAAATATATAGTTAGGGGAGACTAGATAAGGTGGATTAAACTGGGAGGGGGGCAAGGGAAATTGTAGGTAAGGGAGAAAAATGGGAGGGACAGCTAACACTAAGGACCACTTGAGTGGTTATATGGAAAGCAACTACTATAGATACACTTTAAAATATATGCACCTAAATGGGATCACCAGATAATTGAGAAGCAGGAATGTTTATATCACTGGTGTATGCTGCCTGGTTGGTATTCCAGTGTCTGAGAAATCTCAGGGTTCCAGGTTGATTGAGACTGCTGGTTCTCCTACAGGGTAGCCCTTCCTTGCAGCTTCTTCTAGCTTTTACATAATTCAACCACAGGGGTCAGCAGCTTCTGTCCATTGGTTGGTTGCAATTATCTGCATCTGACTCTTTCAGCTGTTTGTTGGGTCATCTGGAAGGCAGTCATGATGGGTCCCTTTTTGTGAGTACTCCATAACCTCAGTAATAGTGTCAGGCCTTGGGACCTCCCCTTGAGCTGGATCCCTATTCAGACCTGTTGCTGGACCTTCTTTTACTCAGACTTCTATTTGATCCCTGCATTTTTTTTTTCAGACAGGAACAGATATGGGTCAGAGTTTTGACTGTGGAATGGTAACTCCATCCTTGTCTTTTTGCTGGAGGTGGGCTCTACAAGTTCCTCCTCCCCAATGTAGGGCATTTCATCCAAGGTCCCTCTCTTTGAGTCCTGAGAGTCTCTCACCTCCCAGGTCTCTGGTACATTCTAGGGGTTCCCCAACTTCCTACCTCCCTAAGTTGCATGTTTCTATTTTTTCTGCTGGCCTTCAGTGATTTCAGTTCTTTTCTCCCACCCAATACCAGATCATGTTCCCCTCTCCCCTCCCCCATCTGCTTTCCCTCCCACGACTCTCCCACCCCCAACCCCCTTGTTTCCTTTCTTCTCCCTCCCAAGTGGGACTGAGGTATCCTCACTTTAGCCCTTCAGCTTTTTGACCTTTTTGAATTCTGTGGGCTGTATCTTGGGTATTTGACACTTGTTTTTTGGCTAACATCCACTTATAAGTGAGTACATACCAAGTATGTGCTTTTTGGGTCTGAGTTACATCACTCTCAATCATCGCAAGTAAGGCACAATTTTAAATGTTGAGGATTTGAATTGGAATCACCTAAGATACATTTGCTTGGTTAATTAACAACTAATTAACATAAAGAATATTCCACCAAAGAAAAAGAATAGGTCATATAATTTCTATTTTCAAAAACATATTTCTTTAACTTAAATTTTGAATGTTCTTATCTGATGAATTCACAGGACTGCTAGAGGTGTGATGTCATGGTGAACTGAGTTTGTACTTTGAGCTCCTCAAATATTTCTATTATATATTTTTCATGAAATTTGTAGTGGTTATAGCTTGAGTATACAAACAGAAAAGATACTTTTATTAATATTTCTTGATTCTACTCAATCATTCTGATGCCTAAATTTAAAATTTTGCATTTTTCATGTTTTGACATTTTTAGGATGGACAATATTTTCTCTGGGAGTGATTTCTCCATGGTTGCCACATCCCTGGTATGTTGAACATTACATTACCTAGTAACTCCTGAGCCATATTAACAGACTCTTGTTTCTGGTGTAACGGAAGTGCTTGCAATACTTCATCATCATGCTTCCATTAAATGTGTTTAGCCAAATTTATTCACAACAACTACTTTCAAAAAAATGACCTCTATCTGAAATCAAGTAAATAAGCTCTTGCAATTTTGATGCTATAGCTTGTTTAATATGGGAAGTGGGGGGGGGGGGGACTTAATTGAATGCAATCCATTAAGAATAGCACATATGTTCTACCTTGCCCTCCTTTTATTTAGTTATTTACTTGTTTATTTTATAGTCCACTGAGTCCAATTAGGGTGCCTATATGCTTGTGGTTGTTTATCCATCCAGGAGGAAGTGAAAAACTTACCAGTGGATATAGTACTAAGAAAGAGACTGGTTCTCACTAAACAACCCAAACTCCATAACTCATATTGGCTTCAGAGTCATTATTATTCCAGACCGAATTTTTAAGCACTTGTACTATATATGTGCGTTGCCATACTTGACACAGTTCCCTTGTTTTGTGGTGTGTGTGTGTGTGTGTGTCTGTGTGTCTGTGTGTCTGTGTGTGTGTTCATTTATTTCTGGAGAGTTCTAGTGGTTTTTATCTTGTTCCTATCTCAATATTACCAAAAAGTTCACTCACTGTAGAGTAGATACTAAGGGTGGTGTTGCTCCAGGTGTTTTATGACAGAGATCTTATTTTATCCTCAGGGTACATGGTCACTAAGAAAGTCAATAAAACTATGAAATATTCTGATATTATAAGGTTGATTGTTCTATTCTCTAGCTTGGAAACCACTTGATTGTATGACTCTTTCTTGAGTCCTCTAAAGAACACAGATGCACTTTGATTTCTTTTCTATTTAATATGCATTTTCCCTCACCCTTAACAGTGATCTGTTTTTGGACATGTGTCATTTGGATCCACTGCAAATTTTCTGTGGTGTACACCAGCAGCAATGTCTAGTGTGGAGCTGTGCAATGAGACTGGCCCTGGCATTGCCTGCTGGGCTCACAGGAAAGTGTTGCCTCAACATGGCCTTGGCTGGAATTTATACTTCAAAGATTTTTTGTTTGTTTGTTTTGCTGCCCATTTTCCTACTAGGTACTCCATCCTGACATCTAATTCTGTAAGGTACTCAACATTATTTCCAGAAATTTATTTTTCCCTTTATTATTTAGCACTACACCAGCTATTCATCTCCATGATTCATAACAGGGGAAAGAGTTACTAGGGAACAGGTTGCATGTAACACCTATAAGGGAATGCTAAAACCACTGCTTTATTTGGCATAGTGGGGCAGGAACTAGTCAAAATCTTCTATAGATGCCAGGACTGGAATTCAACAGCAGTGCAAAATCTAATCAAGTCATTGCCTATGGTCACCTGGCAGCAAATGTCCCTTTGCAGGGTTGGTTTCTGGGAACTGAGCTGCTCCCATAAGAGAATGAGATGATTTACATGAGGAATTTATGGACTTAGAACAAGGGCAGCTGTTCTGAACATCAATGGGCAGCCTGGAGAAATAGAATGACAAGCTAAAATCCTTGAATTCTAGGCTCATTACACTGAGTAAAATCCAGGGAGTTTTTAGGATCAAGATAAAAAGAGTCTCTTATCTTTGGTTGCTTCAGGGAATGAACTGCCAAAAAAAAAAAAAAAAAAAAAAAAGGCGTTTTTTGGAATAGGGAGGTGAATTCAATGCTTCTTGTCTCATATAAAAATTAGATTACTGGCAAGGAAATAGTTTGTTGGAACACTAAACAAATTCCCATTGATGGTTCATTGTTACTCAGGAACACACTGAAAATCTTCCTTATACCCTTTCCCAAAGGCAGCTGTAGCCACTTAGCATGGTAAGGGATCCTTTTCAC
Organism: Arvicanthis niloticus; assembly: GCF_011762505.2. NCBI lineage: Eukaryota > Metazoa > Chordata > Mammalia > Rodentia > Muridae > Arvicanthis > Arvicanthis niloticus. The sequence goes on from NC_133433.1 coordinate 6,098,884, forward strand.
ATAGAAAGGAAAGCGTTTTCTGGAGATGCTTAGATATACACACCAAGCACATCCTGACCTCCTTCACTTATTGGGTATTTTTATCTTCGAAAACTTACTAGAAGACTTGTGGAACTCATGGAGAAAACTAATGCCACAGATATTTATTCTTGTAGAGTTTGAAAGTAGTTTCACGCTGCCTAACATAACAATCTTTTAAAATATGGTTAGCAGAAGCCAGTATGATTATATAATAAAGGGACAAAAAACAGAACTAAGAAATTAATGAGTAAATATTTGTAGGCTCAGGGTTTAAGGACTATCCATTCTGTAGGCTTCATGTTCCCATAATATCAGGCTTACGATAGTTAGGTGAAGAAAAGAAGCTGATATCCCTTCTCCATTCCAGAAACATCTAAGGACTCACTTCATGAATCAAATATGCTCCTGATGAAAAAGGTAGAGGTTATCTATTGGTATTACTGAGCATATTAGTATAGTCTCATAGGATTCACCTTACTAGTTAGTCAAGATAATTTTTCCAAATGTCTAAACTTGAATTTGTGGTGTTAAAACATTATATTTTATGCCAGTTCATGACATTATAACCTGTTTTTTTTCTTTTACTAGAGAAGCCCTATTTACTCTCTCAAACAATGTTTCATACGCTACTGAATGCCTTATTTAAAATGGTCATATTTCTCATACATTTCTTTCCTAAGAAAAGGAACCCAGTCTCCAATAATGACTTAAGGCAATTATGTCGTACTCCTTGGCTACTTGAGACTTCTGTACATTACAGGGGAGTAAATTATGATACTAAATCATATGATATTCCTCCTAATTTTGTATCTTAGCCAAAACATAGTGCTATTTCTTTCATACCTGAATTCAAAAACTGAAACCTAAAATTGAAATTTTTATTAGATATTTTCTTTATTTACATTTCAAATGTTATACCTTTTCTCAGTTCCCCACCCCTGAAATCCCCTATCCCAACCCCCTGTGCTCTCTCCTCCCACTTCTTTGAGGGTGTTCCCCCACTCACCCACCCACTCCTGCCTTCCAGCCCTGGAATTCCCCTACACTGGGTCATCCAGCCTTCACAGGACCAAAGCCCTCTACCCCCATTGATGCCCAATAAGGCCATCCTCTGCTATATATTCAGCTGGAGCCATGGGTCCCTCCATGAATACTCTTTGATTGGTGGTTTGGTCCCTGGGAGCTATGGGTGATATGGTTGGTTGGTGTTGTTCTTCCTACGGGGTTGCAAATGCCTTCAGCTCCTTTCTCTATCTCCACCATTGGGAATCCCGTGCTCAGTCCAAGGGTTGGCTGTGAGCATCCACCTCTGTAACTGTCAGGCTCTGGCAGAGACTCTCAGGAGACAGCTTTATCATGCTCCTGTCAGCAAGCACTTCTTGGCATCCACAATTGTGTCTGGATTTGGTGTCTCTATATGGGATGAATCCCTAGGTGGGGCAGTCTCTGAAAGGCCTTTCCTTCAGTCTTTGCTCTACACTTTGTCTCCTTATTTCCTCCCTTGAGTATTTTGTCCCCCCTTCTAAGAAGGACCGAAGCATTCACACTTTGGTCTTCCTTCTTCTTGAGTTTCATGTGATCCGAGAATTGTATCTTGGGTATTCTGAGCGTTTGGGCTAATATCCACTTATCAGTAAGTACATACTATGTGTGTTCTTTTGTGATTGGGTTACCTCACTCAGGATGATATTTTCTAGTTCCATCCATTTGCCTAAAAATTTGATGAATTCATTGTTTTTTTAATATCTGAGTAGTACTCCATTGTGTAAATGCACCACATTTTCAGTATCCATTCCTCTGTGGAAGGACATCTGGGTTTTTTCCAGCTTCTTGCTATTATAAATAAGGCTGCTATGAACATAGTGCAGCATATGTCCTTGTTATATGTTGGAGCATCTTTTGGGAATATGCCAAGGTGTGGTAAAGCTGGGTCCTTAGGTAATGCTTTGTCCAATTTTCTGAGGAAGCCCCAGACTGATTACCAGAGTGATTGTACCAGCTTACAATCCCACCAACAATGGAGGAGTGTTCCTCTTTCTCCACATCCTTGCCAGCATCTGCTATCACCTGAGTTTTTGATCTTAGCCATTCTGACTGGTGTGAGGTGGAATTTCAGGGTTGTTTTGATTTTCATTTCACTGATGATTAAGGATCCTGAACATTTCTTTAGGTGTTTGCTTCTCATTTAAACATTATCATTTTTTATTCTTGCCTTTGTAAGTATAGAAGCTCCTCTGTGGAAAGAGAATGTGAAGTGGGGGATTGGGGAAATTCTATTCAGTAATTCTTTCATTGAAGCAAGCAGTAGAATGCAACCAATTCAGAGACACATGAAAAATAAGCAAAGCAGGGTGCTTACTATACTGGATTGGATAATGAATTCCAAGAATTAAGAAAAAAGAAAACTAATGATAAATAATTCCCTAGGGAGAGAAAAGATACTATCTTCCTCATATTTATCATATAGCCATGTTTTGCTATAAAAGATAAAGTTTTTCCACCAAATTATGAGGAAATAATAACTCATAGAAACAAAATAACTATAATAATTTATAGAAAAATTTAGAATGAGCAAACACTATAGTTTAATGGCTATATATTTAATATTTTCAGGTATATGTGTTTATTAATACTGCAACTATGGGAATTACAAACCTGTGAGTAACATCCAAGAACACTGGTCTAAGGGCGAATTTAATATAGAAGAGACAGGTCTATCTTCTGAGACACTGGTGAGGTAAAGGTAAATTTTATGAAAGGAAATCATATTTTATTAAGGTAGGGGTTGTTTTGGTCAGAAACTAGTAAATGTCTTATATGAAATCTTAGTTACCAAAGTGACACTTGCTGGTGATATATTTTGGGGTCTACCAGATAAAAATTTGCCTTGAGATTAAATTCTGCCATAATATGGATTCTAGGTTGAAGTGCCAAATCTGTGTATTTTTCCTCTCTGTGTTTTGGAACTTACCCAACTTGTCTGGATTCTTCTACCCATTGCTACCACTCTTTTGAATTTTGAGGAAATACAAGAAAGGACTGTTTATATTTGCATGATGATAATGGTGTTTACTATACTGATATCTAGGGGTACTAGGTAGGTTGGCTAATGTGTTACAATCTTGGTATTGCTATAATTAGGCTAAATGATAATTCTTGATAATCAGATTTTTTTCTTCTAGAACTTGATACAAAGCCCTTTGAATTAATGCTAGTATCTTCTCAGTAGGTCCTACTGATTTTAATGTCTTTTTTTTTTTTTTTTTTTTTTTTTTTTTTTTGGTTTTTCGAGACAGGGTTTCTCTGTATAGCCTTGGCTGTCCTGGAACTCACTCTGTAGATCAGGCTGGCCTCAAACTCAGAAATCCGCCTGCCTCTGCCTCCCAAGTGCTGGGATTAAAGGCGTGTGCCACCACCGCCTGGCGATTTTAATGTCCTTTTAATCATTTGATGAATCAGTTCCATTCTCCATATTAGCTTCAATAGCATGTCTCTCTGAGCCTACATTGCTAACATAAATGTCACTATTTTTTATAAATTTGTGTATAGTATTTTGTTAATTGTTTTAAAACTTATATATGTACATAATATATTCAATTATATTCTCCTCTCTTTCTACTTTGACTCCTTTTAAATCCACCTTTATCATTTATCCCCTCACAAATTTATGGCTTCCTTTTTCAATTTCTTATGAATACTCTATTAGTCCAATTTATCCTGCCAATATACTCTTGAGTGTGAAGATACCCATTGATCTACCAGGAACTCTACCTTTAAATAAGTCTGACCCTTCATCAAAAGTAATAAACTTCCTGTAGCATCTCACTTAGGGCTAGGGGTTCCTGAGCCTCACATTCACTTAATAGCACACTAAAGCTTTACGTTGTCATTTTTATTAAGTACATCTCCACTTATATTACAGTGTGTTATTTTCATGTTAACTTTTCTATCAAAAAGAGAGGTAAATTTAAGACAGTCTAACTTCACAGAGTTTGTGGAGAATAGAAATAATATAACTATGTTCCTACTCAGTGAGTAGAGTTGGGTTTTCAGACATTCACTCGCACGAGTCATTGAAATTTGCCACTCAGCTTAAAGTCTTCTGAACACTTTTCTGTAAGGTTACTATGTAAATCTGAAACATTTGTCTGCCCTGATTTTTGTTTTGAAGAGAAGAAAAAAGTAGAGGAAACTGTAAGAAGGATGATAGAAGAGATTTACTTTATCTTGATTGTTTGAGATTGACTTCCTGTTTACTTCTTGTCAACACTTTTTCCTCTCTCCTCATAGCTGGCTTTAATAGAATGGATGAATGTGCAGTCTTTTAATATTTGCAGAAACCCATAGAAAACACTCCAGCCAGATGGCTCTATCACATAGCATCACTCTTTAGAGGTCTGGATCCTACTTTTAGGATGTAATATATCCCAGCTTAGGTGGAACACTACACCTTTGAGGTCTGATCTCTTCCTTCAAATTTGTATTGTTCTTCCACGTCAACATAATTTTTCTTTTTGACATTTTAAATCTTTAATACCTATTTCAAGTTAAGATTCTGGCGAATAGATTACATGGATCATTTTGGCTACAATACTGGTTTTGATTTTGTTCTTTTGTTGGACCCTGGTTGATATATACCCACTCTTAGTCAGAAGCATGTTTGATAATATGGTACAGCTGTGATAAAATTTCACTAGGAGTGAAAAGTTTTTTCTTCTGCTTGTGTTTTTGCATTTGCTACACTGATATGGAGGCTAGAAAACTCCAAGTGCTTGTGTCCATTTCAACTGTATTTTCAGATTTTACAATCAAAAGTTGTATCAATAACACTCCTGTTTCATCCTATTTTGGAACTGTTTAAAGAGTTGACAGGAAGATGTCACTATATTCAGCTTGGAAAATATGAGATGATTAATAAGAGAATTTCTACAAAAGGCAGATTCATGTATATAGACATCAGAAGATATAATGAAGTAGGCAGGGCTAGTTTTGAAATAGTAACTTGCTATCAACTTAGAAGTGAAAGGATTAAAACCTTTTGAGACATGTGTGACAAAAATCACCTAGCAAGAATTGTGACCTTCAGCAGAAGTTCACAATCAACCTGCAAAAGGAGCCAGAGAAAGGGGTTCTTCTCTAGCCCTATGATCTCCTACCACGGCTCCCCATTAGCTAAGCTCAACTGGAAACTAAAGGTCACAGAAACCTCTTTGTGCACTTCATATAGGCCAATTTCCTGGCATCACAAATGCTACTTGGAGTGGGAGGACTCAAGACATAAAAGAATGAATAGAGGCCACTTGATTCACAAGGGTTACTTATAAGCAACAATAAAGTGTGTGTAAAAATAGAAATGTTGAAAAGAATACTCGAATAAGTGAGGAAAATACACTGACTTCTGGCAGGAAGACATTAGAAGAAGAACCTGTTCACAGCACATTTCTGGAACACAGAAGTTAAACATCAATGAGAAATAAGCTCTCAGCTGAAAATACCATAGAACTAGGAAATGAACATTCAAAGTATCATTTTTACTTTTAATAATATATAGAAATTGTTAAAAAAAAATTTGTCTTGACACTAGAAAGCAGTTTAGTGCTAGGTAACATAAACACTGAAATAACTTGACAAATGCACACACACACACACACACACACACATAAACATATGCTACAACATTTGAATATATAATGTGCAATAAGTTGCAGAACTTTTAGAATTAATTAAGTTGTTTCACATCCCTCTGGAAGAATATTGTTTTTTTTTTTTTTTTTTTTTTTTTTTGGAGTCTGACTATACAACACTTTGCATGGTTTATTTATAGACCACTAATGAAGTTGTAGCTAATCATCATAATTAATTGGTATTTTTGTACTTTGAGACATAATCACAAGTCTTTCACATGCTGGCTCAAAGCAAAACAGGCTGTGGTACAAACATTTAAGAAAATCCTGATTAATAATTTTAATATGTAGTTTTGATACCAGATTATTTAGCATTTTGAAGTTATAGATATATAAGGCCAAAACTTATATTTCATTTGGCCAAATCAACTTTTTAAAAAAAAGATTATTTTTTGAAAAAAAAAGCAAGAAAAGAAAGACAAAATAACTTTGTGTGCATAGTATATAAAAACTTAATTGGTCTTCATTATTTATTGTGTTGTGTTACTGTTATATCCACATACTTTATAAGGATTTTGATTATAATGAAGGCAAAACAGAATTTTTCTCTTTAGAATTACTTGTTAATTTTCCTTTATCTTTTATTTATGGCAAAAGTAATTTTAACTCATGAGAAAGATGATTGTTTTGTTTATTTTATTATAGCTCTGGGGAATTTCTGAGAAGAACCTCATTGTACTAGCTTTCATTTTTGGATATTGAAACAGTAAGAAACTGCACAAAGACACAGTGAATGAAAAACAAACATCTATTTAAATGTACACAATTGCTCAGATTTAGGACTTGACTGATAAATTCATCAACAACAGCCAAATAGGGTCAGACTTTCAGGTCACAGACCCCAGCATATATAGTACAGTTTTGGAAGACAAGGCAAAACTGACAATTTTTAAGTAGCTCTCCCCCCCCCACCCCCCGAGGAGTAGAAAGACACAGTGGAGTCAAGTAGTCCTAGATATTCCCTTTTACATTTATAAATTTCCTAAATCAGTCCACCTCCAAAGCGTTTGCCAATCAAAGAGAAATGATGTCAGTTACATGTGTTAACGTCTTTTCCAAAGACAGCTGTTGATAAAGATTTGGTTTGTTAAAAAGAAAAGAAATAATAGCTCATATTTTTCAGTGTTAAGTGGTTAGTTGAATAAAAATGCTATAAAGTAACCTGTGGGGTTTTATCTCATGAATTTTGGAATTTATAGTGGTATTTAGAAGGGAGTATATAATGGACACAAGAAAGAAAGAAGGCAGAGCTTTTGTTGGGTTCTCGGGAACTTTAAATCACGTGATCCACTTCATGCTAATACTTCAAAAAGATGAGTAAGTACAAGGTGCGAGACGTTCTTCTATGCATGCGTCATCCAAGACCAGTGTGGAGTAAAGGAAGTCATGTAGCCAAGGCTGAGAAAGAAGGGCATCCAGTGCCCTTTCACAGTAGTAGCATGTTTGTCTTCTTGAACAGTAGAAAGTAATCATGTTGTGACCTTCAGAGGCTTTGTGACTGGGTATACAAATGTCACAGAAATTGACCAAAGACTTTCCAATTATATCAGCAGGCCCAGTTCACTGTGATATTTTTTTCAGGAAGTTGTGAGAGGGAATATCCTTTGAGTTATAATAGTATGGAGTGATAGTAAATATCCAGGCTTTGTGAAAACTATGTCATCCTGGTGCTGGTCAGAAAGTGGGGTGTATAGCCATTTCATTTCTCATGAAAGAAACTCTTCTATGATGTGCTTTCTGTCTAAAGAGCCACCTTGCTTGTTGCAGAAGAGCTTCCACATTGTTTCCGAGTAACATGAAGATACAATGACTGTGGGGCCTCCTTGCATTCAATAGAGGCCATTTCTTTTGCTTCAGTTGTGATTTAGCTCAATAGTTAGGTTGTTGGATGTTTACAGTCATATAAAATATACACTGAGTAGGTGGCCTCTGCATTCTCAATACAAACATTTGAGCTTGAACTATGGGTGGCAAGCTTTAGAAATAAATGAGAGATGGAGAAGAGAAAGGAAGAAGGCCATGCTCTTGTTAGCAGGTCCCTAGAAATAAGGCACCATGGATCTGATAGTCCACAGACTTTTAAAAAACTAATGACAAAAACTGGAATGAGGTATATGGAGTTCGATTCTATTTGACCCACCCAAAGGTTGTCCATGTATCGTCTCCAAATTTTGAGCAAGTCCTCACTTATAGTTTCTACACACTAGTAATAAATGACAAGTGACTAGGAAACAAAGCTCTCTTCTGTTATTCTGGCCTCCAGCAAGGACATTCTCAGAACTGCCCTTTTGGAGTTCCCATCCTATGTGACCAGTTTCCACTGCTTGTTCTCAATGATAAGTTTAACAAGCTAAGTCACTTACACAAAGACACAACATCTCTATAGGGAGGTTTGTGACAGGTTTTATCTGGGCAAGAGTGTTTTGGTGGGTAGGGGTAGAATTGCAGGTGTGCTGTCTCTGCAAGCAGCATGAGAGTAGAAATGAACTAAAGTATGTGAGTTGAAAATGAGAGATAAAGTGGGCTTCATTCCCACTGAGTTGGGTTGGATCAGAGAGTCTGTTGCCAGGTCCTTTATTGTAAGCATATTTAAACGTAATACAATTTGGGGAAAAATTTTTTAGGCAACAATCATTCCAATTTCAGGTGCACAATAGAGCTTAAGATATGTCTATGTAGAAACTCTTTTGCAAAGTACATGTGAACTATTCCATAAAGATGGATTCTATAGCTTACAGACATGGATGGAGAGTTCATCCGATCTAAAGTACATGTGACATCTCTGCTAAAGATGGGTTGTATTAACTGGGAGCTAAAGATAAAGGTGTACATGAGGGAGAGACTAGGATCAGCATTCTGAAGGAATTGGGTAAGGTCTGTCTCTACAGAGAGCACAGATCACTGGGTTATTAACAATATTGAATCCCAGCTTTCTGGGTGGAAAGTAGGTATTTTATTTCCCTCATTGAGAAGATCCTGAGTGTTTAGGATTCCTGGTATCCCTAACGCTTATTTGTGAGAACAATTCTGTGGCCTCTACATCAGGTAAAGCTAATTTCTCCCTCCTCTCAATCTGGGTTTCATGTCCTTCCTGGCAGTGACGTAAATCTTTTTGTGAACCCCAAGCTTCACCTCACTGAATCAGAGAACTAAGATTTCAGTAGCTGTTCAATACTTTGTGAACATATTTGTCTCACACAGAGACAGTAACTCAGTTTTAAGACAAATATCAGCTCTAGGAAATGATGACAAGAGATGCGAATTTTGAGTATTTTTAGCCTTCATTTAGTAATCAGCTCAAATTTTAAACATTCTTTGATTTTTAAACTAAAGATACCATGGGAATATTTCAAAGACTAGTTGAACATCTAGACATTAATTTCTGAATTTTCAAGAATTAAAATAACTTTCCTAATCAAATTAATAAATATACTGAGTACTTTTTATGATTCTTCTTAACATTTGCATTTCATATAAAGCGCCTATTGGCTTAACGCCATTTACTTGCTTCTCTAGATATTGCAATGATTAAATCATTCATTATGAAGTCTTCCTACGAAGCCATCAGGAAAACCAGAAAGTGAATATTGCATTAAAAAGCAAGAATCAAACAAAATGAGAGACAAATTAACATAATTGGCAAGAATTAATCTAATGAAATTGTTTTAGAAGTCAAAAATAAGGGAAATTGGGCGAAAATAATTTTTTATTCCTGAATTAGTTAATTTGTGAAGAGGTGATATTGTGACTCTAAGTTAGCTTGAGCTACTAGAGCAATTCATGGAACAAGTGGTTTGACCATGAGTCCTAATTTCTCATAGCTCTGGACACTGGGAATTCCATAAATAAGGTGCCATCTGGTATAGCTCTTGGAGAAGGCCCTCATTTTGGGTTAGAGATAGCTACCTGAGAAAGTATTTGGTCTCCTGATATCATTATTTATTGCAACTGCTAGGCAAAGATAACATCAGCTTTTTCTCAGGTCCTCGTGTTGACCATGCTTCAGTGGATGGCTCCACACCTATCTATATTTGGGCAATACTAATTGTAGTGTGTGTGTGCGTGTGTGTGTGTGTGTGTGTGTGTGTGTGTGTGTGTGTGTGTGTGTGATTTTTAAAAAAATATGACATGAAATGAAAATTGTGAGGGTGAAAAGGGGTTGAGTAGACAGATCCAGAGGGAACTGAAGATGGGTAGGAGGGTAGATATGCTCAAAACACATTGTTTATATATTTATGCTTTCCAACGAATAAATACAGTATGCAGTGTTTAAAAATAAATACCCATCTTCTTGTGTCCTCACATGGTTGAAAGGCAGAAACTTCCCTTTATTCCTCTTCCATAGTAACCAGCCTCATTCTGTACTATATGCTGTTGTGAATTTATCCATCCCTAATAGGTCACAAAGGCCCCAGATCTAAATATCACCCTCTTATGGGGTAAGATGGGGTAAGGCTTTAACATATAAATGTTGAAAGGACAAGCTATGCTCTAAAGATTGGTTTTTATTTGTGGTTTATGATATATAGTATCAGTTTTCCAGGTGTGGGAGAAGCATCTGCATTGAGGCAACATTATCATGAGAGCTCTGAATGTAGAGCAAATAATCTGCAGCTGAATTCCAACTGTACGGAATTCATTCTGCCAAGCAGGGACTAGGTTGCATTCCTTACAAATAAGATGGAACAGTCAAAATATCATGGTGCTCAAATTGGTTGGACCTTAAACTGGAGATTATGTTAAATAATAATAGAAATTGTAAGTAGTATAAATAATAGATCATGAGAAGAAACTATTCACTATGGGGAGTAACATGATGTATGAAGTATAATTTTAAATTTGAAGTTAAAGCTAAAAGAATGATACTCTTTGTACAACTCAACACCTTTAAGAGAAAGGAACTGGGTGTAAGGAACATACTTACGAATCCTATTAAAACCTATCTATGACTGATTGTTTTAGTAACCTTTCTGCACTGCTTGTTGGATACTGTTCTTTCCCGATAAGTTAGATTTTCACTTTAAAAAAAAAAAAGAAACTCATGAACTGAGACCTGTACATTCACACTCAATTGGTTGAGCTACATAAAGATAGCTGAATGTTTACCAGTGCAGGGCTGCTGAATCTCCCAGACATTTGCTGAAGAAATTGAACAAGATGGGGAAAGTCATGGTGTGAGAACAGGAAGACAGGCCGAGTGTGAAACTCCTGTAACCACAGTGTTAGAGCATTGGGTAATTATTACTCCCCATGGTTAATAAGTAGTGCCTCAAACCCATTAGTGAGGAAAAGAAACACAAACAAATCTGACAGTGATTTATCCTCCAAGGTGTGGGAAACAGAACCTCCTTGAAATATCTGATTTTATTTATGGATTGTAAGATAACCTTTAGGGACTGAATGTGTCAAAACAGAATCAGAAATTAAATTATGTGCCAAAGCAAGCTCAGCTTAGATCCAAGAATCAGTAGATACTTTCTGAGAGAACACCAAGTTTATTAAATTTAAGCACATGCTTTCTCCTCACTAGTCCTTTCCGAAGATCACTAGGAAGTTCTAGCCCATCGTAAAGAGCTACACAAGACACCAAAGTCCTTCCTAATGTGAACTGTGCAAAACCGACGGAACAGTTTTGCTTACCAGTAAATCTGCTGTGTTTTGTAATCATTCTCACATAACCCAACTATAGAACCTGAAATTATACCAAAGCAGCATAATGGATTGTGATGGTGATGCTTGCAAAAATTATTGTGACTAATCATGTTAAACCTACTTGGTTAAACTAGTTGGAAATCAAGATGCAATCCCTCTCTAGATTGATTGGGTATTTCATTACAATTGTAAAAATCATTAGCATAGTGATGTCATTTCTAATTCTCAAAGATAATTGCATTAGTTTTGTAACTGTCAGAATGTACTTTCAGTGTTACACACAGAGAAAACAGGTCTGATATGATAGTCAAATATTTCCTACGTGGCAGTTAAAATGATTGTAGGTCCTTTTGCCTTCATGTGGAAAACTGTTCTAGTTGTATTCTGTAATATATTTGTCTATGTTTTATGATTAGAAAATATGTTAAATATTGGAAATTTTGGTAATTTGGATTGTCAACTTTTACTAGTATATTCTTTGTTTTTCATTTTGTATACAAGATAGAAAAAATAATTTGAATCTATTTTGAAAAATGTGAATTTTGGTAATCAATACTCACTCTTTCTCTCTCTTTCAGATTTGTAATGAATAGAGTTTACACAAAAATTCAATCTGGTGGATAAATTGATTTAGGATTTTGATTTTAATTGTTTGATTGGTTTGGGCTTTGAAATCATCAATTAGTCACTTTCCATTTACCTCCATTTCAAACCACTAGATTTTAGTTGTTAGCGTTTCTGGTAACTTTGTTGGTCTGGTTCTATTTTGTGTTATGTGTCATCAAAAAATATGTAGTTTATTAAAGCTTATGTTCAATGAACTAGTTATTAAAATATTTGTTCTCCTTGAATATGTATTAATCAGCATAATGTGTTATTTATTCAGATGGGAGTACAAGCAGAGGTAGGGTGTAAGCTCTAATGCAAAGTACAGATCCTGCTCTGCTGGAGGGAAAGATGCTTCCATAGGCAGCAGCATCTGAGGCTTAAGGACACTGGGCTGGGATGCATGCAGCTGGATAAAATCCTGTGAGCATCTCACACAGCTGTTGCTTTCCTCTCTGCCAGAGTAGCACACTATGCTGATTAAGCCCAGAGTATTTACTTTTTTTTCTTTATATTGTTTTTTCCTCTGGCCATCTGTAAATCGTGAAACAGAAGTAGGTGCATTTCCCCTTTTGGCACCAATTCAAATATTCTTCTTCAACCAATGTACTGCACAGCATGGTTCTATTCCCTCATCAATTTTGACATTGTATTGTACAGATTTTCTTTAATTTATTGGATTTCTTTCATTTATCATCAGAAGGCATCATCAGTCACATATCCATTGAACTCTTTCCAAATCACTTAATTTCTTCCATTGAACTTATAAATTTATTGAATGTTTTGCCTATAAAACATCCACTGTTCTGGACTTTGTCATGTGTAAGACCTTGATAACTTAAAATAAAACATTTACTATTTAAAGCATGTTCTGCTGTTAGTTGTACATTGTTTTTGTTTTTAAGACATGATTTTGCTGTTTCCCAGTCTTACTTTGAGTAAGGTTAAGCCTTAGTTTTCAAAGTAGTTGAACTATATACCTATACTACTTCTATAATAAGTTTAAAGTTGTGTCCTTAATTTTTTTATATTCCCTCTTGCAAAGGAGTACCTTTATTCTGTTGCTGTCGACTTGGTGTTCCTTCTATTCTCTGTCCTCCCTCTACCCTCTCTCTGTCTTGCTTTTCTTGCTCTTAAAGGCAACTATTATTGTGACTATTCTTGCTAACATTGCAGAGTCCCAAAGAGGGAGAGGGAGGAGCTGGTCTAAGGTCAGTTTGGAAATCAATTGTACTTGTTGTTGTCTGAGATGACTGCAGCTCTTGCTAATAATCTGGCTGAAATTTTACGACTGACAAGATAGGGCAACCTAGCTGCAGCATGCTGCCAGGATTCTTATTCCTCAGAAACTTGTGACTACTATGATTTTCTTTACTACTAAACTTGTGGGGTATGATTTTATGTGTTGGGAAACTGAAACACTTATTTTGATTTACTTTACTAAACAATGAAGTTTGAAAACCAAGAATTTTCTTAGTGCTGTGCTAATTTTACTTAAGATAATTCACAGCTACAGGCTTAACTATTAAAACTTCAAGTGTATTTCAGTAAAAAGGTATACACATTTTGGCTTAAACATGATTGGGAGACAAAATAAAGTCGTTAAGGCAATTTCTTTGGCTAGTGGAAACCCCTGCATTCAAGAAATCCTGTATTCCTACATCAGCCTCCAAAGAACCAGAGCTACAGACACAGGACACTCTGCTCAGCTGCAAAGGCAATTTTTGATGAGTGAATAATAGGATAAAAAAGAAATCGATCCACAAGAAAGAATTCATTTTATTTAAAGAAAGTTTTGTTGTTTGGTGTACACTGTTTTGTTCTTGAGACATGATTTTGCTGTTTCCCAGGCTTATGCCAGGTGATGTTAAGCCTGAGTCCTTAATATAGCTGAACTGTAGGCCTATGAAGACTATGAAAGAATTTTTGAAAGCTGGTCCTGTAGAGCTGTGTAATGTACACATCAGTGATCAGTTTAACAGGCCATTGGGGAAAGAAAATGTCTTCTATTTAGTGATCCAAACCAATTTCTGTGATCTGATGAGAAGATTTTCTGATAAGAAGCAGTGCTATCCTAATTGTGAAAGGGATACTTTTTGACAAAAAAAAAAAAAAAAAAAAAAAAAAAAAAAAAAAAAAAAAAAAAGTAGGAAATAAGCCCTATGGTCATTTTCATTGTGATTCTTTATAAATAATATATAATAAATAGAGATATCCATGAGCCCCTAAATTCTAGTGATTGATCTTTGAAGATATTGACACCATTTGTTGCACTGTCTATCAGGACTGATAAAGTCCATCCAATGCACTGTGATCTGAAATCCATAACAAAGGTTTGTGCCATGGTGAAGTCTTAAATCCAGACTGTAACAAATGTTACTTTGGAACCACAGTTTTAGTTTAGGAGAGCTGATTTGGGGAGTATTAAAATGATTTGGAAATTAGAGGTAGCTTCACTTTTGCAGGAATGTTTTGGTATGATTCTAACATACTTCTGATTCGTAAGTTTCAGCATTGAATAAAAGTAGCCAGTTGAGTGACAAATGAATTCTTCCAAAAAAATTATTCTTCACATAAAGTTTGATTTTTTAAAGTTATGCTTAAACCAGGATTGTATACAAAATACTCATAGTACTCTAGAATCAATGTGTGAGGGCATCACTTAACCTATATTTGATTATTTTTTATAAAGAACACAATATTAAATAAAATTAATTTAAATATGCTAAATATTTTTGTGTAATATTAGTAAGCATAATTTATTACCTTTTATCATTTTTAAAAATATCTGTCTAATTCTATCTATATCATCCACTAAATGAAAATTTCACTAAATTTTCATTTAGTGAAAAATTTTACTACAAGGTTTCAAATTTTAAACATGATATAGCTGATTTTTTTTTATTATTTTCCTATATTACCACAGAATGAAGGTAACCATGTCTTGTTAGTATGTTTTAATGTGCCAAACAACAAATGGATAATCTTTATTCATGGATTCTATACTCAATAATATATCTTCAAACAAAGACATCAACAGTTGAGGTGACATGGTTTCTCCAGTGGGATAATTGGTGGACAGATTGAAACATATTTAAATAAAGACATAAATCTGATACAGAATAAATCAAAATTTATATTAAAAATTAGAAATGCAAGGAAAGACACATTAAAATTTAGTATTTTGTTTTTACTATATCCTATCCTGAACTCTGGGCATTCCTTGCCAGAGTTAATGGCATCCCCATTAATCTATGTACTCTCCTCAGTTGAGTAAAGAAAAATTGGTGTTGAAACCTGTCTTATTCATTTATTTTCTGCCAGTATGGTTAGGAATATAATGGGAGCCAAATTGGTGTCAGGTTTCTATGTGCATAAGGCAGTGAGATTTGTCTGAAATTCAGATTCTGAGGATGCAATCATTGTGCCATATGAGGACTAATTGTACAAATGTCAATCGTCTAGGGGTTTTATTAAATTATGATACTTAATTAGCATCAATGTCAGTGAAAGAAAAAGAATATCCACGGTTTCTCTAAAAGCTATTCACATTCAAATAGCTGTTGATGATAGAAGCCTATTGTGTTCTAATGTCTAGTAATGTTCTTCACTGCATATATTACCAGAAGATTTCTCTAAATCTCAGATACTTTATATTTGGAACTCTAATTTAAAAATCTTTCTGTTTCTATTCTGATATGAAAAGTGAATTTTATGAGCAGAACTAAGGGTTCTAATTTTCCACTCATTAAGCATGCACCTGCAATTTGATTGATTACAACACATCTTTTACCAGGCAGTTATTGGTTACAGAATCTTATGAATCTATTTGGGTTTGCCTTATCAAAAATGCTACCAAGGCATGGTTTTAACTCTGTGAAGTATCATTTCATCTTCATTCTGAGGTTAATATCAGACATTGATTTTTAAAATAAAACTATGATATTTTAAATGAGATCAAACTTATTTTACAGATCTGAAGAAGCAACTTTTTAAAGATCTTAGCAAGTGATTCCTTTTAATAATCATATTTATACTGGACATAAATATGCTTCCCATATGGAAAATGAATAGTCTTAGTCTTTTGGAACTATAGCACCAAGTTCTCTGATGATTGCAAACAAAGAAATACTTCTCAATTCTTGTTTTTGAACACTAGTGAACGCAACAGAAAGCAATATGGTGTTACTGTAAGATGCCTCTGGCTATCTTTAATGTATACTTGGTTTAGTAAGTCTTGTTCATCATCATCATATATATATATATATATATATATATATATATATATGATATAGATATAGATGATATAGATATATTAGATCACAGAGTAAAAGACTGAGACAAATTAAATAAGAAACATGCCCACTCACTGGGAAACAGAATATGACTGGCATGCTTTTGTTTACCATATAAGTATATTTTTTATCAAAAGCTTCAGCTTGTGACTTCAAAAAAATTATTTCATTCCCTACTTTCAAAATTCTTTTAAAGTAACCAAAAGAATAATGTGCTAGAGACCATGAAACAGGAAAAAGAAAACATCCCAAATGAGAATCTCCAAAAAGAAATCTAAATTTTGAGACAAAATCTGATACTAGATTCAAATAAAAACTACAGTTTTAATATAATATTAACCCCTATGCAGGATATAATTAAGAATATAGAAAAGATTTAGTTCCATAAATAGCTGCCCACAATCATATATAATTTTCATGCCATTGTTTGCCATTAAAAAAAGAATAAATGAGAGAAAAACATTATTAAATGTCGGATAGAATTGAGCTCCCAATTAAGCCTTCAGCTGAATGAATAAAGCTTCTCTCTTTTACATTTCCTTTATGTATGGTATATAGGCTGTTAAAAATGCTTGACATAATTATAGTCAAAATAGATGTGTTTTTACCTGTTCTGAACAACATAAGATTTGTCAGTGAATTAAAATTTCAAACACAGCCTAATTATTAACTCTTTAATTTGGTCGTGCAAGCAAGAAAATCCCATGGCCTTGAAAGCTGAAAAAAATAATTATATAGTTGTGAGCACTTCTTTGTCAACTATAGATTTCATAAGCTTCTGTCTCATCAGAATATAGCTGTTAGTCATTTAACAAAAGCAGCAATTTTACCTACTGAATAATATTACAGGTTCCTCATAGATGTTCAATTACGAGTGCCTTTAAGGGATTTATTAAACATTTTTATCATTTTTCTGTGTAACTTTTCCCTCCAAGTTGGTCTGTTATATTTCCTTGAGTTGATCTGTTATACTCTGGCTTTTGTTAATAGTTTTTAATTTTATATTTTCAGTTTTTAAAAGGTCTTAATTTAAGCCTGAGAAAACACAAAATGACGGGAAAGCTTTTCGCACTCTTATATTTAAATGCAGTGTCTATCGTAGTGACCAAGGATTCTGCATCTCATGGCTAATCAAGAAAGGACTGCTGTAGCTAGTTGCTTCGAGTTAATTTCCAATGAGCACCATGGTTGAAGTCTTAGTTGGGACAACGATTAACTATTTAAGGACCATACTACAATCTGAGTCTTTATTCATTTGGCAAACTAGTACATTCTTAACTAAGAAATAAAATACTATATTTGAAGAATTTCCAACTTATAATTGTTAAAAATCAGACATTTATTTTGCTACAAATTTTATAAAATCTATCACCTACCTACATTAACTAGTATAATTGGGATTTCTTGTTCCACTCATTGTGAAGTAACACATGTCACACATAAATTGAAGCCTTATAAGCATATCACAATTATAAATTCTAAAATTATTTAAAATAGGCTTTAGCATATAGTACAGTAATGTGGTAAATAATCGAGTGTCACATTTATTTAAAAAAACTTTCAAAGTTTAGTTTCAATTTCTCCATGTATTTTCCATGTTCAATTTATTGTATAAATGTGCTTCACTATTAGAAATAAAGACGTAACTGTGGTTGATGTCACAGAATATGAATATTCATCACAAACAAATATAAAATTTCTGTGTATATACTAAGAACATTATATATTCTTTGGATTTTATTTAATCATTCCTATCACATTTTAATAATCTAGTAAGTAAATCTTGTACATCAATAACTGTTTCTATGCCAGTATATCCTCATGGCTGATATAACCCAAGGAACTCTGAACCAGATCTTCCAGGACATTGTTTCTTATTATGATACTGTCAGAAACAAGAGTTTGTGACTGTAGAAAACATTAAAAGAAATTAATCAGTGTGAACTTTCAGACAATAACCATGATAGGATAAACTTAATATTTGAAAACTACCAATGATTTTTACCTATGTGAACTCCACTCTCTCTCAGGATTAGGTCTCAGGGAGCAACTCCTTACCTCTCTTGGGCTCTGAACTTCCCTGATTCTTTTAAATTTTTACAAGTAATTTTTAAGATTTATACTTCTCAAATTTTTATTTACTTAAAATAGCATGTTATTCTATTGCAAACAAAATAAGTTTTTCTATAAGGAAGCTATTATCTAAGAGGATAATTTAAGAATGAAATTGAGTACGTAGATTAATAAGAGACTCCTTACCTAGTAGAAGCCAAGGCCTGAGCTCAATTCCCAAAAGAGAGAAATGAGAGAGATGTGAGAGAATAGAAAGGAGATGAAACCATGCAAATAAAATAAAAATGTCTCAAAATAAGAGGAGCTAACACTTTGAAATGGTCAAATGAGAATTCTTTCCCAGCCTTTCTTGGTTTTCTTTTTGCTCTGTGAAAGATACACAGCCTCAAATCTGATAGGATATTACTTCTCATTGCCTCAGCAAAACTATTTTTGAATCTACAAAGCTTTTGCCATCATCTTATTCAGGGAAATCTATCACAGTTTTGCAAATCACTCAAATTTCACAGTAAATTATAATGCTGAAAACGATCACATGGGGCTCCATCCTTGCTTTGCTCTAGTTCTGTTCTTAGCTATTGGAATTCATTGCAGGTGTTTAAACCTAAAAGGACGAGAAAAATTTGGCTCCTATTGTCACTTCACTTCACAAATTTTGGCTTCTATTGTCATTTCTCTTCAGAAGTAATCAAACTTGTGCTCATCATAGATTTCATTTGATATACACTTTGCAGTAATAGTGTGTTAAAATAGCTGTATTTTCAGTTATTTAAAAATTAACCTTTTTATAACCACTGGTGTTCTGCTTTGAGATTAAAAAATATCACCATGTTTCTATAGAGGATATATATGTGTATGTACATATGTGTGTGTACATATATGTATGTGTGTGTGTGTGTGTGTGTGTGTGTGTGTGTATTTGTGTGAGAGATCAATGTTCAAAAGGTTGATGAACTTGGGATATAAAACACATTTTTATTATTTAACACTCCATTCTACTACATCTCAAATGATATACCACTTACCTCCCGGTTACAACTCCATATAACTCCCATCCCACATCTACCCTCTCATCCCTCCCCTTTGTCTCTACTCAGGTACTCTCCCACACTCCCACCCTCTCCTGCCCCACCCCTCCAGCATCCTCCTATGTTGGGGCATCAAATCTCCACAGGACAAAGGACCTCCCCTACCATTGATATCAAACAAAGCCATCTTCTGCCATGGATCCCTCCCTGTACACTCCTTGGTTGGTGTCCTAGACTCTGGGAGCACTGGGTGGTGAGGACAACTAATGCTGTTCTTCCTATGGGGTTGCAATCCTCTTCTGTTCCTCCAGTCCTTCTGTCAATACCCCCACCGGGGTCCCTGAGCTCAGTCTGATGGGTGGCTCCAAGCATCCACATCTGCATTGGTCAGTTACTGGCAGAAGCTCCTAGGGAACACCCACACCAGGTTCCTATCAGCAAGATCCTCTTGGCAATGTCAACAGTGTCAGGGTTTGGTGTCTACAAACAGGATGGATCCCCAGGTGGGTCAGTCCCCAAAAGGCCCTTCCTTCATTTTTTTTTTTTTTTTTTTTTTTTTTTTTTGTCTGTGTTCATCCTTTGGACAAGAACATTTTTAGTTTAAAAACTTTGAGATGGGTTGGTGGCCCCATCCCTCAACTGGGGACAGTTTCTATCTACTGGAGGTGGTCTCTACAGATTCTATCTCCCCTTCTCTGCACATTTTGGCTAAAGTCATACCAATTCAATCCTGGGAGCCTCTCATTTCCCTGGTGTCTGAGACCCTTCAGTCGTTATCCCCAGTTCCTCATCCCCCACTGCTATGTATTTTTATTCAATTTCCTGACCCTCTCTCTGTACCTTTCTCCTGTCCACTCAAGTACCTGATACTGGCTCTTGCTTAATTTTTATTATGAAACAACTACTGTATTTTCTACAGTTTTAAAGGTAATCTGGGATTTACATTAGAAAATAAAACAGTTAATTGTTGTTTATTTTCATGACTATAATTTAATTACTTCCCTCCCTTTCTATTACTTCCTCTAAACTCTCGCATACATCCCTTCCCACTGTCTTTCTTTTCATCAGCTTCATTGCATGCACATATGTTCTTATATTTACATACATATTCCAAAATACAACCTGTTGAATAATGTTACTTATATGTTTGTTTCCAGAGCTGACTGTGGCATTGGACAACAAATTGGAGAGCTCTCTCATGGGGATGACTATGTCTCCTGCTCTCATTTTTTCAACAGTTGCCTAAGCAGGGGAAGATGGAGGAACAGAAATAGTGTTTGTCTACCCTAAAGGAAAATTCAAGACATCAAATGAGAGAGTATAGTCCATGGAGAGAAAGTATAGAAAGACTCACAACCAATAAAATAAATGTAAATTTCATAGAGAAGCAGAAAACAACTTAGAAAAAGTTCCTAAACCTCTCATCATGTTTTCCCTTGAGTGGAGGAAATCAAGATTGAATAAGGAAGTGCAAGTTAAGGGCCTTGATTGCAGTCAATCACTATATCCAGTGACCTAGTCCAAAATAACCCCCTGGGTTATACAAAATAACTTTATAAATGTGATTTTTTACTCTATGAGATTATGATATAACCAAAATGAGAGAAATGATTAGAGGGTGCAGGGGAGAATCACTAGAAAACAGAGGAGCAAAATAAAACCACAATGTAGCTCAGGGACTTGGTCAGAGGGAGACTGCCCAACAAGCTATCTATAGACAAAATATTCAGTCTATAATCTATGAAACTGAGATTGTTGCAGCCAGCCATGATCACAGTAAGTGTTTTGTCATTTGGAACTGAACTTCTGTTGGAAGCATAAAACACGGCAGGATATACAGGACCAACTCTGGCCACCAAGACATTGACTGGGGAGACAGCTTCAAAATACTGGGGGTGGGAGCTTTCATTGACAAAGATATGGGCATCGCTGCTGCGTATGCTGGCAGTGCATTGTTAAGACTCAACAGATATATACCTAAGGTCAACTTAGAGGAACTGTGACTTTTTTTAAAAAAATCATTTTCTGGATATTCTATTATTATTTGCTTTATTATATTTTTCTCTTGTAAAACAACTTTTAATTGGTTCTTTGTGAATTTCACATCATGCACTCATGGTTACTCATCTATCCCTCCCCTCAAAAGCACCCTCTACCCTTACAATCTCCATCTCCAACAGAGAAAAATAAAAATCTCACTGTGGAAGCTATAGTGGGTCACAATGTGCCCCACAGTATACACTTCTGTCCACATTTATTTGCTTGCAAATGTTCATTGCAATAACTCATTGGTCTGGTGCAAAACCTCTGACTTCCGCTACTGTATATTGTATAAACACTGGAACTTCACTGAGACCCTCTCAGATAGCTTGTATAATGGATATCCTATAGTTCTGGATCTGTAGGGATAGCCCCTTTATGTACTCCTGCAGTTCATCACTAGGGTAGATGTTGTGGTGGACCAATTCAAAGTCTTGGATCTGGGCCACAGATGTATCTGAGATGGTCAGTCCTCCAGCTCTCCAATTCACCTACCATCATGGCTGGCTCACTGCCAAACCACACAACCATGTCCAACTCTCCCTTGCTGCCTAGGCAAGGTGCAGAGCATGCCCTCCTGAATGCTGCAGCCACTGAGGGTCATAACTGGTTTTACTACTCTCATGACCCTAGGAACACCTTACCCACCTGCCATAGGTGGCAAAGGACAAGGTGGGGAAGAAGGCATCTCTTCTTCATCTGAGCCACCACACAGCAGTCAAGAGGCAGGGCTAGCTCTCCTAAGCTCACACCCATGAGGCACCAGCTTATCAGAAACTCCAGCAATCAGGGCCAGCTATTCTGTCCAGGAGAGGTTGGAGAGAACATTCTCCCTATCCTGCAGCAAGTGAGGAGAAAAGCCAACTATCCTGCTCTCATAAGCCCAGTGGGGAAGCTCTCCTGAGTGAGGTAGATGGCATGGGATACACATGGGCTAAGGCAGCTTTTCCTTATTCATCCTACCTCAAGGCTGACACATTACAAGGCGAGATCTCTTATGCTCACACCCTCAAGTTGGCTCACTCATACCCCTGCCATCAGGGTCAGATCTACTTACTGTGTTGGCCAGGTAAGGTATAGGGCCTGCTCTCTGGTCTCACAATCCTGTCAAGTCTAAGTCTCCAGTCTGCTGCAGATGGCAAGGGAAAAAATGAAGGGAGTGCTCTCTTCCTCACTGATGCCACTACATGACAGACATGAAGCAGGGCCAGCTCTCCATACTCATGCTCCTGGGGCTGGCTCACCCACAACCCATACATCCAGGGTCTGGCCAGATGAGGTACATGGCCTGCTCTTCCAAGTGTTGCACAGTAAGGGACAGGGACAGTTCTCTAACTTTGATAATCTTGGGGCCAGCTCTTTTGCTTGCCTTAGAGGGCAATGAGTGAGAGGCAAGGGTCATCATTTATTCACCCATATCACTTCATGGTAGAGAAGTGGCATGGCCAGCTGTCTCATACTCATGCCCTCAAGGCTAGACTGCCCACACCCTAGCCACCAGGGTCAGTTCTACTGTGCTGCTCAGGCCAGGCTCAGAACCTCTTTTCCTGACTGCTGTAGCTGGTGAGAGGCAGGACCAACTCTCCTGTTCTCATGACTAATCTCTTCCATGCCTCAGATAGTGAGGAGTGATGGGGAGCAAAATATCTCTCCCTTGTCCATTCTTCCACAGGATGGAAGGGTCAGCTCTTCCATGTTTGTATCCTCCAGGCTAGAGCACCTACAAATTTATAATATTCAGGTCTAATCTCCAGAGTACTAGAGATGGCCAAGGGTAGGGTCAGCTCTTCGCTCATGCTCCCAGGGCCAAATCTACCAAGTTGCCCAGGTGATAGGAGGGGCCAGTTCTGCACTACCTTTAGACATCAACATGACCCTGAGTGACAACCAAGACCAGGTATGTCCACTTGGATTTTGATGGTACCAGACTCTGATTGCTGCAAGGCTTTTCAGTCATAGCCCCAGTGACAACACCAGCCATAGTGACACTATCATGGTCCCAGGTAACATTATCACCTACTCACATCAAGCCGTTCCTCATGACCTGTGATTCTCCAGTTTGTTCTCTGTATTGTGCTGACATTCTCTTTCTCTTCCATTTCTCTACCACTTACTTGTTCCCCTTAGAGGTGCCCATGGTCTCTAAATGTCTGGAATCATCTCAGGAGGAATTATCTAAGGATTACTATGCCCTGCTTATGCATTATGGCACCTGGTAGGGGTCATCATTAGCCTCATTTGCCCCAAAGGCCTGCATGGTCCAGACTGATGATGCCTGGGCCCTATGGCACTGATCTGGTGATCATCTCAGGGGACTCACATTTTTCAGAGAAGATTAGGCTATCCATTCAGATGTTCATAGGTAAAATCATTAAGCATAAACGTAGCCTCTCTCCTCTTGGTAACCTACTGACACACATGTGACATGACAGCATACCTGTAATGCCTCTAAGTTTTCTAATTTCCCATTCTACTTTAATAAAACCTTTATTTCTTCTTTTCCTCTGTCTCATTTTCCATCTACTCTTTTTGAGTACCAAGTTGCTCACAGGGCTTTTGCATACCTTGATTTTCACCTTTCAGCTAATTATTGTTCCTTTATTAAAATTTATTTTTATATGTATTTTGCAACAAAATTGCTCAACCTACTTTTATTACTGGTATATAGCTACTGTTTATTTTCCTCTTTCTTTTTTTTTTAGATGGGATGTCGTTATAAAGTCCTGGCTAGCTACATCCCTACCTCTGAATCCCTGTGCAGATTATAAATGGGTGGATCTGTGCCTGGATGTCATTTTGATTGAGAGTTGCTGTGTTTCTAAATCTGGTTTGGTTCCATGTTGTAATGTTACTGTTGTTGTTTGTTTTTTTCCATATCAGCAGAGTTGGAATTAAGCCTGACATAATTAAACATGAGAGATAGGTATATTATCATAAAATTACATACACAGGCCAACTGAGAAAAATTGCACTTCTCTATAGCTGTGATTGAGGCATGTTTGAATTCTGAAAAACTTTATAGAACAGGGCATATGAGCCAAAGGCTGTCAATATGGCTGTATACAAACATGGAGATAGATGGCTCACAGCCCAGATCATAGATATCCACACAAGGGCCCTCAACAAACTTAATTCGCTTACTCTTTTAGAGTAGGCATTGTGGACAAGTCTGGAGAAGTAACTGACAGGAGTACATATACTACTGTCTACAACATGCCTTCCTGAACTATCAGAGAGACACGACTGGTTTTTTTTTGTGTGTGTGTGTGTGGTTGTTGTTTTGTTTTTTGAGACAGGGTTTCGCTGTGCAGTCCTGGCTGTTCTGGAACTCACTCTGTAGACCAGGCTGGCCTTAAACTCAGAAATCCGCCTGCCTCTGCCTCCCAAGTGCTGAGATTAAAGGAGTGTGCCACCATTGCCCGGCAAGACACCACTGTTATCAGAAGTACAGAGAGAAGGCACTCCTTAGGCTCTGACACTATGCTCACCAAACACCAAACATAAACAAAGAACCATCAGAGAAGTAGTATTACTAAGCCTATTTAGAAATAAATTTGCAGATAAATTGACAGAGCTGGAAACAATCATTCTGAGTGAGGTAACTCAAATCCAAAAAAAGACAAAAGTCTTTCTCTCACATGTAGATTTTAGCTGGAATCCTCAGGTATGTTTGTTTAGTTCAGAATATTCAAAGAGGACATACAATAACTAAGGGGCCATGGAAAGATGTTTTGAAAAGAGGCTGCTAGAATATATTGGTATAAAAATTGAAAAAGAACAATGGCTTGAGGGGTTCTTTTTTCTATACTTCATATATATATATATATATATATATATATATATATATATATATATTATAGTATATATTAGATATTGCCCTATTAGACACCATCCATTAACTTTCAAAACTCTGAGTGTCATATAAAACTTCTTCTAGAGTTGTTGGAAAATAGGTCCCAATTGACCTATGAAAAATACAAGGTATTAAGACTACTTTTGGTTATTCTCCAGAACTTGAATCTAAGACCTGATAAAAACAAATACTTGAGTCATAGAACATGGAGAAATATCATCCTTGTTGTCTAATTTTCATGGTCTTATAAAACTATTAGGAGAAAATTAAATTTTGATAATACCCAGCTAGGTACCTTATGTACTCCAGTATGACAAAGAGTGTCCACTGGCATGAACATCATAGAGGAAACAACTTCTTTGTGATTAGATTTAAGTTCTACTTCACAAGATGAAACCCACACATAGCATCATTTACAAGCTAAGAACCTATAGCTCTACAAACCAAAAACTTTAGGAGTGATGTCTCTTACTATTATTTTGCTAAATAGACATAGTATAACTATTTCTAATGATTTATCATTATATCCATATGTCAGTGTAATTTTTCTATCCTTACTTGAGAATTTTGTACTCACAATAGATCATGACTGACTTAATTCACTGACTTACAACTGGTGAAGGTGCAGAGCATAAGAGACAACAGAATTCTCAGCTATAAAGGAAAACACTTCTCACTTTAGTCTTAGATATCATTGTGGAAGAGAGGGTAAAAAGAAGAGTATGATCTAGAAGCAATGAGTAAGTAGAGGGAAATCATATCTTCTAGAGATATCAGGTAGCTCCAAAGATCAAGCCAAGAGTGTTGGGAGCCCAAAACCTGTGTCAGTGCAAGCCAAGGTATTCCTATCATGGAGATAGGACTTGAGCATAAACCTCATCCCCAGCATTCATTTTATTTCCATTTCCCTGATGAAGTTGAGTTTTTAAAACATATATTAGACTTTTTAAAAATTCTTTATATACTTTAGACACTAATCCTCAGTCATATAAATAGCTGATTAGAGGTTTTATTTTTTTTGTTTGTTTGTTTTGTTTTTGGTGTTTTTTTCCATGTTAGAAGCTGCCTCTTCACCAAACTACCAAACTATAACAATTTTCTTTGCAGAACAAAAACATTTTCCTTTCTTTTTTTCTTTCTTTCTTTCTTTCTTTCTTTCTTTCTTACTTTTTTTTTTAATTTCATGAAATCCCTCATCTGGATCAGATTTTTAAATTCATTTATTTATTAATTTATTATATCTACACCGATTCTATGCCTGGAATACTGTTAACAGTATAATAATAGTACACAGTGCTATGAAAACATCTCTATTATTTGTTACTTTTAATTTGGGGGTGTATACATAGACATAATAAGCCTAAAAACATGGTGTTGTTATTTAAAATTAAAAATAAACCTTATTAATTTCTATAAGCAGCATATTTGCATTCACTGAAATAAATGTTTAATTTCTGTATCTCTGTATCAACATTGTTCATACTTCATTTTGTTCATGATAGCCATTCTGAATATTGAGAGATATAATTTGAATGAAGTTCTAGTTGGTGATTCCCTAGTAGATAAATCTGTTGAACATTTCCACATATATTTGTTATCCACTTGTATTTCTTCAATTGAAAATTATTTGCTCAGTTCATGTGAAAAATCTTGATTGCATTATGTGGTCTTTTGACATTTAGTTGTTTAAATTTTAATGTATTCTGTAAGCATATGTCCTATTACCAGATTGGATTGTAAAGATATGATCATTGTGTATGTTGTTTCTTTGCTCTGTGCTTTTAAAACAATTGTTGTTGTGTATTTGTTGATTAGAAATTAGAGTTTTTTTTAATTTAACAAACAATATTAAATTAATCTTATTTAATTAAAAATCAATGAATTTTTTATTCTGGTCTGAGCCCAAGCAAGGAGCAGATCCTGGGTGGCAACTCTGTCCCCAATCTCACAGATGGATGCAATGAAGACACAGACATCAGAAGCTTATCAATTTACTCTCCTCCGACCCCTCTTCTAATATCTCAATGCCCATAATCAGCTTGAAGAAGTTAATGAAGAGTCAGTGCCACTATTCCCTTGGCATGGAGACTGAGGTGGTTAATATTGGGCTGTCTTTCTAGGAAAAAGTAGTGGTTTTGTTGGAACAGGGAGGAATAGCTAGAAGTTATTGCATAGCCATCACATATTGGTAGAAACTTGTATAATTGTTATTAAAATGAAGTTATAATTTCTTAAGTGGTACAAAATTTTCTTTGATTTCAAAGTTAAGGTATTCATTGGAATGAATTTCTTATTGATATAAAAGTGAAATTAATAGTGTTACTCTCATAGGCATTGTGCCTATATAACACATTAAGGTATACAAGGCTTAGACCCAGTCCTTCTTTAACATTTTTAACTGATTTGAGATGGTTAGCCTGTGAGTTAAGGGCCTACAGCAAATCATGGCTCTGAATTTATTGTTAGAGTGTTTTCTATACTTTATTTAGAAATAGCTGAGAGGAGTTAACAGACAACAGTCCAGATTGCCTTACATGAATAATTGGTTTTCAAAACATCAGAAGTCCACAGAATTGACATTACAAACATTTCTGTATTAATGTTCATTGTGATTAGAGACCTGACAGCTTCCCTGTCTTTGGATTCTAAGAAGAAATTGAGCATCTTTGGAATTACTCCAGTTATGGTGAGACAGCCACTAGGCAAGAATTGCCTCTTTTCATCTACAGACAAAATACTGTCCAGAAGAGGACACACTTGTGGAATAGTCAACTGATTATATCTGCCAAGACAGAGTAATCAGCCCTTAACAATTCTGCATTACTAGGTCTGTCAGATGATCTTGGGCCAGAAGGCTGAAAATCGGATGTTCCAACGTCTTATAGTATAGGGACTGTCTAGGTGTTCAGCGGTCTCTATAAATTGGCTAAGTTTTAGAAGCTATGCTTTGTGCTTCCCATAATTTTAGTTAATTCAGTCATTCTGGATTTCTGATGGAGTTGATGACTTATAATCTCATAGCCAATCCCAGCTATTTACTTTGAGAGAAAAGATTTGAGAGGATAGTTTTCAGCTGACATTCATTCTAAAGCTAAGAAAAAAGCCAGATTCAGAACTAAGTCTTCTAGTTAGGAGAGATGACAGAGGATCTGTTTAGTCATCAAAATGATGGACTGGGTATTACGTCTATCTTGTACCTTACTGATACAAATTGGTGTAATTATGCTCTAATTGTATTTTGAGAGAAAAGTTTTTTTTAACAGGAAGTGTGATATGTAGGAGGAGCTAAAGTGGGAGGAGTAAGAAGAGGAAGAAGAGAAGTAAGGAGTTGAGGAGTTATGAGATGAGAGAGCGGGGGTCAGGGGACATGGAGGCAGATGTTCACATGTCTCCATCAGTCAAAGGTAGTTGTTATATTTAGGTTGGGTATTGGGTTACACTTCTGATTGTATGGACATCTTGTTATTGAGCATTAACAAACTTATAAAACTATTGATTAACATTTTTTTAAGTTACTAATAAAAAAACAAAGGAAAGAAAATGCTCTCATGTCCCCAGGTGGAATGTACCCAAGGTGGGGTCTTCCTTTACTCTGAGGAGAAGAGGAGGAGGTAATTGGAGGAGATATTTATAAGGGTGGGGCTGAGAGGAAAGAAAAGAGGAGGAATCTGATTGGGATGTAAAGTTAGTAAGTATATGAATTTTTAAAATGATGCAATAAAATGTTGAAGCATTTATGTTAAAAAAGGAAAAAATGCTCCCATAAAATCCGACTATTAAGTATTTTTTTTAAAGTTAGTGATTGATGGAGGAGGGCCCAGCCTACTGTGAGTAGTGCTGGTGGTTCTGGTCTCTATAAGAAAGCAGGCTAAGCAAGCCATGATGAGCAAAAACAGCACTCCTCCATGGCCTCGGCATCAGCTCCTGCCTCCATGTTGAGTTCCTGCCCTGACATCCTTCAGTGATGGACTATGATGTGGAAGGGTAAGCTAAATAAATAAATAAATAAATAAATAAATAAATAAATAAAATGAAATACATATATATATATATATATATATATATATATATATATATATATCCGAATGAATGAAACAAGCCAATCCATGATGTGAATAACAGCATCAATAAAAGACCAACATTTTAAAATGAAAACATCTTGGAAATCAAAACCTTAATAAGCTAAAAGTAAAACTTAGTAGAAAGTCTTACCAATACTTTACATAAAGTATAAGCAGAATATAAGATTTAAAACATAATTAAAGATAATAACATAAAATAACAAAAACATAAGAAATATAAACAAAGTTTACATGACTTTTAAAATACTATCAAAGGCCAGAATAGTCTGTAGAGGTCTCATTAGTTAAGAACCCTAGTTGCTCTTCCAGAGGCCACAAATTTGTTTCCGATAAATCACACTGGGCAACCTACAGTTACTTGTAACCTCAAACCCAAGGGATTAAATATCTTCAACTAGCATCCTAATGCACCAATGGACAGACATAATAAATATAGTATACATTAAAAATGAATTTTATGTTAAAAGATATAGCTTATATTTTTTCTCAATGGACAAATAAGTATCATAGTTTTGAAAAAATACACAGAAAAAAATTAGTAAATTAATAGCAGAAAAAATAAACCCAGCTCTTAGTATAGATATGGTTACTTAGTACACTAGACATTTAAAATCCATGTAGTTGTATGACCAGGAAAGAACGTTCCTAGATGAACTACAAATGTAACTTAAAAATATATACTTGAAAACATTTAAATATCTTAGAGAAAGAGTATAAAATGGCAAACTCACGAGAATAACATCTTCTCCTGCAGAACAACTAAACAACAGAAAGCCATGGTGTGTTTTATATTCTTGAAACCAACCAACCAAACAAACAAACAAACTACTGAACAAAATTGCTATATTCAGCAAAACCATCATTTCATATTCAAATTGGACATAAGAACCACTCAAACTAAGTATAAGCTGAAAGAATTCTTAACCACAAATTCTATGTTACAGAAGACACTTAAAGAATCATCTATGCAGAAAAAGAAAGAAGATAGACAGCAATGAAAACAAAGGAAAGGAAAACAATGTCAATGTCAGTTTAAACAAACAAAAATCATTAATTATCATTAATTCACATGGAATTAATTCAATAAACCAAAATTTTTGTGAAAAAGTAGAAGCAAAAGAAAATACATAGGTTATTCAAAACAAGATGAGAAAACTCTCACAATAAAAGGAGTCAGCTCATCCACTTCAATAATAACATTAAATGTATGGTATTATTAGATCTTTAATTTATTTTTTATTGGATAGTTTATTTATTTACAATACAGATATCATCCTCTTTCTTCATTTCCCCTAAAAAAAATTTTCTATCCCATCACCCTTCTTCCTTTATGCTGTTATACCATTTTGATTACATGCATGTATTAAGGTCAGTTCTAGGTTAAGGTCCTAGCAATACAATAGATGCAAATAGTCAAGGAACAAGCAATACAATAAACACAAATAGTCAAAAAAAATAAAATAAAATAAAAAGCAAGACATTAAACCCAATTACAAAAACATTCCCATGATCACTGTTTCTAAGGGCTTATCAGGATGACCAATGTATCTGAGCCTACTTCCTTGTCCTAGCCCAAGGTCATTTTCATGTCTGAAGCCAACTTCTTTGTTGTAGCCTAAAATTTAGATTCCTGTCTGAAATTATTTCTTTGTTCTAGCCTAATATTTAGACTCCTGCCTGAAGTTACTTCTTTGTTTTAACTTAAGACTTAGATTTCTACCTGAAATTGCTTCTTTGTTCTAGGCTAATGTCAGATTCCTGCCTGAAGCCTACTTTCTTGTCCTTGGCCAATGTCATATTCCTGCCAAGCAGGCCATTTTCTTATCCTTGGTCCATGTCAGATTCTTGCCGAGTAGCCCTAAAGGCTCTTTGCCTTTAGGCAAAAGATGCTTTTTAATGCTTTCCCCTTTTTTTAATTCATTAACAAGACTGAGACTGTCTTAGGTCATTCTGACAAAAATGCCTTCCTTACCTGTCATGAAATATGCATTATCCAATGCAATGCATTTCTGTCTTAGGTTGGTAAGGCTCTATGCAGAATCTTACCCGTCCTTGGCTTGCCAGCCTGGTAATTTAATAACTCTGTCTGGGGGTCCATTTTCAGGTTCAAGCCATGTACTTGGCTGCCAACATGTTGATGTTGTTGAAGTAAAGCTTTAACACAATGGGCAGGAATAGACTATTTTCAGGACAAAAAAGGTTAACATGATCAAGCTATATATGCCATTTTTGAAGCTTGACCAAAATAGTAATACTGGCAGGGCTGTGGTGGCACATGCCTTTAATCCCAGCACTTGAGAGGTAGAGGCAGGTGGATTTCTGAGTTTGAGGCCAGCCTGGTCTACAGAGTGAGTTCCAGGACAGCCAGGGCTATACAGAGAAACCCTGTCTCGAAAAACAAACAAACAAACAACAACAACAACAAAAAACCCAAAAACAAAATAGAAATACTGGCCTCAGGCAGTGGGTAATTTTATCTGCAGTATCTACCACATCAACATTCATCAGAGCAGCATTCTTGATATTCATAAAGTCCCTACATATCATTAAAACATCCCGAGAGGTGTTAGAATTATGCTAAATACTGCAAGTGTCATTAAGCTTCTTCCTATTTATAATGACTACCACTGTAAATTTTATAACTAACATGAATCCAATGGTATTTGGCATGACACTCAAGATGGCTTCTTACCTTTAAATTCTGAACCTCCTTCAAGTAATTTGAATAGAGTAAAGAGCATTAGTCCGTTCTTCCAAATTTCTATCTAAATTCTATGGTATATTCAACATATTAGTAACATTTTTTTGCTAAATGATTAATGAAAGTAAAAGATTCTTAACTTCTTGTGTCAAAACAATTGCAGAAGCAGTGGTGCTAGCAATTAATATAATTAAAGCTGTTATACCAGCAATAATCAAGCCTACTACCCTCTTGCTTCTTCTTAAAGCCTGACTCATATCTTCCTGTACCTGCAAACTGAATCTAAGAACACATCAAAACAATCATCCACCATGATCAAGTAGGCTTATCTCAAAAATACAGGGATAGTTAAATATACAGAAATTTGTCAACATAATCCACTATATAAACAAACTCAAAGAAATAAACCACATGATATTCTTGCTTTAAGCTGAGAAAGCATTTGACAAAATTCAACACCCCTTAATGGTAAAAGACTTGGAAATTACAGGAATCCAAGTCCCATACCCAAACATAGCAACTATTTAGTCTTTTTATGTGAGAGGAATTGCTAAATCTTACATAGAAGAAAATTGGAGATAGTAATTTCTACAAGTAATATATCAATAGTTCATACTTTGTTTTCTTTAGTATAGAATAGAGTTTATTCAGGGCATTCAGAGAGTAGACAAGAGGATAGTAGAGGCAGAGAAAGGCAGAGAGAGAGGGAGGGAGGGAGAGAGAGAAAGAAGAGAGAGAAGAAAGGAGAGAGGAGAAGTAGAGGCCTGCCATGAGCACATGGAGAGAAAAAAAGAAAAAATGGAGGGAGGTGTAAAGGGAAGCAGAGAAAGAGCAAGAAGGAAACAAGACACAAGAGCACACTTTGTTTTCACTGAGTTTTATTGTATTTTATCTGTTTTTAATATTTCTTACATCTGACTACTTTCTCTGCTTTTTAGTAGATTTTATAGTTATAAATTTTGCTAAAGCCAAATTAAACTCACTATTTTTATTTTCTCTTTCAAGAATTTCTGATTATTTTTTCAGATATTGTCTAGTTCTAATTAGCTCATTTTCACATTTGTTTCTTTTCACAATATGGAATCATCACTAGTAATATATATTAGTATTGTATTGTTTATTTACAAAAAGTAATTTTTATATCTAGTATAAGCTTTATATCTCCAATCTTTGAAATTTCAGAGATTTTTTTGGTTTTTCTTATTTTTTTTCAGAATACTCTCAATTTTCTGTGCTTCCATGGTGCTGAAAAAAAAAATCTGTTAGAGTCAACTTTGTTGATGTAGTTTTCTATGTATTTCTCCAGCTCACATTTTGTCACTATTAAGTTGCAACAGTTTATGACTATATTGATTTTTTTGATATATATATATATATATATATATATATATATATATATATCATTGTTATTGCTAGGTAATAAAGTAAATCCAATGTGTATGTGTGTGTATGTGTGTGTTCTTATGGTTTTACAATAAAAGATCAATAATTTTGAAATCTGGGTTAGAGAAGTAAGTTCTTTATTTCTCCATACATAACATTCCCATAACTGTGAAACATTTCACAAATTCTGTGAAGCACAGATATTCTAAATCTCTTTTAAAACACTCCTTTCAAGGGGTTCAGTGATTCCATTAATGAAATGATTAAATATTGCTCATCATGAATGTGAATTGGTTTTTCATACATTAGTAGTCTCACTATAGTCTTTTAAATCATATTCATATTTAATTCACATTCCGAAGTAGCTACTTAACACCTATGTTTTAGTATGAACACAATGTATCAATGATGCAATATTAAAATGCATGTTCTCTCAGACTGGGTGCACATACAGTAACCAAAGATGAAAAGCTCTGTGGAATAGGATGCTGGCATTTCAATTTAGACACTAGGAATAACTCTACCGTGGCTCAGCAACAATTTTATATAACCTGTTGTTCTGTTATATGCAATGCCACATGTGTATTAAATATCAATATCAGACATACTTAATTGCAAAAACATAAACAAACAAACATTTATTCCATAGAGAGGGGCTTATACCTACCAATGCAAAGAAAATCTAGTCAAATGCTCAGAACAAGAGAAAGCTTATGCTGTCATAATCTCATACCTGGGTGTCAGTTTCAGTTTCTTTGTCATCATTTTATCCTTTTGTGTTCAGTCTGACAGAAGAATGTGACTGAATGAGTTGATGGATGAATCTTCTTTGGAGAATCTATTGAAATGCACATACATAAAAGTGAATTCAGATCCCATATATAAATAAGAAAATGACAGCTATTAGTGAGTTGCTGTATGTTTATTGCACATGAGCTTGTGTTGCATAAGATTTTTTAAAAGGTTATTTTAGTTTGTTTGCAAGGTGGGAGCATACAGTAAAAGAATGTTCTCATCAATATTCTTTTAGAAGTCGTTGTGAACAGAAAAACAGCAACTATAGTGCCGAAATTTTTACAAATTCAAATATTTCTAAGATTACTTATAAATTGAGCCAACTTATAGCTAATTTTGAGTTTATAATACAATACAATTATGTTTTTATTCCACATTCTGAGCAGTTTTATAATAAATGATTGGAACATTGTTCTCTCATTTTGCATGTGTCATGATCAAATTTCTACAACAAAGCCTATGTCAAATACATTACTTTTCCACTATTAGAGAAGTCACAGACCATCATCGAGGTTTCAGAGAGCATTTAAATAAAATAGACAATTTCTAATTATAGCAAGAGCAAGATAAGTTTTGTTATCTTATCTATGAACTGGGTATGACAAATACTGTGATTTATCAAGGAAAGTGGGTTTTGAGGAGGTAGAATTGGTGTTTTTTATTTTAATATGCTCTGGAGATATGAACCCAAGGAATATGATGTATTTTTGAGAAGATTCAAGTTACTATATAGATTATCATTTGAATTTAGGAAACATACTAGGCAGGTGATATATACCTGTAATTCCTGGATGTGAAAGTAGAAGATTGCCACAAGTATGAAGCCATCTTGAATAAATACATACACATAGTGAAATTTTAGTCAACAAACATTGTATAGCAATATCCTGTCTCAATCAAGATAAAAGAAAAACTATGTCTTTAGGCAGGTATAATAATGTATGCCTTCAATTTGGTAATACAGGAGGTACAGACAGGTGGATCTCTATGAGTTTGTGTTCAACCTGAGCTACATAATAAGTTTCATCCTGCCAAGACTACACACTGATACTCTGTCTAAAATAATACACAAACCATGGATTTATATGAAAGCCATGGTATTATGTTTTACAGGAAAAGTGGTAAATTGTAACAAAATACTTTTATAACATTTAGCATTTATAATTATAAAATGCATATCAGTGAATTACTCAGTTATTACACAATGAAATGATAATTAAATTGTGTGAGATGGTATGACCTCAATTCAGTAAGAAACATTTCTAGTCAATAGATAATATACTTGATCAAGGAATAATTTGGAATAAATGGAGGGGGAAAGGGTAGAACAAATGCAAGAGAGTAGTAATGCTGTAAGCAAAATGCAAAAAAGAAAAGAAGTAAAGATTCCTAATGAATTTATCAGAAATGTTTGGAGAAGTGTGAGTGAAGAGAATTCATACTGTCTCCCATCCTGTTACATTTTTATAGACTCAAGACTGGAAAATTACAGGAGAAAAGTGATAAACTTCACTAATCTGTATCTGGAGCTGGTGATATAACTTGGAGGTTAAGAACACTGACTGTTTTTTCAGAAGACTGGCGTTAAGATGTCAGAAGCCACATGGCAACTCATAACTGTCTGTTAACTCCAATTCCAATGGATCAAATGTCCTCTTCTGTTTTTCTGAGGTAGCAAACACATGTGTGGTGCACAGTAGATGCAGGAAAACTATTCACACACATAAAAGTAAAGTAAACTAATCTGAATAATAATAAAAAGTGTTTCATTCCTTTGCTAATACACGTGAGTATTTAATAACTACCATAATATATGTGTCTTTGCTGTGGTTCTATATATATATTTTTTTACAAATGTGATCCAAACAACAAATGAAGCACAATAAAACACAAGACAATGGTGGTTTATATTCATTGATTCTTAGGAAAAGTACAGTAGCATAAATAGTTATGATAAATTATATTTTCATTACTTAAAAATATTATAATTAAAACCTAATTCTAAACTATTGAATGTGTTCTCAAAATAACACATTTTATAATATTATTTTACTGAAAGACTATGAATGGGAAAATAATTCTTTCATAATACTCCATTAGCACTTTAGAATTTACAGATGTTCTTACATCTGTATATTGTCCTCCATATTTTGATAGATGAAGTGTTATTGTTGATAGTTTTTGAAGGACACATTTCAACCTTAATGAGGTATTTGAGTAGCTTTAACTTTGTGAGCTAGCATAAGTTAGGCAGTTCTTACAAAGAAGCATCTATGTCAACTCAAATGAAAGTATATCAAATTATATTCAGATAGACACAATTTGAACTCTCCACATGTAATGTTTACACATGATCAAAATGTAGTGCTATTGCAGTGTAGTCATGCATTCCCTCACTGCTGACTCTATTTCTCTTCTCTCCTTCTTCTCCTGGTTATCTATTTTCATTCACCATCTGTCTCTAATGGACACTTATTTATTAGCATCTATACACTTACATTCAAAACAGGACTTTTAACTGTATCCTCACCTTATATAAAAATTACCTGCTGAAGTTTGAGGTTGTGAATCGATCTTCATGTACTCTCAATGAGTTAAATAATTGTTTTGAGTTTTAACTCCATTATTTTCTTTTATTGAAAAAATGTCTCACTTTCCTTTTCTGCCTCTAAACACTCACTTATAACTATTCCTGCTTTTCTTTCTATTTATTACCTCTTTTATTACTTACATGCATGTATGTATCTACAACACTCCATGTAATGCCACCTATATGTATGTTTGCAGGGCACTGGATAAGTAATTGATATGATCATCCTAGCTTTCTTCAATTGCCTATAGCTCTTCATTTAGGGTGGAGGTCTCCTGAGCTTTCATTTTATGAATTGGAGAAAGAAATGTACCTGTTGAAAGCAGTACTAAATGATATAGATGTTCAGGACAACCAGGTGAGAGTCCCAAGCTCTAATCTGCTGAGCTGGGGTTTCCCCAGCAAGCCTAGCAGCTTTGAGGTCTGCTCCATTCTGTCTGTGCTCCACCTACCTATCCACAGCTTAACCTGCAAACTTGAATGCTTCCAGCCATCAAGTTTGAGAATACCAGCTTTCCTAGCATCTCTGGAGGCCAGCAGGCTCTTTTAAATGTCAAGCTAAAATTGGTTTTGTCTCTTTTACAGCATTTGTTGTGGGTTGCATTGACTGTATAATTTCCAATTGTGTTAGTGTGTTGAAACCTGGCATGTCTGTTATGGTGGTTTATCAACCAGCTTTTGTCTTACTGCCCTGAGTATTATAAAACCTTGATTGGCTGAAAAAAGCTTGAAAGTGCTGGAAGAAGTGAGCTAGGATCTAAGCAGAATAAAGAGGGTAGCATGCTTGATTATTGCTGGTATAACAGCTTTAATTTCATTAATTGCTAGCACCACTGCTTCTGCAATAGCATTGATATAAAGAGTTAAGACAAATATTTTTGTTAACCATCTAGCAAAAAATAATGTTACTAATGTATTGAGTATACAAAAGAATTTATATAGGCATCTGGGACAACGGATGATGCTCTAGAACCTATTCAAACTATCTGAAGGAAGTTCAGGGTTCAAGAGTTAGGAGCCATCCCAAGTGTCATGACAAGTATCATTGGAGTAGTGTTACTTCTAAAACTTACAATGATTGTCATTACAATTACAAAAAGGTTTAAAGACACCTATAGGATATTTGGCATAATCTTACCACCTCTGTGTGTGTGTTAACTTTTCATAGTGAAATTTTAAACTTAAAAGATGCTGCTCTGTTTAGCTTTGCTGTTGCAGATAATGCTGATAAAATTACCCATGGCCTGAGGTCAGCATTCCCATTTTGGTCAAACCTCAGGAATGGCATATATAGATTGATCAGGTTAGTCCTTCTTATCCTGGGAATACTTTTATTCCTGCCCATCATGTTAAAGCTTGTCTCTAACTACACCAACAGGTGGGCAGCCAAAGCACATGACTTGAAACTGTTAATGGATTCCCAGATATAGTTATTAATTATTAACTAGCTGGCAAGCCAAGAATGGGTAAGATTCTGCCCAGAGCCTTACCAACCTAAGATAGAAGTGCATTGCCTTGGATAATGCATATTTCATGACAGATAAGGAAGACATTCTTGTCAGAATGACCTAAGATAGGCTCAGTCTTTTTAATGAAATAAAAAGGGGGAGAGGCAAAGAGCCTTTGGGGCTGCTGGGCAAGAATCTGACATGAGCCAAGGACATGGAAATGGGCTGCTTAACAGGAATATGACATTGGCCAAGGACAAGAAAATGGGCTTCAGGCAGGAATTTGACATTAGGCTAGAACAAAGAAGTAATTTTAGGTAGGAATCTAAATCTTAGCCTAGAACAGTAAGTAATCTCAGGCAGGAGTCTAAATATTAGGCTGGAACAAAGAAATACTTTCAGACAGGAATCTAAATTTTAGGCTAGAACAAGGAAGTAGAACTCAGTCATGAAAATGACCTTGGGCTATAACAGGGAAGTAGGCTCAGATACATTGGTAATCCTGATAAGCTTTTAGAAAGTGATCATGGGAGTGTTCACGTAATTGGGTTTAATGCTTTGCTTTTTCTTTGACTATCTGTGTTTATTGTATTGCTTGTTCCTTGACAATTTGCATTTATTATATTGCTAGACCCTCAGCCTAGAACTGACATTAATATATGCATGTAATCAAAATGGTATAAATGCATAAAGGAAGAGGGGTATAGGATGGGGGTTCTAGGGAGGGGAAATGGGAAACGGGCATGGCATCTGTATTATAAATAAATAAAATATCCAATAAAACAAACAAACAAAACAAGACAAAACAAAGAAAATCTTTCAAATATCACATATCTAGCAGAGCATGATTTACAAAAACAGTTTTTGTAATTAAGTTTAAAATAAATATTCTTTAAAAGTACCATTTTTAGAAAACTAAAAATATATGAAACATTCATCACCATTATCACCTTCTATGTTAAGTTTATATTATTCACAGAAGAAAGGTTAAAGAAATTCAAGTACAGGAACAATTAAAAAAATCTCTTCAGGCTGTTTGTGGGGTTAGTCAGTTTTCTCCAGCCTTTCCCTATTTCAACCACAAGGGTAAACAGCTTCTGTCCGTTGGTTGGGTGCAGATATCTGCATTTGACTCTTTCAGCTGCTTGTTGGATCTGTCAGAGGGGAGTCTTGATAGGCCCCTTTTTGTGAGCACTCCATAGCCTCAGTAATAGTGTCAGGCCTTGGGACCTCCCCTTGAACTAAATCACACTTTGGGCCTATCCCTGTACCTCCTTTTCCTCAGGCTGGTCTCCATTTTTGTCCCTGAAGTTCTTTCAGACAGAAACAATATAGGTCAAAGTTTTGACTGTGGGATGGCAACTCCCTCCCTCACTTGATATCTTTCTACTGGAAGTGGACTCTACAAGTTCCCTGTACTCCACTATAGAGCATTTCATCTAAGTCCCTTCCCTTTGAGTCCAGAGAATCTCTCACCTCCCAGGTTGGCATGATTTTCCCTGGGAAAATCCACTTTTCCTAATCCCTATATGCTGCCTGTAGTTCTCTAGGCCTCAAGGCTTTCCTCAGTCCAGTTTGGCATGTTCCCCATCATCAGCTTGGTTTAGCTCACATTTGTCCAGTCATTTTTATGAGACTTTATGTGACCAGCTTCTATTAGTACTACTAGACACAACTCCACAACAATCTCCTTAATCTAACGCCATGTCTGGGCTTTGGGGGCCCTTGCCGGTAGTGTTCCCAGACCCTTAAGAGTGGGAGAGTTTTGTAGATATAGCACACTGTAGAACACATTGGAATGTGGTTCTACAATTCAAAAAAAATTTTTGGTTGTAGTTCCTGTAATGGTTGCTTCCACCTGTTGTAAAGACAAAATAGTTTTAATGAAGGATGAAGACTTCAGTTACCTCTGTATAACAGGACAAATGTTTGTAGATTATTGTGGAATATGCTGGATTAGTAAATAAGTGCTTGTAAATGCTCCTCAAAAATTGTCATGATATTTCTTATATTGAATAGTTAATTAGTATTGTAACTTCTAAAACTTTTTTGTTTGTATGGAGTTAAATATATTTTCATGAGACATGAAAAAAAAAAGAATACAGCCAACAAGTAATTGGCCACTACCAGAACCCAGACATCCTACTACAGAAAGCCTGAGTATACTAACACACGGGAAGCACAAGAAAATTACCTAAAAAGACATTACTAAAACTTAAATCACACACCAAACTCCACACATTAATAGTGGGAGACATCAACACATCACTCTCACCAATTAACAGCTCATTGAAACAGAAACAAAACAGAAATAATGAAACTAGCAGACATTGTGAATCAAATGAAACTATCATATCTATAGCACATTTTATCCAAACACAAAAAAATATTCTTTTTCTCAGCACCTCATGGAATTATGACCATATACTCAGTCACAAAGCAAGCGTCAACAGAACAAAAAGATAGAAATAACCTGTTGAATCATATCAAATCACTACTGATTAAAGCTAGAGTTCAACAACAGAAACAACAGTAAGTTTAAAAGAACTGATAGAAACTGAACATCTACTCGATGACCACTAGGTCAAAGAAGAAATAAATAAAGAAGTTAAAGACTTTCTAAAATTCGATGAAAATGAAGGTATAAGACATTCAAACTTATGGGATACAATGAAAGTAGCACTAAGAAGAAAGTTCATACCAATAAGTGAGTTTATAAAGAAATTGGAGAGATCTCATGCTAGAAAATGAACGACACACCTGAAAGCTCTTGAACAAACGAAGCCTATATACCCAGAAGAATAGACGGCAGTAAACAATGAAACATAGGGTTCAAATTACAAAGAGAACAATTCAAAGAACCAAAAAAGATCAAGAGCTGCTTGCTTAAAAAAAAAAATCATCAATATAGACAATCTAACTAAAAGAGTGACAGTGTCAAATTAACAAAATCAGAAATGAAAAGGGGCAGTAACAACAGACATCGAGGAAATTAAAAATAATTAATTCTTAATTTGAAAGAATGTAGTTCACAAAATTGGAAATTCTAAATGAAATTGATGGTTTTATGGAATGATTCCAGTTACTAAAGCTAAATAAATATCAATAAACACTCTAAATAGTACTATAACCTCTAAGAAAATAAAAGCAGTCATTAAAAGTCTCCCAGCTAAAAATTTTATTTTTCAAAAAGAAGGATAGAAAAGAAAAGCCCAGGTGCAGTTTTGGCATAAAATTCTACCAGACTTTCAAAGAAGAGCTAATACCTATACTCCTGAAACTATTTTATAAAATAGAAACAGACTCATTATATGAGGTGACAGGCATCCTTATACCGAAATCAAACAAATACTTTACAAAGAAAGAGAATTTCAGACCAATTTCCTTTATGAAACTTGGTGCATACGTAATCAATAAAGTACTTACAAACAATACAAGAACACACCAATGACATCATCTACCATGATCAAGTAGGCTTCATCCCAGGGATGCAGGGGTGGTTCAATATACAAAAATCAATCAAAGTAATTCATGATATAAGCAAACTGGAAGAAAACACACACACATGATCATTTTATATAATGCTGAAAAAATGCCTGTGATAAAATCCAACATCTTTTCATGTTAAAAGTTTTGGAGAGATCATGGATACTAGCTGCATACCTAAACACAATAAACTCAATAAACAGTAAGCCATTAGCCAACACTGAATTATAATCAATTATACTAAAATTAGGGACAAAACAAGACGTTCCACTCTCTCCTTGTGGGACCGTGAAAGGTACCTTGATTTCCAGTTGAGCTAAGGCTCGAAATCCCAGAAACCTTGAACAGACAGTACACATTTTGCCTGTTCCCAGGCACCAGACCCCTGTCACTAGCCACAGCCCCCCGCCCCCATAGATTTGTGATCATCAGTCAAGTAAGGACAACGCCCCAAATCCCTCCACAGGTAGAAGACTTGACTTGTGGTTATAGCTTCAAGACAGATCTCCATTTTAATGAGGTACCTAAAGGACTCTAGGCTTAGCCAATAAGCTTTCCTTCCCAGACACTCACTCCTACAAAAGGTATTTAACCTCAGGCCCACCCTGAGAACTGGGGAATGGCTTTACTCATCTTTTTGCCATGACAATAAATGCCTTAAAACCATAGACTGCCTCTGTTTATTGGGATCCACTATGCAGAGCCATGGAGAAGGCGTTCACCTATAGTCTCCATCTAATCTCCTGCAGAGGCCTCTCTATTCTCCCAGCAACAACTGCGAGTAAGCCAAGGACTCTGCCATGAGACCATCCGGAGCTCCCCCTTTTTCTGCCTCAGCCCTGAGCTAGATGCAGCCTGTGGGCTCTCACTTTGTTCTCAGCTCTTCCGTGGCTCCCAGCAGCACCTTCGTGTCTAAGAGTCTGAGAACCAAATGGCTCCAGCCTCATTGCAGGCCCTGGGACCCTCAAATAAGCTCTAGCTGTGCTGAGCCTCAGATTGTGCTTTCCCACCCCCGAATAAGTGTCCCGGGGCTTCCCTCCAGCCCAACACGTACCCAGGTAAGCATGGACAAAACTCCGGCATTTTACCTCCCCAGCAGCCGAGCCTTGTGGAGGACCAGACACCCCACAACACTACATCTCCTTAACTATTCAACATACTACTTGACGTTCTAGCTAAAGCAATAACACAACTAAAAGAGATCAAGAGGGTATAAATTGCAAAAGAATAAGTTCAAGAATCACTATTTGCAGATGATATGATAATATACATGAGTGATATAATATACATGAGACCACCAAAGGTCTTCCAGAAAACTCCTACAGCTGATAAACTCCTTTAGCAAAGTGGCTGGACAAAATGTTTACACACCAAAAATAACCAGTAGTATTTCTTTATACAAATGATAAATGTGTTGAGACAAAAATCGGGGAAACAATTTCTTTCACAATAGCCACAAATAATATAAAATATCTTGTAAATTTAACCAAGCAAGTGAAAGACCTATATGAAAAGAACTTCAAGTACCTGAAGAAATAAACTAAAAAAGATATCAGAAGATGAAATGATCTCCCATATTCAAGGATTGGTAGAATTTACGTAGTAAAAATGGCCATCATAACCAAAACAACCTACAGATTCTATGCAATTCCCATCAAATTTCCAACAAAGTTTTTTTTTTTTTTTTGCAGATCTTGAAATAACAATCATCAACTTCATATGGAAAAACAAAAAATTCAGACTAGTTAAAAATGACACTGTATAATAAAAGGATTTCAATAGTTATCACCATCCCTGATTTCAAGCTGTACTAAAGAGCAATAGTAATTAAAACTACATTGTATTGGCATAGAAACAGACAAGTTTGTCAGTTGATTCAAGCTGAAGGCCCAGAAATAAACCCACCCATCTTCAGACACTTGATTTTTGACGAAGAAGCCAAAAACATACAGTGGAAAGAAGAAAGCATCTTCAATAAATCACACTGGTCTAACTGAATGTCTGCTGAGGAAGAATGCAAATAAATAACTCCATCTTTATCACCCTGTACAAAACCTAAGTCCAAGGTATCAAAGTCCTCAGACCTTAGACTTCTGAATCATACAGGTAAGCTTTCCTTTCCCTACCCATCTTCCCTGATGACTGAGCCCTCTGGGCCAAGCCAAGCTGCCCCAAACAGCCCGCTAGCCCAGGGGGACCTCGATTCGCCTGCATCCTGTCTAACCACTTTCATGGGACATGTGGCTCCTGAATCATCCAGAACTGCAACAGTTCAGTACAATGCAGAGCAAGGCTTGCAACACTAGGACCATCCAGGTTTACCACCCTCCCAATACCTACTACAAGAACATACAGAACACTTGAAAAGCCTGTATTCCAAAGATTGGAAAATCTTTTACTCTTTTTTTTTTCTTTATTGGATATTTTAATTATTTACATTTTAGATGTTATCCATTTTGTTTTTCCCACACACCCCCCTCAGAAACCCCTATATCATCCCCCTTCCTCTTGCTTCTGTAAGGGTATGTCCCCACCCACTCTCACCTCCCTGCCCTTGAATTAACCCA
Source organism: Arvicanthis niloticus (assembly GCF_011762505.2). Lineage (NCBI taxonomy): Eukaryota > Metazoa > Chordata > Mammalia > Rodentia > Muridae > Arvicanthis > Arvicanthis niloticus. The sequence continues at coordinate 6,143,188 of NC_133433.1, forward strand.
CACTGGGGAAGAGAATTCACTTGACCAAGGACCTCCTCTCCCACCTATGCCCAACAAAGCCATCCTTCACTACATATAGAGCTGGAGCCATGGGTCCCTCCCTATGTGCTCCCAGGTTGGTGGCTTAAATCCTGGGAGCTCTGCTTGGTTGGTATTGTTGCTCTCCCCATAGGGCCACAAACCCCTTCAGCTCCTTCAGCCTTCTCTCCAACTCCTCCATTGGGAACCCTGTCATCATTTCAATGGTTAGCTGTGAGCATCTGCGTCTGTATATGTCAGGCTCTGGCAGAGCCTCTGAGGAGATGGTTATATCAGGCTCCTGTCAGCATGTACTTCCTGGCATCCACAATAGTGTCTGCCTTTGATGACTGCACATGGGATAAATACCAAGGTGGGGCAGTCTCCGGACAGCCCCTTCTTCAGCATCTGTTCCACACTTTGTCTCCATATTTGCTCCATGAGTATTTTGTTGCTCCTTCTAAGAAAGACACTTTGGTCTTCCTTCTTAAGTTTCAGGTGGTCTGTGAGTTGTATTTTGGGTATTCCCAGCTTTGGGGCTAATATCCACTTATCATGAGTACATACCATGTGTGTATTTTTGTGACTGGGTTACCTCACTCAGGATGATATTTTCTAGTTCCATCCATTTGCCTGTGAATTTCATGAATGTATTGTTTTTAATAGCTGAGTAATACTCCGTTGTATACCATATTTTCTGTATCCATTCCTCTGTTGCAGGACATCTGGGTTCTTTCCAGCTTCTGGCTGTTACAAATAAGGCTGCTATAAACATAGTGGAACATCTGTCCTTGTTATGTGTTGGAGCATTTTTTGGGGGGTATATGCCTAGAAGTGATATAGCTGGGTTCTCAGGTAATACTATGTCTAATTTTCGGAGGAACCACCAGACTGATTTATCAGCTTGCAATCCTGCCAACAATGGAGAAGTGTTCCTCTTTCCACATCCTCACCAGCATCTGCTGTCACCTGAAATTTTGATCTTGACCAGTCTGACTGATATGAGGTAAAATCTCAGGGTTGTTTTGATTATCATTTATCTGATGACTAAGGATGCTGAACATTTCTTTAGGTACTTCTTATCCACTTGGTATTTCTCAGTTTAGAATTCTTTGATTAGTTTTGTACCCTATTTTTAATAGGGTTATTTGATTCTCAGGAGTCTAACTTCTTGAGTTCTTTGTATATATTAGTTTTAGCCCTCTATTGGATGTAGGATTGGTAAAATCTTTTCATAATCTGTTGGTTGCTGTTTTGTCCTATTGACAGTGTCTTTTGCTTTACAGAAGCTTTTCAATTTTACGAGGTCCCCTTTGTCAATTCTTTGTCAATTCTTGATAAAATTGGAAAATCTTAAGGGAATTAATGATTTTCTAGACAGGCATCATTTATCCAAGTTGATGCAAGATCAGGTACACTATTTAAACATCCCTAAAATCCCAAAGAAAAAATGCAGTCATCAACAGTCTCCCACAAAAAAATAAAATATTCAGGGCCAGATAATTTTAGTCCAGAATTTTACCAGTTTTTTCCAATAAGAGCAAATATCAATACTCCTCAAACTATTCCACAAAGTAGAAACAGAAGGCATGCTGCCAAACTCATTCTATGAGGCCATAGTTACCCAGACACCAAAACCACACAGAACCTCAGACCAATTTCTCTTATGAACATCGATGCAAAAATATTCAATCAAATACATGCAGACCGAACACAGGAACACATCAATAACATGAACCATCAAGATCAAGTAGGCTTCATCCAAATGATGCAGGGATGGTTCAAAACACGGAAATTCATCAACATAAGCATCCCCAAAAGATTCTTCCAGAGACCTCCTGTAGCTGATAAACCACTTCAGCAAAGTGGCTGCATAAAAAACTAACTCAAAGATATCAGTATCCCTCTTTATACAAGTGATAAAGTGTTAGAGAAAGAAATTAGGGAAACAACACTCTTTACAGTAGCCATGAATAGTATAAAAATATCTTGTTTTAATTCTAACCAAGCAAGTGAAAAGCCTGTGTCAAAGAATGTCATTATCTAGAATGTACAGATAACTAAACACTCAAACATTAAAATAAATAAATAAATAAATAAATAAAACAAAATCTTCCAACCAATAAATGAAACAATGACCTGAACAGATTATTCTCAAAGAAATACAAATAATCTGAAGAGATGATTCAAAGGTTATGTGTACTTGTTGTTCTTCCACAGACCTGGGTTCAAAGTAGGCTCATAATCATCTGAGTGTCGAGGGCATCTAAGGTTTTTCTGTGGCCTCCATGGTCATTAGACAGGTATGTGGAGTACAAGCATACGTGCAGGTAAGACAGTCATGCATGTAAGAATATAATAATTAATTTTAAAAAAAGAAAAATAACTTGCATGTGCAATGAAATCTCCTGCCTAAAGAAAAATGAAATTTCAAGTGTTCAAGAATTCATAGAATTGGGAGATCTTCTGTTAATAGAGTGATGTGCTCAGAGAGGCAAATGTCATATATTCTTCCCTTCCTCCCCAAACACCTTCCTCCCCAGAAAACATGACTAGAGAAATAGAGCCATTAGTAAGGCAGCAGATACCAGTCTTTCAACAAGACAAGAAATCTCTATTTTCCCATTAGTAGTCATTACTAACGGGTCAGATTTGGAGATCTCTGTAATCAAACGTTTGTTAATCTATTTTTCTTCCCTTTTCTTTATTGTGGAAGATGTGAAAATATCTCCATATTTGAGTGTCTGGTCTTTCTCCTTCTGTCATGTTTTCTCACATCCTAACAAAGAAATGAGAAAGGGAAAACTCATGGGTATTTTAATTAAAATGAAGAGGTTCAGTGCTCTGAAGACAGAGGCAGGTTTACATTTATAAGGTCATGGCCTCTTTAATCTATATTACACAGGGACTTCCAGGCCAGCTAGAGACTAATACACACACACACACACACACACACACACACACACACACACACACGAGAGAGAGAGAGAGAGAGAGAGAGAGAGAGAGAGAGAGAGAGAGAGAGGGAGAGGGAGAGGGAGAGGGAGAGGGAGAGGGAGAGGGAGAGGGAGAGGGAGAGGGAGAGGGAGAGGGAGAGGGAGAGGGAGAGAGAGAGAGAGAGAGAGAGAGAGAGAGAGAGAGAGAGAGAGAGAGAGAGAGAAGGGGAGGAGGAGGAGGGGAGAGAAGGGAAGGGGGGGAGGGAGAGAACATTCCCCACCTCCAAATACAAGTTTCAAGCTGGCTTCAAGTTAAACACTCAGATAGAAAGGCTGGAATCCAGTAGATACTAAACGTTTCCTTGTAAAATCTACCTTTCACTTTTCTCTCCATGTACATGTAGGAGTATTCTTTGTGGTTCCTGGTCCAACTCAAAATATTATATCTGTATAAAATATCTGTGCATTACAAGGTATATTTAGGCTAATTAGCACACAATTGCAATCTCCTCTTTATCCAGAAATATACATACAGAATTATAACTTGAAGACTGTTTACAATGATCATAGAAGAATAAAATGAATATGCTTCAATCAATCATCTTTTAATTTTTCATTTAGGTAGCATGCAAATAGGTAAAAGATGATGAGTGTATCAGAGTTCATAATTAGCATTACAACCCGGTTACTTGATTTCTAAACTGAGGGCCTCCCAGGGCACCTCCCAGCTTGATCAGGAATCTGCAGACCCCATATAGTCTCTGCTTCATCCTTCCAGCCTGATGTGTTGCTCTGTCTAGACATCAAGACAGAGGAAGTGATTATGGGATACCACATGAGTTGTCTTCATCAGGCTCTTTCCTCAAGGCTTAGGGATCTATGTAGAAAAGGAGATTTAAAGATTTTATGAACCATGGGTACTGGATGACTCCAAGGAAACAGTGTCTCCCAAACACAACAGGGTAGGTACAAATGAACTCATAGAGACTGTGGCGCCATGCACAAGAAGTGAATCAAAATCACAGTGCTAAGAAGACACTGGAAAAAAAAAAAAAACTGCTGCTAGTCACTAAGAGGTGGCTTGCAATTTGTAACTGCTGGGGAAATAAAGATCAGTTTTCTACAATAGGGTGTTTCTCTGTACATCAAACATATTTAGGGAAGACACAAGCTCAGGAATAGTTAGCTAATACAAAAAAAAAAAACCCTCTTTTTCTTGTTTTTGCATTTTGTCTTGATATTTGTGTCATATTTATTTTATTTACTTATTTACCTTTGTTGTGTTTCCTGTGGGTTTTCCTTTTGATTAGCAGAGGGAAAGAACATGAAGTACACAGGTAAAAAGGAGCTGAGGAGTTACAGGAGAAAAATACATTGTAAGAAAAGACAATGTATGAAAAATATTTTTTCATTTCTTTATTGGTTGCTGTATTTATTTACATAAAAAACATTTTCCCCCTTCCCAGTTGCCCCTCTACAAACCCCCTATCCCATCCCCCTTCTCCCACCTCTAGGAGGGTGCTCCCCTACCCACCAACACCCTCCCATCTCTGCGCCCAGCATTCCCTTACACTGAGTCATCAAGCCTCCACAGGACCAAGGGGCTCCCCTTCCAGTGATGCCTGATAAGGCAATCCTCTGCTACATATCCAACTGAAGCCATTGGTCTCCCTATGCATACTCTGGTTGCTGGTTTGGTCCCTAGGAGATCTAGGGGGTCCTGTTGGTTGATTATGAATAGCGTTACAACTTTTTTTAAGATTTTAGATTAGGAAAATAATAATAACTTTAACACCAACCTCTCTGTGGCCTAGCTTTCCAAAGAACACAAGGCATAAACGCTGATTTTCTATGCCTAATGGAGGAATACATGAGCACAGATTTAGATGATTACATAAAAACAGTTTACTGCAAAAGACACAAAGAAAAAATGGGGTTGGTTATATAGTACAAGACACGTGTGAAGACTGAATCTCTCAGATAAAGACAATGATGCACTTGGAAGTCGATCAAAGTATTTTTCCTTTCCAAAAAAGCAACAGTGCTCAAGTCAGTGTATTGGATATTAGTTTGGTTATAGACAATGGAACAATACCTTTTCAGAAGCATTTCATATCTGATTTAGAAAATGAGTAAGGCTTGTGTCCAGTAGAAACGTTTCATCTAGATGCTTAGTGTGATAGCACCCAGGTATGTTTACCTAGCCCCACTAGCTATCCTTTTTACTAGATACAACAGAAATACAGTAATTGGTATTTCTTAGCTATATACACGTAATGAGCTATTAAGACAATTTGCTTGCTTGCAAAATCAAGTAGCATTTTTAGTATCTAGGAAAATTTGGGGTATGTAATTATTTTTATTTTTATTTCTATTGATTGTTAATATATTGCTTTTATTAGTGTATCAAAGTCATACATAATGGGTTTCATGGTTATATTTTCATATATTTTGGTCATGTTTGTTCATCCTGAAATCTATGTTTAACCCTCCTTCATTTTCCCACTGACTCCTCTTTTGCTTTCAGTTCATATATATTTGTTTAATTTGAGAGTTCACTTCACGTTCTTAACTAAAAATAATCATAGCCAGATTTTTTTGCCTGGAAATGATAGTGTCATTCTTTCTAATGACTCAAATATTCTCTACCATAAAAGTATGTCAAGGTTTTTTTTTTTTTTTTACCTAAATAATCTTAACTATTATAAACAGTGCCATATAACATGAGCATACAAGTTCATCTGAAGCATGCTAGCATTGGTCCGGTAGAGCCCACACCCAGTAGTAGAATAGTTATATAACAAGAAGTTTATACATTTTATATTTTATAGAACCTTATTTTACATGTCCTTATTAAGTTTACTCTATTTACAAAATACTGTTGATAGCATGTGAGCGGTTCTTGTCCCCAATAAATTACTAAATCATTGTTACTTTTTATTTTGTTTGGGTTCCTTATTAGTATTCTGCCTGTAGTTTGATAACATCACAGTATAGTTCAGAGATACATTTCCCTCATTGTAAAAATTGTGGAATATTGTTCCATATACACTGATATGTATTTTCAGTGTTGGATTTATTTACTATATTTTATTTACTAATTTTTATGGTAAACTTGTGAAGGTTAGAGGACTTCTTGTAGAACTTAGTTCTCTTCTTCTACCTTGTGGGTTCCAGGATGCAAACTCAAATTGTCAGGACAAGGTGCAAGTGGGTTTTCCCTCTGAGTTATCTTGCCAACTCCCTATTGTGTAGTGTATTTGTGTGTGTGTGTGTGTGTGTGTGTGTGTATGTGTGAATGTTTTAATTAAAATGTATATGTTCTGTTCAGTTCATTTTTTGTATTAATTGAAATTGTCTTGATAGTTTTTAGTCATCTAATCTTTCCATATATTAATCCTTTCAGAAATAGTGAATAAAGATTTTTCCCTCTTTTTCTTTACTTTTGTAGTTGTTTCCTTCATAAATCCATAGAAAGTATCAATACTTTATTAAATAAAATCCAAGCCATAGGTACCTATTATATACTTAGGAAAAAATAAAAACTAACTTTTTCTTCAGAAATTTCTTTCCAAAGAAAATGAGCAGCACATAGTTATTCCATGCACAACAAAACCTGCATCAAACGTGACTGAAGAAAGATATAGTATAACTACCTGAGGGATGGAGAATTTCAACACGAAAGTTCTTGTCACTTTTCATTTTTTTCTACATTTGTAGAAGCCTATCATGAAAATTTTGATTTATCAAATTTAATAGATCTTTAGACATGCTGCTTACAAAGTGTATGTTTTCTAACATAGAACATATTTTAAAAGGTGACAGGAAAAGCCATTTAATGATAAGAAGCTGAACTCAATATAATGATCCAGAAGCTTACGTGTAGGTTCTCTACTGAAGTCTATGCTCCTCTAGAGAGCACAGGAGCAGTCATCTGGTATGGTACATAACAGAAAACTCTTCCTAAAAAGATCTTTTTTGTTTTAAGTACAGTGAGATGGCTCAGTAGTTAAGAGCACCTACTGCTCTTCAGGAGGTCATGAGTTCAAATCCCAGCAACCATGGTGCCTCACAACCATCCATAATGAGATCTCACACCCTCATATGGGTGTCTGAAGACAGCTATAGTGTACTTTGGGTCAGAGCAAGCAGGGGCCAGAGCGAGAAGGGGCAGGAACAGGAACGAGAGGGAGAAGGGAAGGGGAAAAAACAAAACAAAACTGAATCACAAAGACAGAAATGCCGGGAAAGCAAGCAGGGCACTCTGGGATTCCCAGCTAAAACTGAAATGAAGTGAAGTGAAATCTAATTTCAACTTTACAACTTGTAGTTCTATCTCTTATCTCTTCTCTACTCTCTCTCTCTCTCTCTCTCTCTCTCTCTCTCTCTTTATGTTTCACTCTTTTTTTTGAGAAGATTTTACTTCTGATAGTCAAAATGAATCAGTTTAAACACTACAGATGAGTTTCATGTTGATGAATTTACAGATTTAAAGGAACTATTTGTAAAAATCAAATACTTTTACCAAGCAACCGAGAAATAAGAAGTAGATTAACAATGATGAAAGCCAGAAATCAATTCTAAGGGATATAGGGAAGTAATATGTTAAGTGTTTCATGCTCAGTTGCTTTTGTTGTGAAGCTATAGAGCTTGATGGTATAGGTGGGACCAGAACCAGAAATCAGTAGGTTTTTATGTAACACAGTACAAGTAACAATGAATCCTAAGTTTTATTGTATTCGATTTACCCTTAAATAGAAGTGAAGAACATTAGGCTGCAGGTTCCAGGCAGATTGGGGACATACTGAGAAAGAAACTAGATGGATGGGGTGTTGTTGATGGTATGTCTTACTGTGTAATGATGCAAAAGGAAATATACCATTGTTATATTTCGTTAAAAGGAGGTCACGTAAAAGTGTTCCAATACCATCCTTTTTCTTTTAAAATAACTTATATTGTGAACAAAAACTAATATATTTTTTTAAATTTAACTTCCAAGCAAGAGCAAAAAGAAAGTGACAAGTATCAACAATTCATATTTTATATTATAATAATATACACATGTACAATTTTATAGAAAAGTCTTCTTGATACGCTTATGATTGTTATCATTAAGTCATATTATGTCTAAAGGTTAATCACTAAAATGTTGGCTACACTAAGTAGAGTCCACATATGACCTTTGTTAGTTCTAATATTGTTTAGCACTGTTGATAACTGTAAATATTTACTGGAACACATTTTATTAAACACACATTTATTATTGAACACATATTCATTAAATGCATGTATGTAGCTGCATACATGTTTTGATTACAAATATTAAACTTTCTATTTGACTTATTTAAATCATTCATGTAGGGCTAGAAAGAGTATAATGGTCAAGAACATGCAGAGGAGCAGGTTTCCTTTCCCATAAATCAAAGCTGGTGTCTCATAACCCTTTCTAACTCTAGCTTTGGAAGATATGACCTCTCTGACTAGCAGTAACAGTTGCAATCAAAGGCAAAGACCCACTCACAGATGCACACACATCTACATAACTAAAAACAAATAAAAATATATTTGGATATGAATTTTTGTTCCGTTTGATCTATTAACTTTAAATCAAGTAATGTTATAATTATCCAGACTAACTCAAGACATGTCTAGCTCATCTTACAATGAGGCATATGTGAAGTAATCTTTTTAAAGCTCATACTTATTCTGAATTACAGCATATGTCAAATTGCTCCTTTAATCATTGCATGTAACAATGGCCCTGCCTTAAATTAAAAACTGATCAATATAAATATACCAACTGTCTTTGTTTTTTATCTTTATCATTTACATCATTTTAGAAAAAATGTTTGTCATTTTGTTCTCAAAGTACTTCTCATGTGAATCATATAATGAGCTGTGTTTTTTTAGATTGATAGTTTCTGTCCAGTGGTTAGACTTGCCTGTTACTATTTACTGTGAATACAAATGTATTTGAATTGATTTAGTCTCATGTCTTCTATTTTGCATTTGCTTGATTTTATTTCTTTTACTTTCAAAACTTAGCACTCATTATTTTAAGAAATTGATTAAATTGATTAAATTAGTTCCCACAATCTTTGACCATATGTTTTATCAGTACCTCTATTGATGTTTTGCTGAAGAGTGCTATGTACATATATGTGTATATATGTGTATATATATATGTGTATGTGTGTGAATACACTTATAAACACACATGCACATGCGCACACACATATATATGTATATATATCTTGGGGTTTTACTATTATATTGTTCACTGTTCAGTGAAAAGACACCAAGTCAACTATTATAAGAACAGCATTTAATTAGGGCAAGCTTACAAGTTCTGAGGTGCAGTCTATTATTTTCAAGGTGAGAACATGGCAGAGACCAGACAGGCACAATATAGGAGGAATTAAGAGTTCTGCATCTGCATGTGAAGGCTGGTAGGAGAGGACAGGCTTCTAGCAGCTAGGACATGGGTCTGAAAACCCTAGCCCACAGTGACACACCCACTCCAAAAAGGCTTTACTTACTCTAACAAGGCCACACCTCTTAATAATGTTACTCACTGGGCCAAGCATATACATATATATGCACATATATGTAATATATATATAAATATATACTTAATTTTGTTATATTATATTGTATATATCATAATATAATAAATTATAAATAAATAATAGAAATAATATATAGTTTTAAACACATATCACTACACAATACAAAGTACAAAGTTTGTATTAGGTTCATTTTTGTTCTTTGGTACTTTATAAAACTGGACAAGTATATAACAATATATTATCTATCATAACTATGCTATATAGAAAATTTTACTAACATAAAATTTTCTGTTCCTTGTCTGTTCTTGTGTAACAGTTTTCTTTGAGATTTCTTTAAGACTGTTTGATAAGAGGGAAGCTCATTAAGGCTTACAATTATTATAAGGAGGAGTAAAACGATTGTTCTATAGAAGGAGAAATACTCTGTCTTTCAGAGAAACACATCAAGCTCCGTACATAATTCAATAGCTTCCAGAAATTCCATAAGTAACTAGGTTCACAGGTCCATCCCTCCTCATGCATATGTAACCAGGAAGGATATTTAGAAACACTTCATATGAGTTGAGCTGCCTGGGAGAAGCAGAAACCAATCAAGCTGACTTGAAGAGACTCAGACCAATTGATCTAACCAGAAAAGACACTTTCTAACCAGTTGAGCTTTTTACAGGCTGTGCAGTGTGCTCCAGGTTTCCAGCTTTAGTGACTCAAAACCCTTGCTGGAGTGGGTTTTGGTGACATAGCTGACTTTCAGGAATTTGTGCTACTGTTAGCAACCTCTCTACCATATAGCTGTAGGAAAGCCAAGTAAAACTTATTGGCTGACTTTGGTTGTTTCTTTATTTTGGTCATCAGATCCCTATCAAGAATGAGTAGAAGTTTGTTTACCTCTCTCCAGGAAGAGTATCATCCAATACCTATTCAGCCTACCTTTCCCCCTAAGCCTTTGAGTCACTAATCTTTTTACAGCATAGATTTGCCATTTCTGGAATATCATATACGGAGAATCAGATTTTTCTCTCTCATTTAATAATATAGTCTACTTTCCCTTTATTTCCTTAAAAGGATCGACATATCAAGTTGGTTTATATTATGTAATTTTGGTATTACATCACATTTTAATTATTTGTTCACCTATTGAAGCATACCCAGACTGTCTTCGAGTTTGAACAAATACAAAGACCTAATAAACATCTCTTTATAGATTTATTATTTTTTTATGGACAGCATTCAACTTCTTTAATTAAACATGAAAGTGTGATTTCAAGATTGCGTTATAAAAGCAGGCTAGGGAGCCATCATCAATCTGTTTCCCAAAGTGACTGTACCATGCAAAGTGACCACAAGTGAGAGTTTCTTCAATTAACATTTGAAAGAACATTTGTCAGTATTTCGGCTCAGCTACAAGTGTGACATCATTGTTTTCTCTTTAAACAATATAAAAACCCTGTCGTGGAATGCCATGTTCTTCCTTTTTTTATCTTCTTTGATAAAGTGTTTATTAAAGCATTTTAAAATTTGTCTTGTTATTGTTGAAGTTAAAGTGTTTGAAAATGGGAGATAGTAAATAATTTTTTCATAAGATTTGTCCTTGCAGTATTATCTCCTATAGTGAGTTTCCTCATTATGCTCACATTGACTTTTTATAAAACAAACATGCTTGGTTTTAAGATACTGCAACTTACCATTGCTATTTGTATTGTATAGTAAGTCACAAGAAAAGCCAAGGTCATCTTCTGGTATGCCTATAGTTTTGCTACTTCATTCAGTCTCTGATCATTTAGAAGCTAAAGTTTGAGATTTGTATACTATCTACATCTAGATTTGAATTTTTCACATAGATGCCCAGTTGATGCATCTATATATTCATCATGTTCTTGTCAATGGCTCTTTGACAAAGACAATTTGACTTTATAAGAGTGCAATTTTGAGAACTTTAGTCTTCAACTCATGTATTTTTCCTTTTATAATATCTCATCTGCCTAGAACACTATAATGTTTTAGAATATCTTGAAGTGGTTTAGTGTTCATGTTTTGACTTGGTTATTCCTTTATACTGAATTTGTTTGAGGTTTTTTTTTTTCTAAAAAATTTCTCTTTACAAACTTCAGAATAAGTGTAATTATAAAATAATTCTTTGGATGTTTGTTACTTATACTGAGTATTATATTTCAGTTGGGGAAGAACTAATAAGTTGATCATAGTCTTCCTACTTATGAACACATAATATATCTCTATTTATGTATATCTCCTTTGATATATTTTAATCATAGTCTTATAATATTCTCTTATAACCTGTGGATCCATTTTGTCAGAATTATACAATAGCATTTTACTAAGGGGAGTGCAGCTGATAGAGCCTATTTCAGGTTTTATACCCAAACTCTCCCTCTTTATTGGTGTTCATAGTATCACAACTTCTCTTGGATAGTTTTTATTAATTTCCTACTCTATACTGCATTTTGCTTAAGTTATTAGATTATTTTTAGATATATTGGTTTTATATTCACTTGTCCTTAACCCTTGAGTAGCGCATTTTCCTCTTCTGTATTTTTAAATTTTATTTTCATTAAACACATTGAGAAAAACATATACTTGTCCCTTTTATTTTCAAATGCACCATGCATTCTTATTATCTTGCTTCTATAGATATTTTAAAAATTCTATTAATCATTTATAATATATTAATTGTTCTATGTTTTAATTTTTTGTAAAAATGTGGAATTCTTAGTTAATTTTTAGTTAAAGAGTATATGTTAACCTCATTTATAACATAGACACTGGTAAGAGTTCTGATAGATTATTTTCCTAGTATTAAAGAAATACCATCTTTACTACAAGACAGGTAATATAAGTAATATACAACAAAATCAATTCTACCTGGGACTTTGGCCATTGTGTTGATTCATTCTTTGATGGTATAACAGATGCTGTATGGCAGCTCACATATTTCCTTGTTAGGAGATTATAAGACTGTTAAAATTTTCTACTAAAAGCAATATATAAATACATTTAGAATGATATTTGAATATGGAATAACTTTTGTTTACCTCTTAGCTTTGGGTATTATTTCTCAATTGATTTGTTTAGTCAATATATTTTTGTTATATTTTTCCTTTTTCCCCATCTCCTCCCAGATTCTTCCCTATATACTAAACTTTCTTTCTCCCACAAGAAGAAAAAGAAAAAGCCAGGCATTATATAGTCAGTTTTGTATTGGTCAATTACTCCTGAGCATGAGGCTGCTCTGGAGTGTGGTAAATATACCCAAGTTCACTCCATTAAAGAAAACTAATTTTTTATTGGCCAGCAGGCATCAATTGCAAATATCTTCTTTGTCAGGGTTGGGACTTGTGCCTTCTTCTGATTCTTTGTCTTGGGATTTTATCTGGCTTGGGCTTATACAGGTCTTGTACATGCTGCCACAGTCTCAGTGAGGTCATATACACATAGGCTATAGTATGAGCCTTCCACTTAAGAGTGCTAGTTTTCTCCCCAGTACTATATAGCTTTCTGTCATTCTAAATGATGTTTGCCTGAAGTAGCATATGGTTTATAAATTGTACACCAAGAAAAATGGATACTACTTCAATATGAACTGAAATAAAACTTTTATTTATTAATTGTATACCAGAATAAAGATCTATAAGACATACAAACTGCCATAAAAGGTTTTATTAAATTATCTAGATTTAAAATAAGTGAAATTTAAACTGTAACAAATTGACCTTCTGAAATTATCTTAAGTTTAGGATTATTGATATCCTGGTCTTATATAACTGAGCTCTGTCAATTAACATCAGAGAATGAGTGGTCATAGAAATTTGCACTTTAAGCTCATTGTTCCGTCTTTGGCTGTTATAGGAGGTGTCTGTTGATGCCATTAGACCAGTTCCTGGTGGTCATACCTTCCTTTTCGCTTTATACCCCATATGTTTCATTACATTATATTATTATGCTTACATCTCATAAATAAACCAAGATAGTGCTGAACTCTTTCTATTCTGCAATAAAAATTGTGATAAAAAGGGTTTGGCTACTTACACTTGTATAAGAAGTGAAATTGTATACCTTGTTGTTAAGAAAAAAGAGAAGTAAACATTGGAAAACCAATCTAGGTTCTTACAAAAGTAATCTTTGAAGTGGCTGCAGATATTATTAGAACAGTGCCTCTTTTACAGGATATCTGCTCAGGAATTCAATCCCATGTAAATCTAAGATAATTTTCAAGTTACTCCATGGTGAAAGAATGAGGCAAAAACCTTAGTCTTAGTAAGTATGATTTCAGACACAATTAAACACAAGTGTAATTTTATATATTAATAAACAAATATATTTTTCATCTTGAACTTTATGCATAACAGAAGGAAAAATAGATTTATAAAATTATTTTGAAGTTTGTTTTACACAATTGTATTTTCTCCCAGCTGACACATTACTTTAATTATTTCAAAGGCAATTCTTCATGGAGAAAGAAAAGAAACAACTCAGATATATGACAATTATCTCTACAATATGTGAATTAGTAGAGATTACAAGCAGTGGTTATGGTAACATATCTAAAACTCTTTTTTAAAACTTAACAATATTTAAGTAAGTTTAGGAGAGTTGAGTCAGATCTATGCTTCACAGGTCACATGAATTCCATATAGGTACCATCAATCAACAGACTGTATCCCCACCTGCCTGTTCTACCTATCTCTCAGACTCAGACTCAGACTCTCTGTCTCTGTCTCTGTCCCTCCTTCCTTCCCTCCCTCTCCTCCTCCTCCTCCTCCTCCTCCTCCTCCTCCTCCTCCTCCTTCTTCTTCTTCTTCTTTCTCTTCTCTTCTCTTCTCTCTCTCTCTCTCTCTCTCTCTCTCTCTCTCTCTCTCTCTCTCCTTCCTCTCTCCCTTCCCTCTGGTCCTTATTCTCTCCCTTCTGTCACTCTGTGGTCTTGGAACTCCCCTACCCCAACTACCAGGACAATTGACTTGGAAGTTTTGAATGTACACTCTACCCAATGTAAAACGCTTGTCCTCAACGCCTTGACATTACCTTCTTGCCTAATCTATACCTGTTCCAGTAGATTTCAACTCAACTAAAGAGTGTAAACTGCTTCAAATTAACCAATGTGCCCTATATGCTTGGCTGACTGACCTCTGATCCTTTTTCACCTAGAAGGCTTTAAAGCAGCTAGCCCCGGGTAGTCCTTTAGTTCCAGATAGTCCCACAGAGCTTGAAAGAGTTAAGGGAAGGGTTGAAGGAGCCTAAGGGGATGAAAACCCCACAGGAATACCAACAGAGTCAACAAAGCTGAACCCCTGAGAGCTCCCAGAGACTAAGCCACCAACCAATGAGTATGGGGCTGATCTTATTGGGAGAGGATTCTAATCCTGGAAAGACTTACACCCCAGGGAAGAGAGATGTGTGTGGGGGTGAGGTGAGGTGGGGCAGAACAACCTCTCAGAGGCAAAGGAGAGGAGAGATGGTGTAAAGAACTCTGGGAGAAGAAACATGAAACGGGTATCATTTGAAATGTAAATAAATTAATTAATTTAAAAGAGAAAAAACAAGTCATCAAAGTTAAATCTCTTTTATAGCAACATTGTAAAGGTCTCTGTTGACAGTTCAGAAAGGGAACTCAGATTGACTTTTTGAGAGTCACAATGTTGCAATAAGGGCCAGGGTATCTGTAAGAGGAAAAAGGCACCTGCATTTACTCTCTCCTGAGCAGCAGAAGGATTCTAACATCACAGATTATTTACAGTTCATAAATGAAAAACCACTGGGATTATTTATCATGAGTTCTGAATAGCATTGAAGTCATGAATTGATGTGTTACTGAGGTCTAACAGCACCTTTTAGTTGATGGGAACAGAATAATAATGAAAGGTTTTCTCTACATAATATCACTGTATTTTTAATACATTTCCAATTTAGCAGGCATGGAAGAGATAGTTGAGTTTGACAGAGAGATGTTCAAGGAAGGCAATAGTTCCAAGAGTGGATAGCTATAATCATCAGTATAGGTGCCTATGCCAAACATTATAGGAAGACCAAGAAAACATTGAACAGTGGATGTTCCCAATGTAAGGAAGCTGGTTATAAGGACTCTACATCAGTGAGATACACTAGCCCTGCCAGGTGTCCGTGGATACCTTCAGCAGATTAGCTACACTTAATGGGTAAGACGTGGACATACCACAAGATAGCTGTTTCTGAAAGCAATCAGAACTGTTATATGGTTGTCTTTTTCTTTAGAAATTTTAATGGATGTTCATTCATTTCAGACTAAAGGCTAAGGCCAGAGCCTTCACATTCAAAACTGCAATTTACTATACAAGTCTGAGTTACTCACAATCTAATCAAAATATGATAGAATAATAACAGAGAGATTTAGATTCCTCTGTGTGTTTATGTGTGTGGAGGGGTGTGTAAATGTGGTGCCTTTGATTAACATGACGCTGCATGCTAATCATTTATATCTTGTAGGTATTCTAGCTCTGCACTGTATCCTCTAATGAGAATGAAAACATAATGAAGCACCTTCTAAATGGCTAGCATCCTTCTAGAGCATGAGTCAGGAATATTTGTAAAGATCTAAGTAGTAAATAGGGTGTGACTTTCAATAACTCAATCTTGTTTGGTTCAAATCTCACTTTTCTTCTATCTAAGTATGCGTGGCCACATCAGAGTTTAGCTTTATAAAGTGTGAAACATATAATTGTATAATTATTACTTATGACAAAAGAGTTTTTTATTGTAAAGTCATTTTAATATGTGAAACCATTTTAGTCTCTAGCTGTACCAAAACAGATGGCAAACCAGATCTGGCAATAAGTTATATTTTTATGACTCTTGTTAAAAGCACAAATTAAATAATTATATCATTGGTAAAATTTAATACAATGGTTACAATCTTTCATATGTACATATATATTTAAAAAGAGATGGATAAACACAGATAAATTGGTGGGAAAATAGACACATACACACATACATATATGTACACAGTCATACATACATACATACATACATACATACATACATACATACACAAATTGAAGCTTAGAAAATGTGGTGATTTTACCTCAGGACACACAATGAATGTAAAAGCCTACATTAATTGCACGGTTTGTGTGAGAAGTATCCTAAGGCACTGCCTTATGAGAAATTGTAATATCTGTGGTTTTCTAGAACATTTTGCTGAGATAGACTTCAAGGCCTTGCCTCAGCTTAGGGAAAATAGGTATAGTAATAGCTATGTCGTCCTTGAATGGTGAAGGTGGGAGATGAATCTCACCAGTCTGTGTAATTATTCTCCATCTCTAAGAGATCAAATTAGGACTGACAATAGCATCTGATTTTGAGAATTTGGGAGTGATTATAGCTTGAAGTTGTTGTATTCCAAGCAGTTCCAGGCTTGGAAAGATTTTCTCAAATAAGCTGATTTACAGTGGGATGCCCAAAGCCTTGTATTCTGATCATGTTATCAGACAAGTTCTTTGGTTCACCCTATGACTACTATTGTCTCTGCTCTTCTCCAATTTCCCATTCTGCTTTAGGAGTGCTTACAGGTATGAGCTTACTGCTGAATGCTCCTTCTGATAGCATATTTCTCCCCGATGCATACTTCAGAAGCAGAGTAACATTTTTTGCTTTCTTTTATTTTTCATTAATATATAACATTGAAATATAAAGACACATACACATACTTCCTCTTAAATTTTATTGACAGGTAAAAATGGAACATAAACCCATACACATACATACACACATTTTTTGACATATAACAATGGAACACAAACACACACTCTTATTTTTATTGATATATAATAATGGAATATAAACACACACACACACACACTTGTGATTCATCCTATATGTATATATTGTGGAATGATCGTACCAAGGTATTTAGCATATCTTGTACTTTAAACATTTTTTTGTGGCAAAAACATTGCAATTCTTCTCTTCTGGGTCTTTTGAAGTGTTAGATGCAATAATATGAATCACAAGTGTTTTACTGTGCATGCCAATTTACCAATCTCTTTTATCTCCTCACTGCACCTACTAAGGATCTGCTAAATCTTTCTGTGATATTTCCTTGTTTTGTTTATGTTGGGGGAGGATCTAACAATGTATCTCAGGTTAACCTGAATCTTGTTTGATAGCTCATAATAGTTTCACATTGGCAACAATCCTCTTACCTCAGTCTCCAAGTGCTAGGATCCTAAGTATATGTTTGTAGGTATGTGCTAATACATTCACCTTATGATTAGCTCTTTAGATGTAAAGAAAAATTAATCCAATAACGTGGCTACTCTGGTTGGAATACAGACTATCCTTTAGTACACATCTTTAATCCCAAACAATGTAGGTAAGGTTAGTTGATAGAAGGAAGCAATCATATTTGAACGTGACATCTAATTGAGGGGCAGACAAAGTGATGAATCAGAAATTTGACAGAATGAGTCAGAGATAGAATATGCCCAATTCTCACAATAACATAACAGGAAAGAAAAGCTATTTAAGAATTGTGCAGATAGAATGAATGGGTCAGTTCTGTTTAGTCACTTCAGTTGAGGCAAGACAATGGAGTTTAGCTGAGTTTTGTTCAGTCCAGTGCGGTGATTGCATTGCAGTAGAGCTGAATTTGTTTATCAGTTTATGCAGTCCAGAGTAGGTCAGCAGAGGCAGTTGAAGTTAGAAAATAAGAAGGGACCAGAAGATTAGAACAAATTACTCAAATTAATTTGAGGACAAGAAGAGCAAAATGTCAGAAGCCAATAGAAGGCAATTTGAATCAGTCAGCTTAGAGAGGCGTTTGTGCAAGAACAGCTAATTGAACCAGCCAGCAAGAGTTCAGAAAGATGTGGAAAGGGTGAACTTATTCAGCAATAAGCCTCTAAGACAATAATTACATCAGGCAAACAAAAGTTACAGTTACATTTAGGACCATGTGTGAGTGTAATTTCATTATTTCGAATTCCTTTTCTTGATTTATTTCACTTAACATAATGGTCTCTGGGTTCATATATCTATCACAAATAGTACGAGTTAACTTACTTGTTTTAATTTTTAACATTAGCGTGTGTGTGTGTGTATGCATGTGTGTGTGTGCATGTGTGTGTGTGCATGTGTGTGTGCATGCCATGCACACCATAGTGTGTGCATAAGATCAGAAGACAACTTGCAGAAATTTGATCGTCCCTACCGCCAAGTGGAACACCAAGATCAAACTTTGTTTGGTTTGATGACAAGTGCCTTTAAATAATGAGCCACCTTGCTGTTCAGACTTTACTTATTTTTGGTGGCTGAGTAGCATTAGAATCTATATATAAACTCCATCTTTTCTATTCTTTCATCTATTGATTGATTTTCAGGTTCATTCCATACTTGACAATGAGAAAGTTTTCCAAATACACTAATTACAAAAGTCCAGATAACACTTTGGTTTGCTGATTTTCCTTTTTTTTTTTTTTTTGATATATACCCAGGGGTGAGATTTACAACAATCCAAATCTTTACATTTGCTAAAGCAATATCTGTAAAGTTGCTTCTACATATGTCCCTAGAAAATAATTGTGTTCGTTAGTCTCTAATACTCCCAATTTATGCTATGAGAAAACATTCTACATTAAACCAAATACAGAGTATAGGATTGGGGACTATGGGGACGTGAGGTGGAAATCAACTTCAGTTCAAGTGATTTTGTTATGACTCATAATTTCTCTATTTAAAGCCTCCGCAGTTTTTAAACTGGCTTTGGTCAAGTTGTTTTCTTTTTTATTTTTAGTTTTAGACTTGTTAGGTATCTGTAGACTCGGCTTTAACTTTTAACACTGATGACAATCCTGGGGTCTCTGAATAATACAAAGCCATCTTTCTGTTTTGAGGTCAGTGATACTGTATCATGTCATCTCCAAAGCCCTTTAGTCATGTCACATAACAAATTCCTATATAAAACGTGAAATAAAGGTCAGTGCAGCCGTCATTCTATCCACTGTGTATATTTTATAAAGAAATTAATAACAATATATTTTCATGAAGCAAAATAATGTTATGATTATTTTTGTGTTCATATCATGAATTTTGCTTTGAACATGCACACATGGCCAATTAGAAGACTAGCTAAGCCTCTTGTCCATGCTTGAATAAACAGAGTGTGACCTAAGTCATTGCTTAATCCTTCAATGCTTCTGCACTTTAATCACAAAACAATAGTAATATATTTGACACACCTAAGTCACTGGAATTGTTGGATCATTGCAAAATATAAATAGTGCCAAATACACTGTTTCAGAAGTTTAGCACCTAGCTTTTATTTTCAATGTTAATTATAGATCATGATCGTGTCTCTTGTTTGAGATAAAGAAAATAAAATAAATCAATGCTGAGGTAGATGTGTATGTAGAATTATTTAGCTATAATCAACTTTAAAAATCATATGGAAAGTTCCATATGGAATATGTAAGTGCAAATAGGGAAAATAAGAGGAAATATTTGTTTCTTCTCATATTCTAACGTGATAATGCGTAATATAGTGTCTTGTCCTGGCAACTCATCTGTCATGCTGAGATGTATGAAATGAGAGGCCACAGTAGGATGTGCTGTGGAGAGCCAGAATAATAGGGCATGGCTGAGGTCTGTGTAGTGGTGCTAAAAACCAGAAAAGCCTAGGCAAGGATATGTTTGGAAGGATTTAATGAAGACTTTTCGTGATAGACAAACAAAGGCAAGGATGGCACATCATTTTAATAAGATAAAACATGTAAGATATTGGATCTTATCTTCCTGTCTTCCAAATTCTGAAATCATCTGTTTGGCATTTAACCTTCACACATGATTATGACAGCAAACTTCATACCCACAGCATTCCCTTGTAAGAAGAGAATATCGTGATAGGAAGTAATTGAATTTTGATCTGACCCTCTTTGGCCTCTGTGCAGAAGCAATTTCTGAATTATTTAGGAAAAAAAAAAGAAAAAGATATTTGCCTCAGGACAGAAATCCTAGGTGGAGAGAAGAATTTAGTTCAGTAGTGATGTCTCTTAGAACATTCATTGTCCTGGCACAACATGGAAATCGAAATGGAAATTTCGATTCATACTTATGCATTAGAAAGATGTCTTCCAATCACAGCCATGCTTTCGATAGTTCCATCTCTACCACCACTTGACCTAAGACTTTACAGATTACACTAAAGACATTGTTATTAAAATCACAATCTGTAGTTGAGCAATAAAGGAGAGAAATATTACTGCAAATAACTTTGGCATAAGTAAGTTTCTCACATTTAGGTAAATTGAGAACAGTCCAGTTTTTAATCTTAACATTTTGGTTTAAATATATATCTTTTAAAATTTATAGATATGTTCATAAAAGTGATGATAAATGAAGTAAAATACTTTCCTTTTTCTATTTTGATGCGATTGCGATTATATAACTCATAGCCAAAAGAAAAATAGTTTGAATATTGTCATTAAGTTTTAGATTAAGTCAAAAGTATGTCTAAAGAACACCATCCTCCAAGGATTACCAACACATTGTTTCTTATAGCCTTCAACAATATTAGTATGTGTGTGGCAGCCAAAGGACCAGAATAAAATTGATTTAATAAAAAAATTTAAAACTAATGCAAAAAATAAAATTTCTCCTGAGCTGTCATAGCCTTAGAGAGCTGAGGGGCCAAGATGAAACATTTTGTTTTATTTCTGAAGCTTTGATTGTCCTGCCAACATACATTTGTGCTGTCACTCTGAGGACCCACTGGTAGGACAGAACTGGCAGGCAGCTCTTGATTGATGAGTGTTCCTATCAATTTTATTATTTGTTGTGTATTTCTTCTCTGACATGTTTAACTGAAAATATTCATCCAGGAATCTTACAATTATGGGAGTCAACCAGCAGCAGAATTTCATTTCAGTGTATTTAGGACACGTCAGTAAATAAACAACTGTACAAAAGCCTTACAGGTTATTTGGAGATAAGAAGGAGAATGATACTTCCAAAGTATTACTGGTCTATTTGTATTTGAAGAACAAACTAACAAAACCTGAAAGGACAAAGATACAAAAAGTAATTCCAAATCAGAAAGGGATGCTGTGAACTTTCTTAAATTATTTACAACATCAAACTTTGGTAGGGAGATGTTTACTGTGTTTCCATTTTAATCTTTGCTTGAAAATGACAAAAGACCTCAAAATTGAGACATTCAATTACACTTCCCAATTTTCTAAATATCAGCGAGAAGTTGTTAATGACTACAGCAGCCTTAGAATTAAATATCCCATGCTTTCTTTTATGAACTATTACAGGTTTGCACAGTGTTCATGCCAGTTTGAAGTCGACTTCTGAATCTGATTACCATACAAACTAGTTTTAGTTTGGACTCTAAAGTTGTTCTTTCTGATTGCTTATGGTGAATAAAAATTATATTTCTCTCTTCCTTTCTTTACCTTGCAGTAAAACCAGCTTTCATAGCTACTAGAGTTCTTTATAGCTCAGCTAGTGGAAAGGTAGCTCAGATTATATAATAAATGAGTGGATTTTATTTGCTTTTCTCGTGTTTGATTGATTGTTTTTGTCCTTTGTAACTAGAAGATCCAGGGATAAGTTTGAAATTAGACGTGACTTACTTTAACTATTCATGCTGTTGTCATTAAGCATGCCCTGGTTGCCAATTACATTCTCTCAGACTGATTCTGTTGCCAGGTAAAGGAGGACTGTGTAGTCTGGACTTCACATATATTCCTTCATTTCATAATTGGACACAGGCAGGATTCTTTTGCAGAAATTATCCCCAACTAGATTTTTATTTCCTCTAATTGAATCAGATTTTTATTCTAGAGGCAATACAAAAGGAATGGCTGTCGATGATCAAATGCTAAACATAGAGCAAGTTAAATTAAGAGAGGCCAAATACCACAAGTTAGGCATCAGTGTTATATTGATTAGCTTCGTGAAGGAATTATTGTACGACTTGAGCTCATTAGTCTTGAAAACCATCTGAGAACAAACTATATTCTTTAGGAATATTTGAAATAGACAAAAGAAGTTATGAAGTACTCTGGGAAATTGAAGCTGTGTGCATGCATAGTCATTGTCTTTCAATAATTTTGTATATGCTTCTGTGATCCTTAAAGATAATTATTCTTACAAGCAAAGAAATAAATCCTATGCTAAGCTCCATGCATGTATTTTTTCATAGCATACACAGCTCTATTTATACTAAATATTATTATCCTGACTTAGAAAATGGGAAAACTGTCGTATATTGAGTTTAAGCTTTATTAAGAAATGAGAAGTGATTTGAAAGTTTACCTTTTAATTTCAAAGTTTGCTTTTATGGTGACTACTGACTACATTATTGTTATACAAATATTGTTTCTCAGGTCACTTTCTTCTTATTGTGAACACATGGTGGAAAGAAAAAATTTTTTCCCAGTTTCTTTCAATAGTGTGTCTTTAAGTGCCTAAATCATAGTCTGGATTATAATAAAATATTAGTATTTAGACAGTATTGAATAAAGATACATAATGCTTCATCTAGAAAATTATGTTATTCTTGGTTTAGTTCTTTGAATTAAAATACACACACACACACACACACACACACACACACACACACACACACACACACACCCATATATGTGTGGTATATTAAATAAGAACCAAGAGCAATTCTGACTGGGGAAACAATTGAAGAATGCTATCTTGCTTTGCTTTGTTTTTGAGGCAGGATCTGGCTGGCCTTGAACTTATGAGGCTCCTAAGTCCCGGGATATATACACCACAATTCCTGTTGAGAATGGAATTTTAATGACTGAGAGAATGAGAACATCTCCTAATTGTTTAGTTCAGGCTCGGTAGGCCCCTTACAGGTTTGCACTGAAATTTCCAGCTATTCGTATTTCAGTGTCTATTCTGAATGGCATTCTACTGCAGGGGTACAGTACCACGTCCTTCACGCACTATAGTTTGCCCTTGATTATATTGTCACGATAGGGGAAGGAGGTTTGCTAAAGAACATTGGGAGCTGTAGGTTCTGGCTTTGGATGAACTCTGAGCGATGTGAAGCCTCAACAAACCCACTGGTAGATTTTGGAGAAGACCCATAGTCTGATTTTAGTCAACACAAAGCATTCCCTGCTGTAGGACTGCTGTGAGTTCGGCTTCAATGGAGACTTTCAGAAAGAGTGCTCGTTATTTCTGAAACAGCTTATTCTTTTGTTCGACAGCTCGGAAGATTTGATAGATTCTAATTATACCGAGTTAAAGTTGAACATATAATATCTGTCTGTTGGTGTTGTGTGACTTTTCTTGAGAAAATGTGAACAAATGATTATTATTTAGCCCAGATAAGAGACCAATAACAGACCAAGGAAGCAATTCCCCCCCAAGTCTAACTTGGTGAACCTTCGAGTTTCTTAGGTGGTTTAAAGGTAGCTGCGCTACTGAAAGGCCTCCCATACAAGCGAGTGTGGGTGACAAGTGAAAGGAACTGTACCTCTAGAACGTAAGCAACTGTTTGCTGCTTTTGTAACTTTGGGAAGGAGACTTGGTAATCTTCTCTTTCAGGAACTTTCTGAGCCTTCAAAGTTTTGTTTACTTCCCGATCTTCAGAGCTCCCCTCCTGCCTCCCAGAAGGAATGCTTTAATTTGAAGGAAATAGCTACACAAAACTCTTCCCTTCCTCTGACTCTTATGCCCTTGCTGTCCTTTCTCCCATTATATCCCCTGAACCTTGGAAACAGTGATCACTTATGTCTGACTGTTTTTCTCCATCTGCGGCTGAACAGTGGGCCGGGACGCCAGAATAACAGCCACTATTCTGAAAGCTTAACCAGTTATATGTCTCTATTTGCCCATCGCAGAAGAAAGCTTCCCTCCATGACCGAGCAAGGCTGACAGCACCATTAATTTATGAACTTAAATGTAAATCTTTAGAAGAGAATCTGACAGATAGGTCATATCCATTTCAAAGAGTAACAGAAGTTGCTTTCTCACTGGAACGTATGACTTCTGTGGCCACAGGCTTTTGCCTTAGTTTATGGTATCAGATGTGAGTTCTTTCTCGGTTGTATCCAAAACAATCATGCCATTAATTCACCCTTTGGTAAATCTTGCCTGCCTGGGATGTTGGTGGTATAGCACACTGGAATCATTGCTCAGCATCACTGAATATATATATATATATATATATGCCATAATATATATAGTCTCAGGCAGTAGAACTCTTTGGGAAGGTCATGGAAGCTTTGTGGGTAGAGCCTTCCTGGAGAAAATATGTCACTGAGAGCAGGGTTGCTGTATTTATTTGCAGCCTTCTTCCTTTCTGGTTCTTCCTCTTTGCATTTTGTGTGCACATGAAACGTGACATGCCACCTTCTTTACAGCCTATCTTGAAAATTAGCGTGCATTCCCTTCCGTGATGCCTTCTATTAATCTGTGAACTAAAGTAAATATATCCCCCCAACTTTACATTCTGTCAATTATATTCTTACATTCTCCACACAGCTCAATCTAATTGGGCAAATGGAAAAATGCAGACAGTGGATTTGGAGGTCCAAAAAAGATGTTCTGCACATCAGTATTTCCTTCTACTCTAAGATCTCTCCCTCCCTTTTTTCCTCTCCTTCTCCCTCTCCTCCTCCCCTTTTCCCATTCCCCCTCCTCTCTCTCTCTTTCCCTCTCTCTCTCTTTTACGCACACACACAAACATATGTCATATACTGAAAAAGAGAAAATCATCAGTGTGCCACACCATTAAAAGCTTAAGAGTCTAATAGTTATTAATGTATTAGAAATCGAAAAGTAAAAAAAAAAAAAAAAATGTAGCTGTAGCTTTCATTCATGTAAAGAAGAAAATCTTAGTTTTAGTTTCATTAAATCTTTTTCTGAATATTACTGGAATTAAATACTATTTTTCTTTGCTATTTGAAGTAGTTTTATACTTATTAACTTATTATAAATTAATTAGGGAATATCACATAAACGTAGATTTTGCATTTTGGCTGAGGGTCACTAGTTCACTTTTTTTTCTGTTTCATTTCTTTGCCTACCCAGGCACCCTTCCTACTGTGGTAAGAAAACAGAAGCAAATGTGTTCCATTCTTTTAAATCTGAAAGAAGCTAAATGAAATGTCTCAGAATATATACTTTGACATCTTTGAAGGCCATTGATTTCTTTACTCTCTGTCTAAAGACAACAGAGGAGATACTTACAGTAACTAGGTGCATAGAGTAAGCATGAAAAGCTAACCCACTGTGTAGAGTGGTTCTCATCCTTATTCTCCTGGTTCAGATAACACCAACTGGATTCTGTAATGCTTTTATATGCTATATATTTACTGTATTAAATTATCTGTTGTAAGTTGTACATTACTGTTATTCACTGACTTTCAGAGTCAGTTCAACCAGAATGGTCATCTGTGTAAGTTGTACTTTCTTCTATGCTCTTTACACAGTCTCCCAACAGTATGTCTAAAGGTGAAGGTGACCATCAAAGAGAACGAGGATGCCCAAGTTTATGAGAGCCTTTCACCAACTATATTTCAAAGATTTGATTAGCATAACCTTCTTCCATTACTTTATTTGTCCATTTACATAATGAGTTTCATACGGCTCCATCTGCATATGTAAGGACATAGTAATGAATAGGAAACAGTGCTGGCCCAAAGCTGGTTTTCTCTTAGAGGGTGGGCTAGGGAGGAAAATTGATCAAATCATAGAGATATATTAGTTATTAGCATAAACACTGTATCATTACAGTACATACTATAAACTAGTCCATAATTCATATTTATTATCTCAGTATTCACCCTCTTCTGAAATACAGAGGCTATTGTTACTTTTTATTCTGAATATGATACAATGAACACTGACAGTCAAGCAGATTAATCAACTTTCAAGGTAGATGTATTTATCCTGTGTCTAAATCAGGGCTTGAAGTAGCCATCTGACTTAAGTCTCTATGCAACCAAACTACCCCATGTTTGATACTTTGTCATCCATGTGATTCCTTCATACACATAACTAATTATTAATATGGTGTTTTGTTCTTAGAAGCTTAAACAGATACAAAATTATGATTTTGAAATGATTGTAATAGAAAGTCCCTGAAAGAATAAATGTCTAGGACTCTTTATAAGCTCATAGTCAAAGAAAATACTTAAGTCATATTGAATATAGGGAATTGGAGCAACACAGTGAGCAAAGATATATATGAAAACCGTAGGACTCTGTATTAAGGCAAGAAGTTCTCCATACTTAGAACAATCTTGGCCTATTGTTCAACTAGATAGGACGTCTAATTAGCTAAGCACAGATTTTTCTTTCTTTTTTTCCCTCCTCCAGAAAGCCATTCAATTTTTAAAATATTCAAAATTCCTAAAAGAAACAATTTTAATCATCTATCTGTAAGTTGGTAGCACTATAGGAAATTGACAGCCTGGAATAAGAGTTAAACACCCTTTTAATTCTCTGTGCTCCTAATTTATATCATTAGCATATCTTAATCTGTCAAAGTAATCAAAGCCATCAGTGTGGGAGAAAAGGTGACTTGTACCTATGAAGATCATGTACTTATTAATATGATTATTTAAATCAGTCAGGTGGAGAGAGCTAATGTGCAGTGCATACCCACTGACCATGTACAAATCTCCTCTTTCTCCCATGACTGAGGTCCTTTCTTTAAATAACACATTAGCTAGCCCCTGAAACATTGAATACCACTAAATAGTGTGTGTGCATGCACCATGAGACACACAGGTGTGTCCTCTGTGAAGATTCTTCAGTCTGGTTCCCCAGACTGAAGCTTTATTTATTTCCCAGTTATACTAGTATAAGAATTTCTTTCCACATTATCTAGAATGGATTCACTGCCCAGAATACACACATGCTGCCCCGTGTCTTTTGTCATGAAATCCTGTCTCTACCTCAGTAAGTGACTTCATCTCTCTGCATTCTGGTAGGAGCTAGTGTTTGTGATTGGGAGCACAGGGCTATAAAGTTATTTTCTGTTGTTCTCTTCTTGATTCTTGCATATATGTGAGCTTAACCCATTATCATAATCTTTGGCAGTTCTCCCTAAGCCCTTTGCCAGTGACACTAAATTTTCATAAAACAGTTTAGAGAAACTAACATGTGCTATTTAGGTGTCTACTGGATTTCTTTCCCTTTGTCTTGCCCATTGTCTGACACATCACACACACACACACACACACACACACACACACACACACACACACACACACACTCTATGTATGAAAACATCCCTGCTCAGAGATAAGCACATTCTCACTGAGAATTCCTCAGGAGGACGGAGCTTCTTAAAAAGCAGTGTTTTATTTTTAGTTTCCCGAAAGCATTCGTTAAGGGTAAAACAGGGAAAATGATCAAAGCACATGAAAGAGCAATGGTCCTCTTTGTACTTCCCTTGTTGTCTTGCCTGAAACTTAGCCCTCTTCACCTCCTGCCCCACTGGATTCACGAACCTCCAGTTTTCCCCTCCCGCTTATGCTAATGTAAAAAAAATGTTTCTAGAAACTAACAAGTGAGGTTACCTGTGACTTTTGTATGCTTGAAATAGCAAAAAAACATGGAGCCTATCTTTCTCTCAGGAATATCGAATAATCTTTAGCACCACCAGGAAAATGGGCTCTTTCATTGCCCATACTGTGTTCATGGCTGAGTGCTGGGGCCCTGGGTAGCCGTCCCTCTTGCTGACTTTCAGCAACAATATTGGATGGAGCGGCTATCCCCATGAGGATCCCATATACATAGGGAATTATTTGTTTTTCATTTGCTTCCTCCATTGAAGATCTGTCTACGCTGTAGAGCAGGCGAAATAACAGACCTTCCTAAAAGCGTGTACCACAAAACAGCCATAAAAGATTTTGTCTGTCAGGCAAAATTACCAAAACTAGAGGTGACAAATGTCTTGTTAAGTCACCCGGTCAATGAGATAAAAATCAGAAAAATTTGGACTGTGATGACCAGTGCATTTGTCCGTGATTTTTCTGGAAGCAGACGCCCATCTTGAGTTTCCTGTGTTTCTCATTCAGACATCCAATTCTGAGCACCTGCATCATTTACAAGTGTCTTTTAATCAAAGCATCTATCCATCCATGCTTGTTGGTGAGGCTTCTGCCATACTGTTGTGCTGTTTTGTGTTTTTGTTTTTACTCGTTAAATAGCAACTCCATGCACGACATGAGCTTGTGTTCTAAAGCCCCAAAGCATGTGCAGGAGCAGCAGGCCCTTTGAGACTGCAGCTTCTCCTCATGGGCCTCGGGAGTTAGCTCTTCTCTAAACCCCTTAGCACAGCTAGATGAAAAAATTCTTTTTCAATTAATTTAATGTTTAAATAACATGACAAAACAAAACATTAAAAAATAATGAAATAGGTGATGTTTGGTACCAAAAACAGTGTAAGCAAAATTTTCTTTGTACTTAATTAGAACAGCTCAATTCCTTTAAAAATACTGAGTTGTTCAATTCCTTTAAAAATACGAAGCAGATAACTTGAGCTCAGTGTCATGAAAGAATGGCTTTAAATGGAAAATATCCTCCGCTATTTTATATTTTTGTTGATGTCATATCCACAATATTCTAAAATTAAAAATAATACATAACCGCCGGGCAGTGGTGGCACACGCCTTTAATCCCAGCACTTGGGAGGCAGAGGCAGGCAGATTTCTGAATTCGAGGCCAGCCTTGTCTACAGAGTGAGTTCCAGGACATCCAGAGATACACAGAGAAACCCTGTCTCGAAAAAAAAATAAGAAAAGAAAAAGAAAAAAATACATAACCAAAATATTTTTAAAGCAAAGCCCAACTTTACTTAGACAATTATGTTCAGCAAACAGACTTGCTTATTCTTTAAAAGTATGTTTTATTTAACATCAACAGCTCCTTTTAAATTAAATAAGTCATGATATCATAATAATAATTGAAAAATTATATAAATCAATAGAGGTAATAGATATGGTATTTCAAACCATGCACAATCAGAAAATAGCTTTATTAGGCTTTTCTCATTTTTCTTTCAAATCAATAAAAGTTAACTCTTTTAACATAAGCTTCTGTAACATATTCTGTTTGATTTTAATGTCACTCAGCACTGAAAAAGCAGGTGCAGAAGGTGCCCCTTCCTCATTTATCTGTCACCATAATTCTCTAATATCGTATCTATATTATTCAAAGTATGCAATGATGTGTTTCTAAGACCTTAATTTATTAATAATATTCTGAACTAGAAGATTTATGTTCCCGTCTATAAAAAAACAGGTCAAAATTTAAAAACATACAGAAAATTCTAAAGAAAGAACATAATGAAGCTTGCATCCTAAAATTAATTTTAATATGGATTCTTTTGATTGCTCGTTTCTGGAGAAGCTAAATATATTGTTTACTTCTGTCTACAAAATATGTACAATATTTATGACAACATGTATAGAAGCAATAACATTTTGCTTTTACCAGAAATTCAATATTGCAGGGGTTTTTTTTTTGTGTATAAAGACGAAAATCTTGCCCATGTGATTCATACAATGTGCTTATAACTTTAATTCCTTTAACGAGACAGCTTAATGGCCCATTATTGTTTTTAACAGGCCACCTTAAAATAACCTTTCGGCAAATTTTCTGACATATTTTATCTAAGCCTCCATTTATTTCATTTGTATTGACCCTGGTCTCTTTAGAATAGCTTGGTTTTGAGAAACATTGGAGCAAGTGGTATTTCTGCACAGGCTTTCGGGTTCTTCCAGTAATCCACATGGCTGCTGCTTAGCTTTGTGGGTAGTAACATGCTCTTCTTTTGGAATCTGTCATGATTAGAAAAATGAACATTAATCATTTTCTATAGGGGTGTGCATCCTTCTCCATGATGATGACAATTGGATACTTGTTAGGAATTTTTCATATTCAGATGTGATACCTGGAAACATTATCTTCTACACCAGAAAGTGCTCCCAGGAACCCTGAATGGCCCTGCAAAAATACTCAAGGGGATAAACAACTGCCATATAAAAAGACTTCATTGACTCAGTTAGAAACATTTTTCTCTCCGATTGAATGTAAAAAGTAAAAGAGTTCCAAAAGAGGAATGCCACTTTCCCAAAGCTTTTGAGTCAGGAGCAAAGCCATATGGGAGAAAATTTTTAGAGCTTAGTTAGGGCCTAGTAGTGAAGAAAGCTAGGCTGGCCATGGTTGTAAACTGGACAAGTTGGAGAGATTTAGTTGGTTTCTCCACCCAAGTTATAAAAATACCTCTACTTATTTTGATATGGTGTAAAGATCACAGTCCCAAGAAGTCATTAGCAGGAAGCATTCTGGAATAATGTCTGTCATGGGAATATTTTTTATGTTGCTACTTTATCTACTTTGTCTCTCAAGCATCTGGCTTAGCTTCATAGCCTTGAACGCCTTGTTTTGATCAGATATGATTGCTGATGGAATGACAGGAAGAACTTAGAGTGAGTTTTACATAGAGGACAAGTACTAATGATATCCTATAAAAATCAACAAGGGATTCACAGACATATTAAATGAATCAGCTAAACATACAAGAAAAATGTAAACATCATTTTTTAATACTAGATAATTCTATTTCTGGAAATTTATAATGCTTTATTTTAAAATTTTGATTCATGTTATCACTAAGATTACAAGAGACATATCTATAACTGTTATATATATATCCTATAATGTTTTAGTTTCAACAATAAAGAAGAAAATACAAAACACAAACTTTGAGACTCTGATTCATTTGATTCCATGTTTATTTCACCCATCCTCATTTTTATCAGTATCAAATTATATTTAAGAACTACACATTCGATGGAGGGCTAATATCTAAAATATATCAAGAACTCAAAAACCCCTGGGTCTCAAGCAAACAAATAATGGGGAACAGATCTAAAAATATTCTAAAACTGAAAACATGTTTTAAAGAAATATATAACTCCCTTACTCATCAGGAAAATACAAATCAAAAGTAATTTGAAATTTTATCTTATACCAGTCAAAATAACAAAAAAAAATCAATGAAACAATTAAGAGCTCATACTGGGAAGAACATGGAGTAACACTCATCCATTGCTGCTGGGAATGCAAACTTGTAAAGCCACTCTAGAAATCAATGTGTTTCTTTTTCAGTAAACGAGAACTATGGCAGAGAATCACAGTCAGAAAATATGTAGAGTGAGAGACCTTGGAACTCTTAGCCTTAGATGAGGTGTCTCCATCCTCTGAGCAGCTCAAGGCTCAGAGATTCTTACAGGAGAGGACAAAAGAGTTCAAGAGCCAGAAGGGATAGCAGACACCAAGGAAACAAGGCCGTCTACGCGTACCTGATGCACTTATGAAATCCCAGAAACTGGAAGCCAGCATAGGTACTACCCAGGTCTGGATCTAATTGGGTCTCAGCACTGAGAAAGGAAGTAGACCTATGCCCATATCACTAACCCAGAAGCTATCTTCAGCTGATAACCACTCACAAATGAAAAAATTCTCTCCTTCCGAGTTTCACTGGGTATCCAAACAACTTTTAAAGTCAGATCTCATGCTCAGGAGTGGATGGCCAACACTAAATGAATTCAATAGAATTTTTGTAGGTTCTTTGTCTTATAATGCTTTATTTGAGATTTTTTTCTTACATGTTCTTTGTGTATATATTATGCCTTTCAGTTTTGTGTTTTTAACGGATTTGTTTCATAGCTTTTTAATTATTATCATTATTTCTTTATTATCAATAATTATTCTTTATTATCATATATTTATCTGTATACTAATGAGAGAAAGAAAGAAGGCTTGTAGGTTTTGGTGATTTGGAAGAGGGGAAAATCTGGGAGACGTTGGAGGAGGGGAAATAAAAATCCAAATGTATACTATTAAAAATCTATTTTCAATAAAAAATGTTAAAGCAGAAATAAAAATAAATAAAGACTCATTAATAGATCCACCATAGCCTTAGGTAGATAGCAAGGGCCAAATTATAATATTAAGCAGAAATACTCTAAGTTCAAAACTGGTAAAATATATATACAGATAAGATCTCAGAAGTAGGGTGCAAGGATGGTGAAATTTAAAACCTTGAAGGCTTCATGGATGGTTATGTCATAATTATTGTAATATGATAGATTAAAAGAATAATAGTACATCCTTCATGTATGTGAAGTGAAAACACACAAAAGGTAAAGAATACAAAGCACAGTTTATTGAATACATTAATGTCTGAATGAATATCTGAGTGAAATATGTACGAACAACAAAGCACATAATGAAAAGTTGTTGGAAGTGGCTGCATTTCACAGTCACATTTCCAAATAGGATGCCATAAATCTGAAATTAAGTTAAGAACAGCCATAGGCTGCATGTATGTTCAATGTGTGTCATGGCATCAAAATGAAAAGAGGGCAGTGTCTTTAGTACCTGCGGGTAGGAAAGTAGGGCACTGTTATAAGTGAGTAAGGAATGCACTGAAGATAATGTTCAGAAATGATTTTACTTATTTTATTGACTTTTTTGCAAAGGAATAATGTACAGTGCTAGAAACTTCCTAAGTATTTGATAAGACATGTGTTTAATATTAAATTATTTACTTGTTTAGATGTCAAATTGCATTTATAAATTTGCATTTAGGAAGGTAGTTTCTGATGAAATGAGTGTATTGTCTTTAT
This sequence comes from Arvicanthis niloticus, assembly GCF_011762505.2. Taxonomy (NCBI): domain Eukaryota; kingdom Metazoa; phylum Chordata; class Mammalia; order Rodentia; family Muridae; genus Arvicanthis; species Arvicanthis niloticus. Next base: position 6,176,380 of record NC_133433.1, read on the forward strand.
ACCAAACACAGTCTACCTGTGTACCCATCACTGTCATCTCTCAGCCTACCTAGCTACCTGTTGGAGTTGGTTCCAGTTAAGAAGACGCCATTTTCTGTATGAAAATTGCTTTTGTTTTCGTTGTCTAACAATACTGATCTTTTGTCTCTGGAATTGTTACCCATGTAAATTGTTACTACATTGATTTGTTGATGCAACCCTAGATCTTTGAGGCTGAACATGTCCTCTCAGATGATTCCTAGTGCTCTGACTCTGAGAAAATCTTGCAGTCTGCCATCTGATTCAGTACAGCATGGGTTTCTATTTCAGCACCATCCCACAGTATTTTCAGGTTTTAAGCAATTTAGTTATACTATTAAACCTAGCTTCTTTCTCTTTAAATGAGTTATTTAAAGAGGTAATTTATACTTTAGGCATTATATGTAGAATACTCAGAGTTAAATTCTTTGCCCCTAGCTTGAACTAGACATTAAGTTTGTTTTTCCTAAGGTACTATGTTTCTCGAATTCAATGAACAGTATTTAGAGGAAAGTATATTGAATATTTTTTAACATTTCTAATGTAATAAAAGTGATAAAAGTCTATCAATCTAATCAACCTAGCATTTATTTTATAAATGTTTGACTGCAAATAAAAATTCACCACTAAAGCTGGTGACAAAGAGCCACCATATTAGTGAAGTAACATTAATAAGTGTTTTCATCTCCTGCAGGAAGAAGACTCATGAAATATAACAAAAGACGATGGAGGAGAATATTCATTCATCAAAATAAAAAAAAAAAATACTAGCTTTTAGGAAACGCTATTCCATAAAAACGAATTTGGTTTTGGGTGAAATGCATGTGTTGGCTTTATAATTGGCTAAAATTAAAAATTTCTTCTTGGGCAAGTTGAATTGTGCCTTTTTGTATATGCAGCTAACATTCATCCAAGTGTTGAAACAACACAAATTTCCTGGTAGATTTAAGATATTTGTACTGAATCATTGTTTAATTACATAATAGCTAGGGGCACTTCCAATCAACAGAGACAAACGTGACCTTGCAAATTTATTTTAATTCATAGTCAATAGTACTACAGAATAATATTCTAATTACTTTTAAGAACAAAACAGGAGTTTTTTTTTTTTTTTAAAGACACTGTTTAATCTTTGAGGAATAGCATATGCTGAGTCACAAGATTTGAAATAAAGGAAGCTTTCAGGTTTTGAAGGGATTCAGGACAACCGTGCTTTTTTTAAAAAATCAATTTAGAAAGTAAGTACGAACTATGTTAGGAAATAACTGCAGGTCCTGGCATCCACGTTTAATCAGGAGGCAGCAACTGGGTCCCCAAACAGTGATCTATAAATGAACAATGTAGCGTTATTAGTAATATAGCCTCACACTTCATGAACCATGCTAAAAATAACAGCACAGGGTAAAGCCCGTTGCCCTGAGGCACTTGCTGCAGAGGCCTTTCTTCTGCACCATATCCTCACCCCAAAAGGGGGTAAAAAAAAAAAAAATCAATAGAACTGTCCCTGAGTCATCCACAGTTAACTATGGTCTCTCCTGGCAGATGCAGCACCTGCTGCTGTTTCTGGTTCTGCAGTCTGGCCTGCCTCATGAGTGACGGTATTTACTGGCAGCGGTAGAGATTTGGGAAGATCTGACTCAGTGTCACACAGGCCAATGTATCATGCACCCCATGGGTAAGGGGAAACTGCCAAAAATGTTCTTAATTCACAAGAGTCCAACTAGAGCTGAGTCCAGATGCTGTGGAGGAGGAGGAGGAAGAGCAGGAGGAGGAGGAAGAAGAAAGGGATGATACAATAATTTTTTCCTGTTTTCCTTTCTTTTCTTTATTCTTTTTTTTTTCGCTCTGTTCTTTTTTGTTTAGTTCATAGGTCTGGAGTTTTGATGAATGGCTAATGATCAAGCCTGTTCAGCTGTCTCTTTAAAGACCACAGTGTTGAAGGAACCCTGAGATGAACAGATTCTACTGAAATTATAAGAGAAGATGCCATTATTTACTTTGTTCCTGAGCCTGCCTTCCTCCTACCCATCCCCCTTTCCCTACTTTCTTTCTCTCTTCTTTCCATTGCTAACTGTTTACGACTTGGAACTGATTTGGCTATTATCTTTCAAAAGGAAGGGATGTTTTTATTTTTTCATTTTGAATGGTGTGTGTGTGTATGTTTATCTAGGAATATAATTAAGCGACAATTTCTAAATACTTTCTTAGCCAGTTTAACTGCTTTGACAATTTGTTCAAATCCCTTTAGTTTTTACCTTACTATTAAAGTGTTCACGTTTTCAAAACTTGATTTAAGTACATACCTATTTGTGACATAAATAGAAAAGACATGAAAAATAAACATATCTCCACTCTTTCCTAGGATATTGAAAATAGCTTTTATATAATGGAAATGGCACAGATTTAATCTTTCTAACAATGAGAGAAAAGACTGATTCACCCCCAGCTAAAACAATTTTTATAACAAAAAAATTGTTATAACAAACAGCACTTGTAACATAATCTCAGCTACTGAGTGCTCATTGTTTCTTAGATTCTCAAGAACTGTTTTGTGTTTCCTGGGTCTGTATTACATCAACATAAATTACAGAGTGGTTGGATGCATAAAATATTTAGCAAATTATCTTGCTTTAAAAAGAAATCACTTAAAGTGGTGCTATTTTCAAAGAATCGTGCAGTCGTTGGTATATCAAGGATGTGAAAATGACTTTATGTGTTAGAAAATTGGCCTTTAACAAAGCAAAAAAAAAAAAAAAATGTTAGACAATTTTAAGTGCAAAGCTATTAACTGGCTGATTTCTGATCCCTGACATAGGATGTCATCCTTAACCCAGTGCCTGGCTGCGCCTCATCCTGTGGGAACAGCAGGCTTCCGAAGATCCTTCTTTACAAATAACAATCAGTTCAGACAGAGGAGACACAAGGAGAGCCAGTTCAATCTTTCGCATCATTACCGGCCTCATTGTTTTGCAAATCAGCCGCACAAAGTGGAACACGTGCACGAATCCTCTTACAGGTTTCTGAATGCTGAGGATTTCAGATTCGCGAATACTGGTGATTAGCAGGAAATGAATAAGCTGCATGACAAATCATTACCTTCACCAGATAAGAGACTAGTTTAAATTAAAGATTGCCAGTTATAGCTTGAGTTGATCAAGATGTGTCCATCTACAATGAAGCCCTGTTTGTCAGTCCAGTGTTATTGTTCAGTCAGCCTTACTGATCCCAGAGCTCATTCGAATAGTTCAAAACATTATCTTCACAGTATTCTATTTATAGTATGAATATGTGGACCAAACCCAACCACTCTCTACTTTAACATGTGAATCCTCTTCTGGCAAATAATTCATCTCAAGACACCCTAATTCTCGAATTGGGGAACGCTTGAGGCCGAGAGCCCAAACAAGGCATAAATGAGTTATCTCTAGCTTATCTGGCAGTCTTCTTGTTTGTTGGTCTTTGTAAAATGAAGTTACAAATGTAGCTTTTCATCATTTTTTGGTCATATTTCACTATGAGTATTTGCTATGCATTTTTAAAATTATTTTGGTAATGATTTTTCAGTACAGTTTCCCACACATGTCAACGTCCCGAGTTGTTTATTTGGGTCTCTAACAATGAAAGCCCCTAATTACAGAGTGCAGCTAGCAAGGAAGCAGAGCGGGCCTCCCAGAAAGTCACTCCTAATGCCAAAGGCACAGGCAGAGTGCAAGGAATTTACAAACGCATTTCTCACTTTACAATGTTTGGATAGTTTACTTCTGGTGCCGTCTCTGATGCATTCTTCACCCCCGTTTTTATCTCTTAATTAAAAAGAGCTTAATCTCAACTGATGCAGAGAAATTGCCTGAAGCTGATGGCCATGTAGGTGTGAAAATATACTTCTCTAGACTAAAATCACAGTATAGGAAACAATTGGCACTGACCCAATTCTGGGTTACTCACGTGGGCAGTTTTATGCCACTTTACTGCAGAGCGCATTTATTTGTTACACTTAGAAGAGCAATATTGGTTGGATGGAGTACACAAGGAAAGAAACCATTTCCCTCCCACTCCCATCTGTTGTGGAACACACAGGTTTTCCTATACAGGTTTAGTGCAAGCTCCTGTCCTTGGAGCAGAGGCAATCACAGACTGGGCTGTGATCACAGTGTGAACCTTCCTCCTACTCCTCAGCCCACAGACATGTTCTCAGGCTGCATTCCGATTCTGAATATAGACTTCCAAGGAGCGGTTGAAACATGAGCCACTTGGGTAAACAACAGAGGCAGGAGATAAATTGGGTGAACTGAAGGGCCACAGAGCGCATGCTCAGTGGCAGCGGTGCTTGCGTGAGCAATTCTCCTAAAATGTTGAGATATTTAACGTTTTCATTAAATAATTATTGATTTTTATTCATAAAACTAAACGCAGTTTCTGTGTTACTCATCCATGCTTGTGTGAATAAGGGGATACTAAAGAAAGAGTTATTCATGGAATGCTGAGTGTAACTCGGCATGGCACTGACATTCTGTTCTGTCTCTGCCTCTCTCCACCTCTCTGTCATTCACACAGCCTACTTGTTCAAAAGAGGATTAGCGCTATGATTACAAATCTACAAATCCAAAGGCTCAATTTGTATTCTTGGCTAATCATAGGTAATCTGTAGAATATTTTCTAATTTGTTTAAGATGCTTGCTTATCTGGACTCATTCTTTAACCTCTCCATTGTTGAGTTAGATGTATCTGTTCGCAACCCAGTATATTTAAGAAAACAGGATGACCATTTTCTTTATGGAGTCTACTTTCCATCTTATTCTGATACATATTCAGCACTAATCAAAATATGTACACACCTGTGCAAGAGAAATGGCTCCGTAGGTTAATGTGTCTGAGACTGAAAAATCTGAGTTCATTCCACAGGACTGACACGGAAGAATGGCAAAAGTGACTCTCATAAGTGGCCCTATAACAACCCCAGATTTGCCAAAGGATATGAACACACACACACACACACACACACACACACACACACACAAATAAATTAGTAAAATGTTTAAAAATGTAACAAAGACAAAACTGCTTTAGCTAACTTATGGGCTCTTAACTTTCAACGTTAGCAAGGTAAAATTTATGTTACTAAAAATTCTACCCTGAAATCTAACAAATGAACTTTGAGACAGAAAAATAAGTGACATGATCTACATCTAACTTTGGCTACAACTCTCAGGCTCTTGTTTATTACTGTTGTTTAAACGGAAAGATGAGGTTAATCTCTGTTTCCGGGATGGGATGGGTGACAGTGAGGGCAGGGCACCCCCTACTGATTTCACTGCAAAGACCTGAGCAAGAATGATAGCAACCCTATATTTCTTTTCACATAATGTCAGCTTAGTTTACATCCAGGAACAATTACATTCACGATTCCCTTTTCCTTAGCCTAACCTGGAAGCAAACTTTTAAGTTTTGAAGAGACAAGCTGTTTGAGAATTATTTCACTTGTAAGATTTTTTTTTTCTGAAAAGGTTTCTTTTTTTCATTCTAGAATCTTTTTTTTCCCAAAAACTTAACACTTAACTGTATTTACAATCAACTGAGCTATATAACTAATGGCCCCTTATTAACTGCCAGGTCCAAAGAAAACACCAATTCCCCAAACACCAAAAGGCAGTCCAAATACCCAGAAACAAGTTTAACCAGTACCATAAGAAGAATTCTGTCTGATAAAAGCCGTCATTCCGCAGGAACTTGTGGAGCCTAGTCCTATCCACCAAAGGAGTCATTTCCCTTACTGCTGTCAAAGCAGAAACATGGCTCTCCAATTAATATATACCTGTGTTTCCTATCGGCATAATCAGGATCCATTCTAGCCTCCAGATTCTATCCCTCTTTTCATTCAAGTACTTGGCTTGCATCTTCAAGCCCCACACCAGGCCCTGGCCCTCTGTGCCCCACATCTCCTCATCATTCTTACAACGCAGCTATCCTCACTACTCTAGGCTCCTGGATTGCTACCTCTCACTGTCGTCTCTCTAATGGCTACATCCTGCTATTCTTCCCTCTTTCACAAATCCCCCTGGGCCTGTCCACTTCACTGTACTGCAGGATTGTTTATTCTGTATTTTAAAACACTTTAGCAAGGCTAAGAACACAATCCCCCAAAACACTGTAAGTACTTAAAAATGCTAGAAGCTTGTTATGCTTTAACTACACAGACTCGCCTATCTGAAAGAACTTGCTGCACTAACATTACTTCTCAGATATTGTTTGTGAGGACTATTAATAATAATATTCCATCTGCTGTATTCCTTTTTTAGCACAGGATTCAAGCAGGCTGACATAAATCTGTGTGTAATGCATTTAGGACAATTCCTGGCAATGTTTCAAAAGAAAGAAAGAAAGAAAGAAAGAAAGAAAGAAAGAAAGAAAGAAAGAAAGAAAGAAAGAAAGGAAGGAAGGAAGGAAGGAAGAAAGAAAGAAAGAAAGAAAGAAAGAAAGAAAGAAATGGAAGTAAACTCTGTCTTGTTTTTAAATCCCTGGCCATATTTCTGGTTTTTGTAGTGGTGGGATATGGTCTACATTAAAAATTCTTTCACACCTGCCAAATATTTTAAAGACCACTTTTGGGAAAAAATAGCTAAAATCGGAGAAACCAGCAGCAATGAAAGCAATAAACATATTATATATATTATTAATATATAATATATATAATATACAATATAATATATTATATATATATTATATTGTATATTATATATATTATATATTATATTATATATTACATATTACATATTACATATTACATATTACATATTACATATTACATATTACATATTACATATTACATATTACATATTACATATTACATATTACACATATTACACATATTACACATATTACACATTACATATTACATATTACATATTACATATTACATATTACATATTACATATTACATATTACATATTATATATTAATTATATATTATATATATTATATATATAATATTTATATGTGTGTGTATGTAATGATGTTTATGTGTATGTATATGTATATGATGTATATGTATATATGTTTGTGTGTATTTATGTGTGTTAAAGGTTATGATATATAGCAGTATTTACTGGAAAAAATTCTAAGTGTATAACAACAGACAAAAATGAGCCATAATGTGTGGATGGGTTAAGAACTACTTTGGAAGTGGTATGACCTATGGTTGAACATGTACATAAACTCTGGATTTCAACTGAAGAAACTGAGATTTAGACAGAAACTTACAGTGCCATCTCATGTCTAGCACAGGATAGCATTCAAACCCCTGGCTGCTTTCTGCTGAAGTTATTTCTATAATCACTATAAAAATTATTTATGCATATAGGCTTTAGAAAAAATCTACATTTTTACAGTCTACTGGAGGCATGTTAGATAAATCTCATTTATTATGAAATTAGTGTGTATGTGTTACTTTGCAGTATCAGCAAAATATACCTTGTAGGTAAAATTCATGTGAGTTCTAATCTGTATGACAATTTTTGTTTCAATTTTTTATGAGAGAGAAGAAGAAACAGCTTTTTAATTATGTCCTCATATTTTTTATATTTTACAAAATGAAAAAGAAGAATAGCTCAGAAATACAGAGAAAACATTTTAACATCTCATGGGTAAAATATAAAATAAATTTTGGAAATAACTGAGTATATGAATTTTGTGGAAAATATTCATGTTAATATTTCTTTGTTTTTCTCTTCTCTTCATTGCTCTTCTCTAATAAATATTTTCATGCTGCCACATCCTCCCTTTATTCTTAAGTAATGTGTCACTTTATACATTTTATTTCTTACTGTTTTTAAAATTCATTTCTTATTATTTTTATTACAACTTAAGTCACTGAAATAAAATTGAAAGCCATTGTAGGACATGGGTTTGTGGTTCCAAGTCAGTTCCAAATCACTTATAAATGCTATGTGACTTGTTTCTGATCAATTCAAACAACCCTGCCCCACCTCTGCTTGGGAAATAATATTAGACTTCATTGTGCATCAAATGATAAACCTGATAAACTAAAATTTACATAGTATACCAATGGTTTTTACATGAAGCACTAAGAATTTCTCAAGTGAAATCATATTTACAGGACTGTCCTCACAGAGAAGTTAACATAATCTAAATTGAAAGATATAAAATGGAAATAAAAACATTAATGGGGCAAATGTAATCACAAATAAAGACACTCGTAAATTTCCTTGTGAAAGATTTAGAACATTCAGTTCCTGAAGAGATGTTTTCATGAAAATCCTCCACTCATGGAGCAAGGAGCTCTGTGGAAGGGGAGATGGTAAGATTGTAAGAGCCACTTAAAGGGAAAGTCTTTTACTTTCTGTAATCCACATTTTTATTTTCCAAAACTTTTAAAAAATGTTTCCTTCTGCACCTGTATCAGTTACCTCAGATATTGTGGTGCTTTCAGTTTTCTTCTTAGTCTTGGGACTTTCGTCTCTTCCTTTGTTTTTTGTTGGCTTTGTTTTTTCATGCATGATCTTACTGTGAAGTTGTCTTGTCTTCCACTTGCTGAGATTGGAGCAGTGGCTCTCAACCTTCTTAATGCTGAAGACCCACACTTTATACAGTTCCTCATGTTGTAGTAAACCCTAACCATAAAAATATTTTATTGCTACTTCTTAATTGTGATTTTGCTACTGTTATTAATCATATGTAAATAATTTTAGAGATATTTTGCCAAAGGATTCATGGATTACAGGCTAATGTCAACACACTTGGCTCTATCCTCCTATCGTAATTTGCATTTGTGATTTCAGATAATAATAAGTCTGAGGGTCAATTGTTGAGCCAGTAACATTTCAATTATTCTGATTCATTGACAATATTTGAACACTTAGGGTGATGTAAGCAAAGAAATTCAGGTTACGAGTTTGTAGCATATATATTCACATTAAAAATTATCAGAAAACGCATGCACCAAAAATGTTAAAATACATTTTTTTTCTGCATGTATATTCATGTGTGATTTTCATTCTCTTCTTTAAAAAAAATCTTCATATTCTAATGTCATGATTATATGATGATAATATGATTATATGATGTATATGATATATGATTATATGATGATAATATGATTAGTATATAATTTTAAAACTACTAAATAAAAAAAGGCATAGAAAATACAAAGCTTATTTTTAAAACAGGCAATTTCAACACCTGGTAGAGATTCACTGGTAGTAGGCCATAAGAATATGAAAAGACATACAATATCATTAGTCGTTAGAAAACACAAGATATACCAATAATGAGGTATTCCATACAACATAAGTTACAAACTACACTTATATTACCAGCAGCTGTAAAACAACAAAGCTATTCTCATACATCATTGATGGGGATAAACAATGGAACAGCCACTTCATTGCTGGCAGTCTACCATGGGACCAAATAAGTTCTCTCTTTTGAGAGAAGAGAGGCTCATTTCAATGTCTTTACAATGGCTATATACAATCATGTTGACAACAAGGTTTAAAGATTAAGAAAAGCTTAACATTTCAATTAATTTTAAAAAGAAAAGAAAAGAAAAATATTGTAAGAGCCAGAGCAGAGGAATGAAACAAAGAATACAGTGTCCTCTAGACACAACCTATGAACTCATTTATGACTCTGTCAGCATGGACAGGGCCGGCACAGGTCTAAGCTAGATGAGGGTCCAGTGCTGAGAGGGGGAGGGGCCATGAATTACCATCCATAATCCAGAAATTGTTCCCAATTGACAACTGATTACAAATAAAAATTAGTTTTCTCTATTAGAGTATCAATGGGTGTATGAATCATAGTTAGAGACAAGCTCCATGCCTGGCAGGAAATGGTTAAAGAAAGCAAACTCAATGGTTTTGTGGAGAACTTTTGTCTCATAACAGTTTCTTTGGATATTTTTAACCTTACCGATGTTTTGAAAAAATATATATATATTTTGAGAGAAAACATCCTGAGTGACTACTACAAAGCATATCTCTGTCTATCTATCTATCTATCTATCTATCTATCTATCTATCTATCTCTCTATATAAAAACATGTCTACAGATTGATTGATAAATGATAGATTAGATGATCTATCAATAGATAAATAGGTAGAAAGATAGATTAGTGTTTTTAATGGGTTGTGTTTGTTTGTGTGTTTATATATATGTGTGTGTGTATGAGTATCTGTGTGAGTGTGTATGTGTGTGTGTTTGTATATGTGTGTGTATGTGTGTGTTTGTGCATGTGTGTTTCTATGCTTTTCCATTCCTTTTTTCCATGGTCTTTTGTTTTACTCTGTGTTTGTTTTCTTGATTTTTTTTTTTTTTTTGCTTGTTTGTTTCGAGTTTCACAGGTGGGGAAATGGGGAAGGATCTTGGAGAAGGTGAAGGTGATGAAATTATAATCTGAATATATTCTTTAAAAACTCATTTTCAATTAAAAAATATAAATACCTTATTGTGTCCTATAGCATGTTAAAAAAAGAAAAAAAGAAATACCACAAAAAAACCCTACCAATCTTTTAGTCCTTTTTCATACACTAATATGTATGTACATTCCATGGGCCTGTGTGCATTTCTAGATTTTGTTACATTTTCAGTGTGACATTCTCCACACATAATTTTGCCTTTAGCTGCTGCTTTGGAGGTTCAGCATCCTTATTTGTGCCCATATTAGTTCTTCTGAAGCATGGAAAAGCTTCCCTCTTCTAATTTGTTTACTCTTCCTTACCAAATAAAAGTATGATACAGTAGACAAAGTGTACTGTGCCTCTCTACTCTGAGCCTAGAACGTTTTATCTTAGCCATCTACAATGTATTTTTGAGAAAAGAATTTTTGAATTCTCAATCCATTACTAAGTTGATGTTGGCAATACTTATGTTTATTTTTAATGATATCTGAGTAATTTATGTTTACTTTAATTTTAGAAATGTGTTTATGCCTCATATGAATTAAATCGGATTTATGCACTATACCAGGAAAATATTAATTACAAGCATTCATTCATTTTAAAGATGAGAGAGATAATTTAAACAATTGGCATAAGTAATACATTATTCTCTGATCGAAAGTGATTTAGAGAAGCTAGGAGAACAGAATACAACTATACACACGAGGCAGGTGAGGAGCTCTGGGAAGTGACCGAAATAAAGGCACCCAACTGAGTTTTACAGAACAAAAGTTAGTACAAAGATTCTCTGATAGAAAACCTTTTTCAAGAGAGGAAGGGTTTGGGAGGCTCAAAAGAAATCATAGAAAACCAGACATGTGCTGAGAATTGGTCTAAAGGTTATGGTCTTGAGACTCAATTATCACTCTGTAAGCATATGAAGCCCAAGCTTGGTAAGAAAGATAATGTTTTTCTGTAGTTTAAAGTATCATGCTTTGTAGTAGTTACTCTGGATACTTTCTCTCACTTATGAATGCTGAAAGATCAAAGTGCCATTTCGAGACTCACTATGGACAGAGATGACATAGCAGAGGCACTTGCATGTTCTAGAATTTGTCCTGGACCACACTCCTATGAGACAGAGGTAGTAGCCATCACTTGACCACGGTGACTTTGGTTTAATATGTCCAGCCTGCCATTTTTAGCAGCGAGAAAGAAACTGTGAGGAACACAGGAGTGAAGGGAGCAGACAGGGTCTCAGGAAAGTTGGCTGGGCTAAGTAGCTCTAGTCAGTCACAAATGACAGAGGAAGAGGGGGAAAGCCTATGCTAGCAGGCTGTGCACTGGCTCAGAGCCGGTGCTCTTGAGAAGCTAGCAGGCAGTTCACAAAAAACTGACCCCTGGGGGAGGGGCAGAGTATGGAGATTAGGGAGTCGCCACCATTTTGTAGAATTGGAGACCATGTGGAGAAAGAGAGAAAGAGAGAAAGAGAGAAAGAAAAAGAGAGAAAAAAACCTATGCTAGCAGGCAGCTCAAAAGACTGAAGTCGGGGCTCTTCAGAGCTCAAGATCAAAGGGGAATCTCTCACCCAAGGGAAAGAGTCTTAGAACAGGAGTCATGGCAGGTGCTGTAGCCTGAAAGACGGTTGTTAGCTGTGAAGGAGCCCTCTCTGTGGAGCTAGAGAGATGGGCAAAGTGGAGGCTAGGGAGTCACCATCATCTTGCCCTTGAGCTGGAGAGCATGTGGAAGAGAGAGAGAGACAGAGAAAAAGAGGGAGAAAAAGAAAGAGAAGTTAAAGCAGGGAAGCTGACCAGGAACACATGGAGAGAGAAAGAGAGGGACATGGTTTTTTGAACTAGGCAGGAGCTAGTGGTGGCTAAGAATCAGAGAGAAGACACTAGCAAGGAACATGTGGAAAGAGAAAGAGAGGGGAGGGGTGACAGAGAGAGAGAGAGGCCTGTCTGGTCTTGTGAACCAGAATGGATTTACTCACTGTCCCATGGAGAGGCTTTTTCTGCTGGCACCAGTGGGGGATACTCCTGGAGCTGGCTTTGTAAAGGTAGGGATTCTCACAAGCAAGTTCTTTCTAGCTCCAGGTGAGCTGATGCCCCTTCTAGTCTCCACAGATTCCAGGATCTATATGGCATACACACACAGGCATATATAAAACACAAAAAAAAGTTTTTAAAACAAAAATAAATAAAAATCCAAAAGAATAAAAATAACAAGACCCTAAGGTTATGTCTGTCAATGCTTTCTTTAATTTGTATTTTCAAGACAATTGCAGTTTACAATTTGTAGCTTCCTAATTTTTAAGGAAGTGTTTATATGTGTGTGTGTTTGTGTGTGTGTGTGTGTATCTTTTATTTATTTATATTTCTACACTCCAGATTTTATTCCTTCCTCCTGGTTTACCCTCCAACTGTTCCACATCCAATACCTCCTCCCCACTGCCTATATCTATGAGGATGGCCTCACTCCCACACCCCTACCCAACCAGACCTCTAAAGTCCTTGGGGCCTCTATGTATGGAGGGTTAGGTGCATCTTCTCTGATTGAACACAGACCCAGCAGTCCTCTCCTGTATATGTGTTTGGTCTCATATCAGCTGGTGTATGCTGCCTGGTTTGTGGTCCAGTGTTTGAGAGATCTCAGGGGTCCAGGTTAGTTGAGACTGCTGGTCCTCCTACAGGGTCACCCTCTTCCTTAGCTTCTTTCAGCTTTATCCTAATGCACAGTGGTCAGCAGCTTCTGTCCTTTGTTTGGGTGAAAATATCTTCATCTGAATCTTTCAGTTGCTTGTTGGGGCTTCTGGAGTGCGGTCATTATAGGTCTCTTTTGTGAGTATTTCATAGCCTCAGTAAGTATGCCCTCCCTGTCTTTCTGCTGGAGGTGGTCTCTACAAGTTCTCTCTCCCCACTGTAGGACATTTCATCTAAGGTCCCTCTTTTTGAGCCCTGAGAGTCTTTCACCTCCCAGGTCTCTGGTGCATTCTGGAGGGTCCCCCCACCTCCTGCCTCCTGAGGTTGCCTGCTGGCTCTCAGCGCTTTAGTCCTTCTCCCTTACCTGATACCAGATCATGTTCCCCTCTCTCCCTCCCACCCTCCTGTCTACTGTCCCTCCAAGTACCCTCCCTTTGTCTACTTGTCTACACTTGTAATTGCTTTCTTCTCCCTCACAAAAGAGACTGAGGAGTCCTCACTTAGACCCTTCAGCTTGTTGACATTTTTTAAGTTCTGTGGACTGTATCTTGGTATTCTGTACTTTTCTTTCTTTCTTTCCTCCTTCCTTCCTTCCTTTCTTTCTTTGTCTTTCTTTCTTTCTTTGGCTAATGTCAATTTATTAATAAGTACAAAGCATGCATGTCTTTTTGCGTCTGAGTTACCTCACTCCAAATGTTATTTTCTAGTTTCATCCATCTGCCAGCAAAACATAGAATGTCCTCATTATTAATAGCTGAGTAGTATTCCATTATGTAAATGAACCACAATTTTTGCATCCATTCTTCTGCCTTGGGACATCTGGGTTTTTTCCAGCTTCTGGCTATCACAAATAAGGCCACTAGAAACATGGTGAAACACATGCCCCTGAGGCATGGTGGGGCATCTTTTGAGTATATTCCCAAGAGTGGTCTTCAGTGGATCTTCAGGTAGATCTATTTCCACTTTTCTGAGGAACCTCCAGATTGATTTCCAGAGTGGTTGTACCAGTTTGCAATACCACCAGCAATGGAGGAGTGTTCCTCTTTCTTCACATCTTCACCGAAGAGTGTTGTCTCTTTGGTGAAGAGACAAAGAGGATTTGATCTTAGCCCTTCTGATTGGTGTAAAGTGGAATCTCAAGTTCATTTTGATTTGCATTTCTCTGATCACTAAGGACTTTGAACATTTCTTTAGGTGTTTTTCAGCGATTCAAGATTTCTCTGTTGAGAATTCTCTGTTTAGTTCTATACCCCATTTTTGATTGGGTTATTTGTTTTTTGTTTGTTTGTTTGTTTGTTTGTTTGTTTTGTGGTTAGCTTCTTGAGTTCTTTATATATTTTGGGTATTAGCCCACTATCGGATGTGGGGTTAATGAAGATTTTTTTCCCAGTTTGTAGGTTGTTGATTTGTCTTATTTTCTTACAGATGCTTTTGCCTTACAGAAGCTTTCCAGTTTCATGAGGTCCCATTTATCAATTTTTGATCTTAAAGCATGAGCCCCTGAAGTTCTGTTTAGAAAATTTCCCCCTCTGCTAATGAGTTTAAGGCTTTTTCTTGTTTCTTGTCTATTAGATTCAGTGTATCTGGATTTATGTTGATGTTTTTGATCCACTTGGACTTGAGCTTTGTGCAAGGTGACAAATTTGGGTCTATTTTTATTTTTCTACATACAGACAGCCAGTTAGACCAGCACCATTTATTGAAGATGTTTTCTTTTTGTTGTTGTTGTTGTGTATGTTTGGTTTCTTTGTCAATGATCAAGTGTCCGTAAGTATATGGTTTTATTTCTGGGTCTTCAATTCTATTCCATTGATAAATGTGTCTGTGTCTGTATCAATACCATGCAGGGTTTTTTTTTTGTTTGTTTGTTTTGTTTTTTGTTTTTATTTTTGTTTTTTATCACTATTGCTCTGTAGTAAGGCTTGAGGTCAGGGATAGTGATTCCCCCAGATGCTCTTTTATTGTTAAGAATTGTTTTTGCTATTCTGGGTTCTTTTGCCTTTCCAGATGAATTTAAGAATTGCTCTTTTGATGTCTTTGAAGAATTGTGTTGAGATTTTGATGTGGTTTGCATCGAATCTGTAGATTGCCTTTGGTAAAATGGCCATTTTTACTATATTAATTCTGTCAATCCATGAGTATGGGAGATCTTTCCATCTTCTGAGATCTTCTATTTCTTCTTTCCTTCCTTCCTTCCTTCCTTCCTTCCTTCCTTCCTTCCTCTCTTCCTTCTTTTCTTTCTTTCTTCCTTTCTTTTATTTTTGTTTCTAAAGATGTATTTATTTTATGCATGTGAATACACTGAGGCTGTCTTCAGATCCACCAGAAGAGGTCATCAGATCCCGCTACAGATGGTTGTGAAATTATAGGTGGTTGCTGGAAATTGAACTCAGGACCTCTGGAAGAGCAGTCAGTGCTCTTAACTGTTGAGCCATCTCTCCAGCTTCTTTGTTTTCTTTCTTGAGAGATTTGAAGTTATGGTCGTACAGTTCTTTCACTTGTTTCATTAGAGTTACCCCATGATATTTTATATTAGTTGTGGCTATTGTAAAGGGAGATGTTTACCTAATTTTTTTTCTCAGCATGTTTATTATGTATACAAATAAAGGCTACTGATTTATTTGAGTTAATTTTATATCTGGTCACTTTGCTGAAGTTGTTTATCAGCTGGAGAAGTTTTCTGGTAGAATTCTTAGGGTCACTTATGTATCATCTGCAAGAAGTGATACCTTTATTTCTTCTTTCTCAATTTGTATTACCTTGATCTCTTTTTGTTGTCTTATTGTTCTAGCTAGCACTTTAAGTACTATATTGAATAGATATGGGGAGAGTGGGCATTCTTGTCTTGTCCCCAATTTTAGTGGGATTGCTTCAAGTATGTCTCCATTTAATTTGATATTGGCTGTTGGTTTGCAGTAAATTGCTTTTATTATGTTTAAGATTGGCCTTGAATTCCTGATCTCTCCAATATTTTTAACTTATGGGGTGTTGTATTTTGTCAATTGCTTTTTCTGCATCTAAGGAGATGATAATGTGACATTTTTTCTTTGAATTTGTTTATATAGTGAATTACTTTAATGGATTTTCATATATTGAACCAAACCTGCATGTCTGAGATGAAGCCTTCTTGATCATGGTGAATGATGGTTTTGATGTAATCTTGGATTCTGTTTGCAAGAATTTTATTGAGTATTTTTGCATTAATATTCATAAGTGAGATTGGTCTAAAGTTTCTTTTTTTTTGTTTGGGTCCTTTGTGGTTTAGGTATCAGAGTAATTGTGGATTCATAGAATGAATTAGGTAGAGTTCCTTCTGTTTCTATTTTATTGAATAGTTTGAAGAATATTGGTATCAGGTCTTCTTTGAAGGTCTGGTAGAATTCTGAACTAAATATATCTGGCCCTGGGCTTTTTTTTGGTTGGGAGGCTTTTAATGACTTTTATTTTCTTGTGAGATATAGGCCTGTTTATAATTTACCTGCTCTTGATTTAACTTTGGTATGTGGTATCTGTCTAAAAAACAATTCATTTTATCTGGATTTTTTTGTTTAGTTTTGTTGAGTATAGGCTTTTATAGTAGGATCTGATGAGTTTTTTTAATTTCTTCTGTTTCTGTTGTAATGTCTCCCTTTTCGTTTTTTGATTTTGTTGATTTGGATACTGCCTCTGGGCCCTTTAGTTAGCTTGGCTAGGGGTTTATTTATCTTATTAATTCTCTCAAAGAACCAGCCTTTGGTTTTGTTGATTCTTTGTATTGTTCTCTTTGTTTCTATCTGGTTGATTTTAGCCCTGAGTTTGACTATTTCCTGCTTTCTACTCTTCTTGTAAATGATAATACAAGAAGAATATTATCATTATCATACTCTTGCTTCTTTTTGTTCTAGAGAGCTCAGGTATGCTATTAACTTGTTAGTGTAAGATCTCTCCAGGTTTGTTCCCTGCGCCACCCCCCCCCCCAGGGAAGTTGGTGCTATGAATTTTCCTCATTGTGTTCCATAAGTTTGGGTATGATGTTTCAGCATTTTCATTACATTGTAAAAAGTCTTTAATTCTTATTTCTTCTCTGACCAAGTTATCTTTGAGTAGAAAGCTTTTTCAGTTTCCATGTGTATGTGGCTTTCTGTTGTTTTTGCTGTTATTGAAGACCAGCCTTTGGCCATGGTGATCTGATAGGGTGCATGGGATTATTTCAGTCTTCTTTTATCAGTTGAGGGTTGTTTTGTGACCAATTATATGGTCTATTTTGGAGAAGGTACCATGAGGTGCTGAGAAGGTGAATTCTTTTGTTTTAGGGTGAAATGTCCTGTAGATATTTCTTAAATCCATTTGGTTCACAACCTCTACTAGTTTCACTGTGTCTCTGTTTAGTTATGTTTCAATGACCTGTTCATTGGTGACAGCAGGTTATTGAAGTTTCCCACTATTATTCAGTAGGGTTCAATATGTGTTTTGATTTTTAGTAAAGTTTCTTTTATGAATTTGATTGCTCTTACATTTGGGGTAGAGATGTTCAGAATTGAGACTTTCTCTTGATGGAATTTCCCTTTGATGAATATGAAGTATCCTTCCTCATCACACTTGATAACTTTTGGTTGAAAGTCTATTTTATTGGATATTAGGATCACAACTCCAGCTTGTTTTATAGGACCATTTGCTTGGAAGACCTTTTTCCACCCTTTTACTCTGAGATAGTGTCTTTGTTGTTGAGGTATGTTTCTTGTATGCAGCAAAATCCTGGATCTTGTTTCCATATTCAGTCTGTTAGCTTATGTCTTTTTATAAGTGATTTGAGTCCATTAATATTGAGAGATATTAAAGTCAGATGACTGTTGATTCCTGATATGTTTGGTTTTGTAGGTGGTTTTATGTGCTTGTGGTTCTCTCCTCTTGGGTTTGTTGTGATATGCTTTATACATACATATACATATACATATACATATACATATACATATACATATATATATATATATATATATATATATATTTGCTTTTCTTTGGTGTAGGTACCTTCCTTGTGTTGGAGTTTTCTTTTTAGGATCATCTGTCAGTCTGGATTGGTGGAAAATACTGTTTGAATTTTGTTTTGTCCTAGAATATTTTGTTTTTTCCATCTTTGTTGTTGCAGAGTTTTGCTTGGTATAGTAGCCTATGCTGGCATTTGTATTCTCCTAGAGTCTGTATTATCTCTGACCAGACTCTTCTGAATTTCATAGTCTCTTTTGAGATGTCTGGTGTAATTCTGATAGGTTTACCTTTATATGTTAGTTGGCCATTTTCCCTTGCAGCTTTTAATATTTTTCTTTGTTCTGTGTGTTTAGTGCTTTGATTATTATGTGACTAGAGGATTTTTTTTCTGGTCTCATTTATTTGGTGTTTTATAGGCTTCTTGTACTTTTATGGCCTTCTTTTTCTTTAGGTTGGGGAAGTTATCTTCTATGATTTTGTTGAAGACATTTTCAGGTCCTTTGAGCTGAGAATCTTTGTTCTCCTCTATTCCAATTACTGTTAGATTTGGTCTTTACATTGTGTCCTGAATTTCCTGGATGATTTGGGTTAGGAGTTTTTATGTTTTTAAATTTTCTTTGACTGTTGAGTCCATCTCTTCTATGGTATCCTCTACATCTGAGATTCTCTCTACCATCTCTTCTATTTTGTTGATACTTACATCTGTAATTTCTGACTTCTTTCCTAGGTTTTCCATTTCCAGGTTTGCCTCCATTTGTGTTTTCTTTATTGTTTCTACTTCCACTTTCAGGTCTTGGACTGCTTTATTTAATTCCTTCATCTTTTTTATTGTGTTTTTCTGTATTTTTTTAAGGGGTTTATTTGTTTCCTCTTTAAGGGCTTCTACCTGTTTACCTGTGTTTTCCTGTACTTCTTTCAGTGAGTTATTTATATCCTCCTTAAAAGACTCTATTATCTTCATGAGATAGGATTTTAGGTCAGCTTCCTGATTTTTAGGTGTGTTGGTGTATTCAGGGATTGTTGTGGTGGGAGAACTGAGTTCTGATGATGCCCACATATATTGGCTTCTGTTGCTTATGGTCTTATGCTTGCTGCTTGCCATCCGGTTATCCCTGGTATTTGCTGGTCGGGATAACTCTGGAGTCTGCCTCTTTTGACCCTGGGTTGCTTCAGGTCTCTCAGTAGGCCTGTGACCCTGGTTGTAGCAGACCACCTGAGGGGCCTTTTAACCAGGGACTCTTCAACATGGCTGAGAAGCTACTGATCTGTTGTCCTGGTTTCAGTGGATCTCTTGGAAGGACTTCAGAATGTTGGCTCTTCAAAGGAGTAGATAAGGGGCCCTACAAACTGTGTTTTCTGTTTCCCTGTGTGCAGCAGAACTCCAGGGAAACTTTCAGTCTTTTGGGTCAGTTGCAGTGCAAGCCACAGAGCCCCCAGGAGTTTTTCAGACTGTGACGTCTGTTGCCCAGTTGCCCTGTGTACAGAGGAGCTCTCGGGATGCCTTCAAGCTGTGGTGTCTTCAGGGGAGTGGACAAGCTGTTGATCAGTTGCTCAGTTGCCCTGTGTGCAGCAGATCTCTTGGGATGCAGGCTGTGGTGTCACTTGTCCCACTGCTTTGAGTGCAGAGGATCATCTGGGATGTCTCAGGATATGGTGTCAATGGCTCTGACTGTAGCAGATCCTTAACTGCTCTGAGTGCAGCAGATACTCTAGGATGGGTGGGGATATGGTGTCTTCACGGGAGCAGACCAGCTAGGAGTCTGCCCCAGCAGAAAAAGCTAGTTTCCTAATTTTATCCCGCTATTTCTCTGTTTATGTGCTCATAGCAAAGTAAAAATTCATAACTCACAATACTAATTTTTTTCATTTCAGTTTGTTTTTATTTTTAGTAGTATATTGACATTCCTTCATTTTTTCCTTTAGTTGTGATTAATATGATTTTCAGGATGCTGAAGAGTGGCAGATTCAGGAATTATGGTTCTCATCACAAAAAATTCTCTTCATGGTAGCCGAGAGAGCAAGTATCTATAAGTACAGATGAAAGCAGCTAACCAAGGTTGGGTTCCATTTATTGATGCTCATACCCAATGGCTCTCTCCTGTCCAGTGGTGCTAACTTTAAATCATTCGAACCATTGGTCAAAAAACAATTTGAGGCTAAAAACAAAATAAAAGTTTACGTGAATCCACCCAATTATGTAACAGTATCAGATCCAGTTCTCAAGAAGGAATGGATGATCCAAGTGGAACAGCTGTGTGACTTGATACTGAAAGTTCTCCAAAATCTAAGGTCACCTAGAAACATAAAACCAAAGTCATTATCATCCAGCATGTGGAAAACACTTTGGTGTAATGCTTTTCATACAGTTGCTCACTGTTTCATGTTGTTAAAATGTTTTTATCAACATTTTAAACCACACTCTCCTGTCAAGAAGAGAGCTCATAAAACTTATATGACTCTGTGGCTTGTTACCTGTAACACCAAGAGAGTGTGAGTGATTAAAAGGAGTAGCAGAGGAAGGCTAAAAAACTGAGGAATATGTTATCCAGAGGACAGAAACATCTATCATGTTAAAAATGAGAAGTAAAACTGATCACTGAATAAGGAAGAAAAGTGATTGAGAAAAAACTCTTTAACTCTTTCATCACCCTGATCTTTTAAACCTAACAGATCATAGAGCACAGATCAAGTCGTGCCAGGGAGGAATGAAGGTGGCAGAACATAGAAGAGGCTATAATGATGCCAAGTAACCAACTTCAGTTTTCACTTGAGGACATTGATTCCAACATGAACTTTTCTTTTTTGTCACTATTTAATTCTGTGCTACATGAACATTTTGCAGAAATGGAGGGTGCTCATGAGATATGTTTGAAATCAAGTGTATCATGAATGCTTGGATTTGTTTTTAAAAAAGGAATACCCATGATAATATGCACAGAATGTTGGTAAACACCCCACTTGATGTGGAAAATTATGAGCCAGCCATTTATGGCAAAAGATAATCAGAATGTTTGAACTACATATTCTTATTAAAATGGGGTTTTGTTCATTGGTATTGAATAGTTCTGATTTACGTAGATTTTTCTTTACTGGGTTTTATAAAGTTTGCAGTTTACTTCAAATATAGTAGGCATTCACATCTATATGTGATTTATTTTGCTTTGAATAGAAGCTATTTTCTGTATATTATCACATGCATTTTGCATATTAGAAAACAAACACTCAGAGATGTCTAGTGTTTCTAGTATTTCTGAGAAAGTATAAATAAGAAAGAAGTTTGAACTGAAGAAATTTTGCTGTTTGGAATACAAGAACTTCTAACCGTAATTTACATTTTGTCAACATTTATCTAGAGTAAGAACGTTCAGTCTGATGACAACTATATCAATTTTATTTTAGGCACATGGTGAAAAGGATATACTTAGCCTTTATAATTACTAAAACTATATTTGGAAAAACTGTAATTCCCTTACTAATTTTTTGATGCACAGAGTGTATATTTCTAATTAAGAGCTTTCTTTTATTGGAATCAGAAATATACTCAGTGTAGTTTATTGTCTATTTTCCATAAAGGAGATAGCTTAGAATTGGTTAGCACAACTTAATTGATAAAATAAAATTTTCTTCACTGTGATATATTACATATGTCTGGCCTGAAAGCAGTATTCAAGAAGTAAACACATTTACTGCACATTTATTTTGCAGCTTTATTTGACAGAATGAATTGTTTTTTGGATATTATTTTGCTTGATTCTCACATATCCATTAGTTTGAGAATGTTTAACTTATATATTACATTTTTGATGCAAAATAAAAGTCAGTTTTTAAAATATATAAATTGGGATTATTAATTTTACAGTTGTTAGTCTTTTATTGTTTTCAGATAAGATCTCACTCTATGTAGTAGACTGGTCTTAAACACACAGTGATTCTTGATTCCTAATCCTATTGGTTTCTAGAGTTACAGAAGTGAGTAACTGTATCCAACCCAACTGTTTATTTTTATATAATCATTGATACATGTAGGAAGTAATGTAAACCTAAAAAATACAACTATGAAAGAATGGCAATCTTCAGCAACTTTTTTTTTAACCTTAGATAGATAATTCAATTGTCAAGTATGGATTAAGGTAAAAATGGAATATATATATATATATATATATATATATATATATATATATATTACAATTATATATACATATATATTTAACAAAGATGATACCAGACATATAGCCCTTTTTAACCAAATAATAAGAAGTATACATATTCTAAACAGAGAATAAAGGAAGAGAACAAATTAGTACTCATAAGACATGGGGAGTCAAATACTAGGAGAATAATCCTACAGTATACAAGACAAGGAATGTGCTAAACTTTGGGGTTATCTTGAGATGATTGGCAGGGATATACATATGCCAACACACACACACATATTATACACATATATGTATGTGTTTGTGCTTGTATGTGTGTGTGTGTGGGGGTTGTTATTGATGTAAGAAACACATTTGGTTGGTTAGCTGACTAGCAGTCATCAGGTTAGGCATGCATATCTACATTGTTGCCCTCAAACACCCAAATACATACATATATGTTTAAATTTTATAAATTTATAAATCAAAATACAGATCAGAAACCAAAGTCCTCTTATTTCTAGTTGCCACTATGTTTTCTTATTGGATTATTCATAAATTTTTGTCATATTTTACAATATACAGTATTCATAGTTTACATACAATGATTTATGACTATTGCTCTTATTAAACAACATTTAATTGTAACCTTTATCAATCATAGCCAACTTCCAACCATAGATAGCAGTTACTTCATCTGTATAGAACTTCAGACACTGGAAAGTAAATCTGCATTCAGGTGAAGCAACATGCTTGCTCTCTGTATGATTAGAATCTGAAAGCAATGTGCTCCCATCTCTCTGCTTAAAGTAGACTGATTTAGAGCCATATTGTCATTTTACAATACTTGACTTCTAAATCCCCACCATACATCTTGGAAACAAAAGAATATTATTACCTGACAAATTGCGGGAGTCCCTTGATATGCATGCGTCATCTCTAACTGGCAGAACAAGGAAACAATCAGCATCATGTTAACTGCCTCCTGCTCCAATCAGCAATGTTCTGAGCCTTTGTGACCACCACGTAAATCAGGACTGCTGGGATTCACGGCTAACGTCCCCTAGATTTCTTTCTTTTCACATCTTTTCAATTTATTTTTAAAGGAACTGTGTAATAGCTGGGTGATTTTAAAAAATGACCTTCCCATCTATCAACTCTGTGAGACCCCATGCTAATAAGGAATTTAGAGGTGATAAACTCACAGAAAATATATTTCAGGCATGGACTCTCATGAGAATCCAGGGAATGTGCTTAGTTAAAGATTAAAGCTCTAGGTGGAATGTTATGCTTGAATTTCTTGTAAGACTTCCTACTTCCACAAGAAGCAAAAATTTAAATAATGCATAAGTTATGTACAGTTTACCCCAGTGTTTAAAAAGCATTAGCTACATTTTTTTTTTTGTATATTTTGATATAGAGCTATGAATAGTAAGAAAAAATGATGTATGGTATGTTCTCTGTCATAGAGTGGTAAAGGCCTATATAAACAACCCACTGTAGTAGAAGGAGAAAACAAAAAATCATGTCTGGGTGTAGAAGGCACTAATCCAAAGGTGAGAAGGTTTTAAGGAAGATGTTCATGAGATGTACTTGACAGGTGAGGGTTGGGATGAAGACAGTTCAGGCTGAGCAATAAAGATGTTTCAGACAGTGACAAGTGTGTTTCATGGCTTGTGAAACGGAACAAGAGTAGTTCAGAAAATCCAACTTCAAAGGAACTGAATGTAATAATTCCAGTTAACTGGCCATGGTAAGTGGTTTTTAGTGGACTGAGGAATTATCTGAGTGTTTAGGTTTGTGAAGAGTCATTATCTTTCTAGGAGCAAGATTCCATGTTGACAAAGACCGTAATGAATGCCATACCACTACTACGTACATGAGGAAAAAAGACTAAAGGAAAGGTAACAGAGGTAAAGCATTTTGGTTTGTTCATCTGTTAGTTGAGACACACATGCTAGGTATTTTTAATGTTATCAGAGGAAAATCACAGGGATTATCAATGAACAAGAAACATCAACTAGCTTATTCAAATAATCTTTATTCTTATTTATTAAATTTAAATCTTATTTATTCAACTGGATCAAATACATTAAAACACTATTCAGCAAAATTCTAATTCTGAGACATAATACAAATCTCACTTTTTTCTAACAAAAAAATGCTGCCTAGTTGGTTATAGTTTTTCTGGTGGTATTAACAAACTACAAGGAATGGAGATGAAAATAGGAGAAAATTCATTTCTCTCAGTTTTGGGGAAAGGAGGTCAAAGAATAAAGATTCAGTATGATCAAGTCCTGACAGAGATTTCCTGGCTTTCAGACAGCCTCTCCAAATGATTTTTTCTTAGAGGTTGAGTCTTCAACTATGACTTGAGAGTGGGAACAGTTTTATGCTTAGTATTTATCTGTTGGTTCCACCAAATTCATGAATGTCTCACAAGCCAAATACATTTATTTATCTTCAGAACACAGACATGGTCCTGTCATTAGACATAAAGCCCAAGCTAAAATTAACAAAAAACAAAACAAAAAAATTCCCCCCCAAAACAAAAACCAATACATCAAGATTATTTATATCAGGGCATATTAAGATGTAAGTTATTCTTTTTTATTGGTTATTTTATTC
The DNA here is from genome assembly GCF_011762505.2 of Arvicanthis niloticus. Lineage (NCBI taxonomy): Eukaryota > Metazoa > Chordata > Mammalia > Rodentia > Muridae > Arvicanthis > Arvicanthis niloticus. The sequence goes on from NC_133433.1 coordinate 6,201,220, forward strand.
ATTTACATTTCAAATGTTGTCACCCCCTCGCAGTTTCCCCCTGCACTCCCCGCATCCCAAATGGGATCCCTGTGCTCAGTCAAATGGTTGGCTGCATGCATCCACATCTGTATTAGTCTGGCTCTTACAAAGCCTTTCAGGAGACAGCTATATCAGGCTCCTGTCAGCAAGTGCTTCTTGGGATCTGCAATAGTGTCTGGGTATGGTGTCTTCAGATGGGATGGATCCCTAGGTTGGGTGGTCTCTGGATGCCTTTTCTTCAGTCTCTGTTCTACCCTTTTTGTCCCTGCATTTCCTTTAGACAAGAACCATTCTGGATTAAAATTTTTGGGATGGATGGGTGGCCTCATCCCTCAACCGGGGGTCTTGCCTACCTACTGGATATGGTCTCTAAAGGTTCTATCTCCCCTTTGGTGGGTATTTTAGCTAATGTCATCCAGGTTGGGTCCTAGGAACCTCTTGATTCCCTGGCATCTGGGACTTCCTACTGGTTTCACTCAGTTCCCCATCCCCCACTGATACACACCTCCACTCAATTTCCTAACCCTCTGCACTTCTCCTCTGTCTAGTACAAAACTTGTTCCTGCCCCAATTTTTCCTTCCCTCCTTTCTCCCTCCCAGGCCTCTCCTTCCTTCTACCTCACTTGATTATTTTGTTCCCTCTCCTAAGTAGGATTGAAGTATGCATATTTTGGTCTTCCTTTTTAACTTTATATGGTCTGTTAGTTGCAAAGTAATTATTCCTAGCTTTTGAGCTAATATCCACTTATCAGTAAGTACATACCATGTGTGTTCTTTGTGACTGGGTTACCTGACTTAGAATGATATTTTCTAGTTTCATCCATTTGATTGCAAATTTTAAAGTCATTGTTTATAATAGCTGTGTAGTACTCTGTTGTGTAAATATACCACATTTTCTGTATTCATCGTCAGTTGGGGTACATCTGAGTTGTTTCCAGTTTCTGGCTGCTATGAACATAGTGGAGCATGTGTCCTTGTTTTACATTGGAGCATCTATTGGAAATATGCCCAAGAGTGGTATAGCTGGGTCTTCAGGTAGAACTATTTCCAATTTTCTGAGGAACTGCCAGACTGATTTGCAGAGTGGTTGTATAAGTTTGATTCACTCCAGCAAAGAAGGAGTATTTCTTTTTCTCCATATCCTTGCCAATATCTGTTACCTGAGCTTTTGATCTTAGACATTTTGACTGGTGTGACATAGAATCTTGGGTACTTTTGTTTTGCACTTCTCTGATGACTAAGGATGTTGAACATTTCTTTAGGTGCTTCTCAACCATTCAAGATTTAGGTAAAAATTTCTTTTGTAGCAGTGAATGTGTGAATCAGACCAGCTTAATGTGGCAAGAATAGATAAATACTCCCAGTTTTCATGGTAGAAATCAAAAAGTAGGAGAGACAGGCTCAAGTAAGTTCAAAGTATAGCATGGCAAATTTTATTGGCTTATAAGACACAACAATCATGAGATCTGGATATATACTCTGCTCTTCAGGTCTACCAAGGTCTGTAGAAGTTTGCCAGGCTTCCTGGGACTTTATGATAGCTATAATATCATGACTTTTAAAGGATGACTTATCCACCAAGCTTCTGTGGAGGATTTTTCTTGTTTACAAAACTGAGGAAGTACTTACAATTTAACCGAAATAGATAATAAACTTACTTCCTGGGCCTCAGTTTCCAGAGGACTGAGATGAAGACATGCTCCACTTCTGTTCAGTTTCATGGATATATACTAGACGCTCCACACAAACCTGCACACAGAAAAATAAACACACACATAATATATTTTCATAGAATATATATATATATTCTATGTGGTACAGTACGTATCCATATTGAGGCCAGAAGGTTACTCTCCTTTGTGATTACTCAGGAAATGGCCACATTTATTTTAGGGATAGAGTCATTTATTGTGACTACAGAAGGCTGGCAAAAATCAAGCCCCAGTTCTTCTGTGTCTCCCTTTCCCCAGTGCTGTAATTCCAAGTGTGTGCCACCACACTCTAGTTTCTGCTTAGGTGCTAGTGAGCAGAGGTCTTAATGTTTTTGCACCACAAGGACATTGCAAAATGTGCTACCTCCCAAACACTTCTTTTCTTCATATTTCTGAGACTGCGTATGCTGTATTGATTTATCTCCAAATTCTGCAATTATTTTTCTGTTAGGTCAAGCCTGACTGCTCTTTCCTCACCCAGGGTTTGTTGATAATACTGTATTGAAACAATAATGCATGAATGCATTTTTTGTAGTATGTAGTAATTGATATATCTACTCAGTTATATCTGTCTCTAATTAATTATTAGTCAACGTTTCCCCCATGCTTTTATTGAGTGACTATCACTATTCTGCTGATGGATAGAGTATGTGTGCCAGTTTGTGTCCACTCTAACAGTTTAAAGCTCTATATTGAACTTTGCTTACTATTTCTTCAGAATCTTAATGTAATAGCCATATGACTCTATGCGGGTACCCAGAAGCATATATATGTAAAGTTCACTATAGTTATAATAATTTATATTTAATGTTTTTCTAAACTTTTATGGAATAGAATCAGGAAATGCTTAATTTGATAAGGTTCTAGGCAAGAAAATTAGTGCAGAACATATCTTTTTAAATAAGGTTAATTTAATTATAAACTTTTGTGTCTCACACAAAATATTTCACAGTTACATAAATGGTAAAGATTCAAGTGTTTGATAATTAATAAACAACATAAGGCCAGTCAGAAGAACAGAGAGACTGTCAGCCTGTCTGCATTTCCTTGCCCTCAGTCAGGCGCACAAAGATCTAGTCTATTACCATTCCTTCCTTCTTCTCTTGTCATACCCACTGCCATGCTCCTGCCCTTAACTTGGGTGAATATTCATTGCTTAGGCACAGGCCATGGCAATGAGAATAACTGGTACAATTCACAAGAGTCTGAAGAACAGATTGGCAAACGCAAGCAGAGACTGACTACTGGCCCAGAGGCTCCACAAACCACCAGAATTCCAGACAGATAGTATGCACATAGAACTCCTCAAATCTCTCAATGTCTTTTTTGACACTATATTCTCCAGTCCCACCCCCCTCCTCATTACCAGATTTGATACTCTGAGGCAGAGAGCCCTGATGAAAGAAAGGCCACAATAGTTACCAGAAGTTCACCCCCAACTCCTAGACTCCCTCTGCTGGACCACCGGTCACATCAGCTACCAGAAACCCAGGTCACTAAAACCAGAAAAATAGAAAAGAGGGAAAAATACATATCCAACAAAGACAACTTTAGAATAAAGCATCCAGACCTATAATCACCACAAACACTGATGCTTATATGTCAGTATAAGTATACAAGCAATAATAGCCAAGGCAACATATCAACATGGAAGCACAGCTATCCTAATACAGGAAGACCTGAATATTTCAAGACAATGAAACACAAGAAAATAACCCCCAAGTCGACTTTATGAAGATGAGAGAGGTCTTTAAAGAGAAGATTAATAAATCCTTTAAGGAAAGCTCAGAAAAAATAAGCAATTGCAGGAAATAAATAAATCCTGTAAGAGAGCCGTGAAAAAAACAAGAAAACAATTTGAAAATAAATAAAATTCATACAGACTGAAAATGGAAATAGAAGACACAAAGGTAATAAAACCTCGGGGAGTTCTGCAAATGGAAAATCCAGGTATGTGAAAAAGAACTACATACAGAAACATTACCAGCAGAACAAGAAAGATGAAAGAGAGAATCTCAGGCATTGAAGATACCATAGACTGTGAAAAATGATAAATTTAAAAAAAAATCCTGACACAAAATGTCTAGGAAATCTGGGACACTATGAAAAATCTAAACCTAGAATAATAGTCAATAGAAGGAGAAGACACCGAACTCAAAAGCTAAAGAAAATATTTTTAATAAAATCACAGAGGAAAAATTTCTTAACCTAAAGAAAGACATGCTTTTTTTTTTTTTTTTTTAAATTGCAACCCTTTAATTAGAAAACAACAAATTTAATGCAGGGACAACAGTGGAGCAGAGACTGGAGGAAAGGTCATCAAGAGACCATCCCACCTTGCGATCCATTCCATGCACAGGAACCAAATCCTGACACTATTGCAGATGCCAAGATGTGCTTACAGACAAGAGCCTGTCTGTAATGGCTGTCCTGAGAGGCTCTGCCAGCATCTGACTAAGACAGATGCAGATATTTACAGCCAACCATTAGACTGAACCCAGGAACCCCATTGGAAGAGTTAGAGAAAGGACTGAAGGAGCTAAAAAAGATTGCAACCCCATAGGAAGAACAAGAGTATCAACTAACCAGACCCCTGGCAGCTACCAGGGACTAAGCGACCAACCAGTGTATACATGGGTTGGTCTGTGGACCCTGCTACATATATAGCAGAAGACTGCCTTGTCTGGCCTCAGTGGGAGGGAATGTACTAGGTCCAGTTGAGGCCTGATGCCCCAGACATCCCAGAGAAGGAAGATACTGGAAGGGTAAGAAGGGAGTGGGTAAGGCAGGAGTGTGTGGGTGGGTAGGAGAGCACCCTCTTAGATTCAAAGGGGCTGGAATATGGAGTGAGGTGCTCATGGAGGGGGTACCTGAAGTGGGGATAACATTTAAAATGTAAATAAGTAAAATAATTTATTTAAAAAAAAAAACCAACAAACTTGAACAGTAGTGACATTCTGAATTTACTTAAAATCTTTAAAAATCTATTCAATCTAATCTATTAATCTATTAATCTAATAATTAATTAAATCTATTAATCTAATCTAAAAAAAAATCTACTAGGAGTCCTGAGCTATCTGAACCACTAGGGTGGGGCTAGCAACACCACAAGGAACAAAATATAAAAGCCTCAGGCATGTGAACTGGTAACGTATTAAGTTTTAAATTGGTAAATTGAAATCTTTAAGAAGAGAGTCAGAAATTAAAGGGAAAAGTATTTCCCACATTCGAAAATGGAAACCACTTCAGCAGAAGTCACTTGGATCTTGCACAGCCAAACAATGGCTTGGAAATACACCCTGTAGACTCTAATTGACCAGAGATTCCAGCCCAGATTACTGTACCCAACAAAATTTCAATGACCATCAACGGAGAATCAAGATATTCCTTTGTAGTTAGATATCCGTCCCCCACTAACATTTTGCAATAAAGCTCAGTAATTTTGGAGGAACTAATGTGGGAGGAGTGAAGAGTGGGAAGGAGAAAGAGAGGATTGGAGGACGGGAAGAGGAGGAGAGAAGATGGAGGCAGATGTCCAAGTGACTCTAGCAGTCTAAGGTAGTAATTAATATCAAGTTTAGGTAATTGGGTTTACAATTCTAATTGTGTGGGCATCTTGTTAATTGAGCATTTACAAATATTTAACCAATTGTATAACCTTTAAGCTCTAAGAATCTCACTACTAGTGGGTGCTACGAGTATGACAGGTATAGTCTGGGGTTCAGCAGAGCTTTGTAGATGCCGTGGTGGATTGGCAGAGCCATCCAAGCTCTGGTGTCTCGTGGGTGCCAGGGCCTGTGTTTTGAGATAGCCAGAGCTGTGGCCAGAGCGGGAGCTGTGGGAAAATGTTGGCTGTCTGGGAACAAGCTAGACCATATTTTTAAAATATTAACTACAACATTTCTTAACAATATCAGATTTAGCCAACATCTGTAGATGACTCTACCTCTATAGAAACTACTAGGAGAAAAACATCAACCAAAAGAGGTTAACTACACCTGTGAACACAGGAACTATATAATCTCACACCACAAAACCAGAAGAAGGGAGTTAAACACACACACACACACACACACACACACACACACACACACACACACACTACAACCAGCATGAAAATGATAAAATGATAAGAATTAACAATTATTGGTCATTAATATTTCTCAATATCATTGGACTCAATTCCCCAATTAAAAAGACACAGTCTAGCAGAATGTATGTATATCATCTACAGATGGCAATACTTGGCCTTTTTCTTTGCAATTTTTATCTCCTTGATCAACTAGTCTGAGCTTACAGGGGTTCACAGAAATGTAGCAGACAGTCAGAGAGCCTATGTGTGTTTGACCTAGATCCTCTGCATATATGTTTTGGTTGCCTAACTTCTTGTTCTTGTGGGTCTCCTAACATTGGGAATTTAGGCTGTCTCTGTATCTTTTGTTTGTTTTTGGACCCCCTCCCTCTTACTGGGTTGCCTTGTTTAGAATTAACCTGAGGGGATGTGCCTAGTCATATTGTAACTTGATATGCCATGTTTGCTTGATAATCCTGTAAAGTCTGCACTTTTCTGAAGAGAAATGGAGTAGTAGACTTAGAGGAGGGGTGATGGGGGGGGGGTTACACTAGGGGTAGAGGAAAGAGTTGGCATGTAAATAAAGATATTTTAAAAACAATGCATTCATTTAAAAATATTAGTTTGAGAAGTAGCTCAGAAGTTAATGTAGTTTCATGGGGAATCATGTATGCCTGATGTCCTCATTTTGATTTTTGAACCCAATACAAATGTGGAAGCAAAGAACCAACTTCACAGGGTAGCTGTCTTTATACATGGGCTGAGTCATGTCACTCCTTCTCCAACACACACACATACACACATACACACACACACACACACACACACACACACACACACACACACACATGCTCATGCACACGCACATGCACACACACACATGTTAAGAAATGGGCTAACATGATAGTTCTAAGAGCAAAATTTCTTGCTGCTGAGATTGATGACCTAAAGCTTATTTCAGGGACCCACAATTTCCCTCAAGTTGTCTCTGATCTCTATATATGTTCCATGGCATGTAGGCTTTCACATGGGTGCATGCTAATATGAAAAAGCTCACAAAATTAATAAATAAAATATTTTATACATACATGTATATAATAATATGTATATTAAAATTATTCATTTATTTATTTACTGGTAGAATAGTGGTGACTAGTATGATAATAATTTAAAAATATTTGATTGAATTTAATGCCTGTTTAATGAAATAAGCCTTATATGGGACACTATTGATGATGTCAAGAACCTGAGACTATCTAGGACTTGAACCTTAGAGAAAAATGTTCTACTATTATTCTGCTAAAAGAATATACAATAAAATTAGTCTTATTACAAATTGCTCTAGTTATTGATCAGTAAACTATTCAAACATCATCAGAGAAGCTCGATCTTGCAGGATATTATAATTTAACCGAGAGACACAAAACTGGACAATGTGCAGAGGTGAAGCTTTGGACCATTCAGTCCTAAATGAGATGTCTTTATGACATTCCTCCTATTAAAGCTCAGGAATCTATGCAGGAGTGGAGGCCAAAAGATTGTAAGACCCAGAATTGTCAGACACTTCCAAGGAAACAACAGATGCATGTATTAACTCACAGACCTGTAGAAGTTCATGCCAGATATAATCTAATCGTAGAGAGTGTAATTGGTCACTAAGACCTACTCCTAGCCAAGAAGGTATTTACAATTATAGTTTCTGGGAAACACAAAGTGCTTTTCTTTAATGGACTGATACTGTTTCTATTAACCATTCTCCAGAGCAGGCAATATGGTCAGGAGTAATTGTTCCACACAAACAATCTTTGTGTCTCATTTTACTGTATTGTGTGCTTTTATTGTCCCTTTTTTTTAAGACAGAGGAAAAATATAAACTTGTGTGACTAGTGAAGTAGAATCTGGGAGGAGTTGATAGAATATCAAAATACACTATAAGGATTTGTTTTTTTACCTTAAGTGAAGTTAGAACAAGAAGACAACACAAAATCAGATACTGCTCTCTACAGGTAAGAAGCCTAGTGCCCAGGATAGGTTTTAAAGTTTTTGACCAGCAGGATCCCATAAATCCCCAAACATTACAGTCTATTCATACCTTTTTTGTTACCAACAAGTACTTGAAGGTAAGACTCTATATGAAAACATTACACTTGCGAGTCATAAATATAGAGAAATAAAGTGTGTACTAATCCTAAACTTACATCACTACAGGGTAGCTTTCACATTGCTCTAAGATGCTAGTCCTGCAAACAGAGAAAAAAAAAAACTTATCAACTAACCCAGTCATGAACCCTGACAGCAACAATAATATCCTTCTAAATGGTATTTTCAATAAATGTTGCTGGTCTAACTAGCAATGTGTACATAGAAAAGTGAAAATAGATAAATATTTGTCCCTTAAACAAAGCTCAAGTTCAAGTGGATCAAGGACCTCAACATAAAACTGGATACACTGAATCTAACAGTAGAGACAGTGGGAAAGAGTCTTGAACTCATTGGCACGGGGGAAATTTCCTAAACAGAACTCCAGTGACCCATGCTCTAAGATCAAGAATTGATAAGTGATACCTCATGAAACTGAAAAGCTTCTGTAAGGCAAAGGACACGGATAATAAGACAAATCAACCTACAAATTGTAAAAAAATCCTCACTAATCCTACACCCGATATAGGGCTAATATCCAATATATAAAGAACTCAAGAAGCTAACCACCTAAAAAACAAATAACCCAATCAAAATGGGGTATAGAACTAAACAGAGAATTAACAACAGAGGAATCTCGGATGGCTGAGAAGCACTTAAAGAAATGTTCAAAGTCCTTAGTGATCAAGGAAACGCAAATGACCCCGAGACCAATCAGAATGGCTAAGACCTTAGCACATGTTGGCTAGAATGTGGAGAAAGAGAAACACTCCACCATTGCTGGTGGAATTGCAAACTGGTACAACCACTCTGAAAATCAATCTGGAGGTCCCTCAGAAAACTGGAAATAGATCTACCTGAAGACCCATCTATACTTCTCTTGGGCATATATCCAAAAGATGTTGAATCATGCCACAGGGGCACGTGTGTCACTATGTTCATAGCAGCCTTATTCGTGATAGCCAAAAGCTGGAAACAACCCAGATGTCCCAAAACAGAAGAATGAATACAGAAATTGTGGTTCATTTACATAATGGAATACTACTCAGCTATTAAGAATGAAGGCATCCTAAGTTTTGCAGGCAAATGGATGTAACTAGAAAATAACATTTGGAGTGAGGTAACTCAGATCCAAAAGGACATGAATAATATATACTCATTAATAAGTCGGTATTAGCCAAAACATACAATCCACGGAACTCAGGAAGGTTAACAAGCTGAAGGGCCCAAGTGAGGATACTTCAATTCTACTTGGGAGGGAGAAGAAAGAAATCACATGAGAGGGAGGCAGGGATGGACCTTGGTGGGGAAAGGGGAAAAGGAAGGGAAGAGGACGACATGATCAGGTATTGGGTGGGACAGGAATGAAGCCCCGAGAGCCAGCAGAATTAATAGAAACAGGCAACCTCAGTAAGTAGGAAGTAAGAGGACCCTATAGAATGCACCAGAAACCTGAGAGATGAGAATATCTCAACTCAAAGGGAGCGACCTTAGATGAAATGGCCTATTGTGGGGAGAGGGAACTTGTAGAGTCCTCTTCCAGTAGAGAGACAGGACATCAAGTGGAGGGATGGGGTTGCCATCCCACGGTCAAAACTCTGACCCAAAATTGTTCCTGTCTAAAAGAACTGTATGGACTAAAATGGAGAAGAGCCTGAGGAAAATAAGGTCAAGGAACAGGCCCAAATTGGGTTCCAGCTCAGAGGGCGGCCCCAAGACCAAACACTAATACTGACGCTATGGTGTGCTTACAAACAGGGGCTTACCATGCCTGCTTCCTGAAAGGCCCAACAATCAGCGGAAAGAGTTAGATGCAAGTGTTTACACCCAACCAATGGACAGAAGCTGCTTGTCTCTATGGTTGAATTAAGGAAAAGCTGGAAGAAGATGAGGAGGAGGGTGACCCTAAAGGAAGATCAGCAGTCTCAACTAACCTGGACCCTCAGGAGCTCTCAGACACGGAGCAACCCATCAGGTAGCATACACTAACTGATATGAGGCCCCCAACACGTATACAGCAGAGGGCTACTGGGTCTGGACTCAGTCAGAGAAGATGTACCTAATGCTTGAGAGACTTAGGGTTCCTAGGAGTGGGGGGGTCTGTTAGGGTGGGGATATAATCTTGGAGATGTGGGTAGAGAGGTATGGGTTGTGGAACAGTCGGAGTGTAGACTGGGAGTGATACATAGTCTGGACTGTATAAATAGATTAAAGAATAAAGAAAAAAAGAACTAGAAGAGGTAGATGAAGTAAAGGAAACTGTTTTCTGGACAGAAAAAAAATGCATAAATGTATATTTATATTTGTATAAATGAATATATATACATACATATATAAATATATAAATATATACATATATAGACATATGTATAAACATATAAACATATGCACATATATACAAATACAAACATATACACATATACATATATATGTATACATATTTATTCACTGGCGTTGTAGCCTGATACACAAGTTTAAGCCAGATAAAATTCCACTGTAAAGTAGGTGTACATGTGGCGCATACTTCAACCCTAATTGAGGAGCCATTTAACTTTAAGAGCTGCTGGAATAGGCAGACACTTTTCTTTAATGCTGTGGGGCCTTTGATCTCTAGTATATTACCTACCCAAGGATTGTATGCCAATCCATAGTGGGCTCAATGCACAGACAAGTCAAAGACAGAGACAAAGACCAACACAAACATAAAGAGAGAGGCATATTTCTGAGTTTCCATATTCTTCAGTCCCTCTATTCTGTTAACAATCATTTCTTTCTAAGTTTCCATGAGATCAATATGTTTTAGATCCTTTGTGCAAGTGAAATTGTGCGGTACTCATCTTACTGTGTCTGACTTAGGGATAAAATACACCTAGATACATTGTTGTGGATAATAAGTCTTTCATCTTTGTTTTTAGAATAAAATTTCATTAATTCTCCCACACTTGCAGAGGCAGAGGCAGAGGCAGAGGCAGAGGCAGAGGCAGAGGCAGAGGCAGAGGCAGAGGCAGAGGCAGAGGCAGAGGCAGAGGCAGAGGCAGAGGCAGAGGCAGAGGCAGAGGCAGAGGCAGAGGCAGAGGCAGAGGCAGAGGCAGAGGCAGAGGCAGAGGCAGAGGCAGAGGCAGAGGCAGAGGCAGAGGCAGGTGGATTTCTGAGTTCAAGGCCAGCCTGGTCTACAGAGTGAGTTCAGAACAGCCAGGACTACACAGAGAAACCCTGTCTCTTCTGCTATGAAGAATATATTGTTTGGATGAGATCTAATTTGTCTATTTACTGCTGCTTCTGTTCCTGTGATGTTGATGTCTTGACTATAGTGTCCTGAAACACTTCCCTTGTGATTTTTTTTTTTGAGTTTCAGAATTTCAAATCTTTTTATGTAAGTTCCATGGGGAAATGATTTTTTAATATTAGTCTTGTTATCTACCTCTGTATGTGAATATCATCACCCCCAGCCCAGTACTTACTAAGGAGTCTGTTCTCCAAACTGTGCTCTCAGCTGTTTTGCTGAATCTTAGCTGGCTGCTGCTGTATGAGTTTCTTTGTGAGCTTTTAATTTTAAGTTCACATTTTATGTTAACATCATGATGTTATGACTGTTACTGACTTGTTGTATATTTTGAATACAGGGAATGTGCTGTCTCTTGGTATTTTCTATTGTCTCTTGGTAAATTTGGCTGGTTGAGCTTTCTGTGACTTATTTCAAATCTTGTGATTACTCTATATAATTCTATTAAGAATTTCATTGCTACTTTGAAAAGGATTCAGTAAATATGTATATTTTTTCAACAGTATGTACATGACAACATTATTTTTCTGTGAGCAGTGTTTGTCTTTCTATTTTGCTTTATTTTCATCTTCTTTCATCAATATTTTATAACATGAATGATAGAATACTTTGTCCTGTATTAAATTTATTTATATAAATTTATTGCTATTATTATTTTGTTATTGCTTTGTATTGTAGCCCCTACTGTCCTCAAACGCATGGGTAGTCTTATTTTACTTTTGTAGTTATTATAATAGGTAGACCATTTTGTATTTTATTTCAAGCAATATTTTTTATTGACATCCAGCAAGGCTGTTGCTTTTTCATGAATTGTACATGTACGTTTTTTTTTTCAGATTTCATTTATATACAGGTGGAGATGTGAGTTGCAGAAGTTAATGTGATGTGTCTATCATTCTTTAGATACCTTCCATTTGATTTTGGAGCCATGGACTGGTGTAGAACTTGGTTAAATCTCTAGCCTGGATGATGAAAGAGCTCCACAAATCGACCTATTTCTGCTTACCAATTACTGAACTTGAAACCACACAGCGCACAGATTTCTTATTTTGTTTTCTAATTTGATAATTTTTATGATAGGTTTAAATTGTCTTACATATAAAATAAGGTCATCCACAAAAGGTGAAAATCTGATTTCATCTTTCTTATATAGATGACTTTAATACATTTCTATCACGTGATTGGTATTACATTTTTTTCCAGCACTATATTGTAAAAAGTGCTGAAAATTAGTGTCCTTGTATTGTTCTGGAATTACAAAAGAAAAAAAAACAAGAAAAAAAAAAGAAAAAAGAAGGAAAGGAAGAAAGGAAAGGAGGGAGGGAGGAAGAAAGAAGGAAAAGGAAGGAGTGAAAAAGAATGGAAGGAAGGAAGGAAGGAAGGAAGGAAGGAAGGAAGGAAAGAAAGAAGGAAAGAATGAAGGAAGGAAGGAAAGAAGAAAGGAAGGAAAGTAGGAAGGGAGGGAGGGAGGGAAGCAAAACCAACAAAAAATGGATAGAACTTGGGGATAGAAGTTGGGTAATGGTAGAGATCTTGGGAAGGTAGGGGACTGTGATCAAAACAAATTTTTAAAGAATAAATACATAAACAATTAAATGAGAGAGAGAGAGAGAGAGAGAGAGAGAGAGAGAGAGAAAGCTTTTGTATTCTTCATTTGATTAGTACTATCTATTGACATAATAGCCATATCTCTATAGGACTTTTACTATGTTTTTAAAAATGCAGACAAAATTTGGCCAACCCTTATTTGTTATGAATGAATGAATATATGTTGAACTTCATCAGTGCTGTTTTTAACCTTGTATCTCGTTGCTGCTATCATGTGTATCATCATTCATTCTGTTGATGTGCTATAAAAGATGTATAGATTTCAATATATTGAACTATACTTGTATATCTAGTAGCAATTTTTCTTGGTAGTAATGAAATTTAATTTTTTAATGCTGTTCCATTTTAATATTTCATTGGATATTTTATATCTATGTTTATTGAGCTTTCCTTTATATATTATGTTTGCCCCTGATATTATTGGTTTTATGCTAGCTATGCAAAATTATTGGCAAAAATTCCTTCTATTTAATATAATATAAAGAATTAATAATTGTGTTTATCTAGGATATTTGTTGTAATTCAATAAAAATTTTACTAAGGTCTTTTCTTTGAAAAGAAAATATTAAATACCCTCTCTTATTACTTACTACCACTATGCTCAGGTTTTTCATTATCATGACGTAATCTTAGTAAATGCATGTATGTAGGAATTTGATTGTTTTTTTTTTTCAGATTATCAAACTTACTGGCATCCAGTTATTTATAGTTATATTGATGAGTTTGATCATTTTATAATATCCATTGTCACATCTCTATTTTCATCATCAACATATTTGATTTTTCTTTTGCTAAATATTTACTTAATTGTTTTAAAATTATATATACGCATATATATGTATGTACACACACACACACACACACACATATATATATATATATATATATATATATATATATATATATATATATGATTTAGGTCAGATATGATATGGTCACATGAATTTGCTGCTGCTTTAGAATCCAGAATAGGATGTTATAATATATGGCGGTGGAGTTTAGGCAATTACAAGTTGCCCATTTTGGTTACTGGAAACCAATTTCAAGTCTTGTGAGAGTTGAATATATTCTCTTAACTGGTGAAGTGTCTCTCCATTTCTGAATCTTTTCTTTTTAAATCAACATAATGCTTTTTAATATTGATATTATCAAAGAAATAGCAAAATTTATAGATAAATAATTTTTTTTATTAGTACTGGTTTGGAATTTATAATTCACTTCTTTGTGCCATTCATTTTTTTAACTCTAGGTCTCTTAATATATATTTTCCTTTTATTGAAGAGAGATTTTTTTCTCATATAATATATCCTGATTACAGTTGTTCTTTTTCCCAGGTCCCAGCTTATCTAGATTCTCCCCACTTTTGATTCCCATTGAAAAGCAAAGAGGTTTCTAAGGAACAATAATAAAATAAATGAGATACAACAAGGAAAGAATACACTAATATAGGACAAAACAAAAAATAGAAGGAAAAGAACCCAAGAGAAGGTACCAGAAACAGAGACACACACCCCTGGAATTCTGTAAGATCACTATATTGGAAGCCAACATAATACATAAAGTACCTATAAGAATAAGAAGAGGAAAACTGTATAATTAAGCTAAATAAGGGAAGATTCCTGATACTACATAATGAAACAAGGAATTTTTTTTTTAAATTTTATTTATTTATTTTTTTACACTCCAGATTTTATCCCCTTCCTGGTTCATGCTCTGACTGATTCCCATCCCATATCACCTCCCTATCCCATGTCTTCACAAGGATGTCACCTTCCCCCGACCCTTACCCCATCAGACCTCTAAACTCCCTGTGTCCTCTAGTCTCTTGAGGGTTAGGTGGATCTTCTCTGACTGAACCCAGACCCTGTAATTCTCTGCTGTATATGTGTTGGGGGCCTCATATCAGCTGGTATATGCTGCCTGATTGGTAGTCCAGTGTTTGAGAGATCTCAGGGGTCCAGGTTAATTGAGACTGATGGACCTCCTACAGGGTAGCCCTCCTCCTCAGCTTCTTCCAGTTTTTTCCTAATTCAGCCACAGGGACCAGCAGTTTATGTCCATTAGTTGGGTGTAAATATCTATATCTGACTCTTTCAACTGCTTGTTGGGTCTTTTGGAGGGCAGTCATGATAGGTCCCTTTTTGTGAGTGCTCCATAACCTCAGTAATAGTGTCAGGCCTTGGGGCCTCCCCTTGAGCTGGATCCTTTAGCAGGATATTTTCCTGCTACATTGTATTTTCAGTGGAGCTCAGTGATTAAGCAGTAGAAGAGGTAGGTGAAGTTAGGAGAGAGGAGGAGAGAGAAAAAGGAGGAGAAAGGTGAGGAAAGAGAAGGGAAGGAGAGGCTAACAACATGGAGGAAGATGTGTGGGTCTCTAGCAGGCTTGGGTAGCAATTCATATCAAAGGTTAGATATTGGGTAACAATTGTAATTGTGTGGGCAACTTGTGTATTGAGTATTTGTTGATATATAAATCCATTGAATAATTTAAGCATTTAGAGTCTTCTTTCTAATGAGTACTACAAGGTTGGAGGGCATTGTCTGCTCTGAGCTGAAAATCATGCTTGGAGTCTGTAGTGTCTACAGAGCTGGCCAGTGAAGGCAGCAGCCACACCAGCTTTTTTTTTGGGGGGGGGGGGGTCCAGGGCCTGTGCTTTTGGCTAGTTGGTGTTGTGTCGAGCAAGGTCATAGAGCACCAACATGGCAGCAGCTCAGGAACTATTCAAGCCTCGTGCTGCCTTTAAAAGATCTTCTGCTTCAGGGAAAATTCATATCAGGATCCCAATATGGATCTGTCACTGGACTTTCTCTTCCTGAAGCCCCACTTCATTTCTGTCCTTGAAGTTCTTTCAGACAGGAACAATTCTGGATCAGAGTACTGACTGTGAGAATGGCAACCCCATCCCTCACTTGATGCCCTGTCTTTCTGCTCCGTGTAGGCTCTACAAGCTCTCCTCACTGTAAGGCATTTCATCTAAGGTCCCTTCCTTTGAGTCCTGAGAGTTTCTCACCTCCCAGGTCTCTAGTACATTCTGGAGGGTCCACTCACCTCCTACCTCTGATGTTGCCTGTTTCCATTCTTTCTACTGGCCTTCCAAGCTTCATTCCTTTTCCTCCTCCTAATACCAGATCATGCTCCCCTCTCTCCCCAACCCAGTCCCCGTTTTCACCTAAGTCCCTCCCTTGGTGGAAAGAAGGAATTTCAAGGATACCTTTGAGTTCCTTTTCTCATGGTCATATACTTTTGGGCACACAGCTTACCCCTAAGAGAAGTTTATTTCTCCAACACTCAGGCGGTTAAAACAGGAGCATCTTTAGAGGCCAGCCTGGACCACGCAAGAGATGGTGTTTTTAAAGCAATACTAACCTCAGCCATACAAAGGAAAATAAACAGACATACACTCTCAAGTTCTCAATCATCTATAACATATAAACCAAACCAACACAGGCATGAAAATAAAATTTTTAGTAGTGTAAAACCAGATGCCTTGTGTTTATTTCAGGATAAGCTCATAGGCAAATTTTGGATTATTTCTTATATATAGCTACCAGAACCAGATCTACTTTTCCTCACACACTATTTGAAATTAACTTTTCACCATTCAGTATCAAGCCTAGGATATTCAGTGGACATAGGGTACCTTATATTTCAAGGAAAGGTCAGAGGTCTCTAAACAACAGCATTGAAATAGAATGAAATTCAACTGGAGGAAACTAAATTTTCATTTGCAACATTTATCAATTGGAGATTGCTTCTTGTTTATAGATGGAGTCATGTGTCTACATGTCCTTTCAGTTCAGGGGCCCTATCTGGTACAGATCCATATACAACCAGTGAATAATGCCTGTCTCTATGAGTTCATGTGTGTGTTGATTTTATTGATTTAGGAGGCCATGTTTTCTAGGTGTCCTCTGTCCCCCTTGGTTTTTACCCTTTTTTCCTGCATCTGCTTTCACAGAACTCCCTCAGTCCTGAGAATAGGGATTTGATGAAGTGATCCCATTTATGGCTGGATGCTCCAAATTATATCATTTTCTCCATGTTTGTCTGTAGGTTGCTATGTTCATTTCCACTTGCTGCAGGAGGTTATTTTTTTTTTCTTTTTTTAAATTGGATATTATATTTACATTTCAGATTTTATCTTCTTACCCCATTCTGCCCACCACCCAGGAACCCCTTATCCCATCCCACTCCTCCTGCTTCTGTGAGAGTGTGCCCCCACCTACCCCTTCACTCCCACCTCCCCACTCTTGAATTTCCCCCCCACTCAGTGTTCAGCCTTCATGTGACCAAAGATCTCCTCTCCCTCTTATGCCAGTCAAGGCCATCCTCCCCTACATATAGAGCTGGAGTCATGGGTCCCTCCCTATGTGCTCCCAGGCTGGTGGTTTAGACCCTGGGGAGCTCTAGTTGGTTTGTATTGTTGCTCTCCTCATGGGGCCACCAACCCTTTCAGCTCCTTCATTCTTTTCTCTAACTTCTCTATTGGGAACCCTTGATCAGATCAATGGTTAGCTGTGAGCATCTGCATCTGGTTATTTCAGACTCTGGCAGACCTCTAAGGAGACAGCCATATCAGACTCCTGTCAGCATGCACTTCCTGACGTCCATATTAGCATCTTTGGTGACTGCACATGGGATGGGTACCCAGGTGGAATGGTCTCCAGATGGCCCCTCCTTCAATTTCTGTCCCACACTTTGTCTCCATATTTGCTCCCTTGAGTGTTTTGTTACTCCTTCTAAGTAGGACCTAGGCATCCACACTTGTTCTTCCTTCTTCATGAGCTTCATGTGGTCTGTTAGTTGAATCTTGGCTATTTTAAGCTTTTGGGCTAATATCTGCTTATCAGTGAGTAAATACCGTGTGTATGTGTGTGTGTGTGTGTGTGTGTGTGTGTGTGTGTGTGTGTGTGTGTTTGTGATTAGGTTACCTCAGGATGATATTTGAGAAATTCTTAGGTAAATGGATGGAACTAGGAGGTGGTTTCTTTAATGAGGGCTGAGCAAGATGCAGGTCTATGAAAAGAGCAAAATGCCATTAGGATTCATTTTATTGCTTTTTTTCTCCACAATAGTAGTACCATGGGCTATCTATTATCATGTTCTTGGTCATTTAAACAGTGTCAAGTATGGTTTACATTCCATGGAGTCTGTCTTTAGTCCACTAAGACATTGATTTGTTACTTCCAGAAGCTTTCTGCCACCATTTTCCAAGCATACCATTCAGGCATAATACAATTGTTTCTTCAAGGGTCATTTGGGTGTTTGTCTAAGAATTAGACAGATTTTGAGGTAGATCAATTTCCATCTTCATGAAGCACTGCCACAGTTTCCCACAAAGGCTGTCCAAGTTTTTATTCCCACCAGCATTGGATGAGTGTTCCTTTTACCAACATGAACATAATTGGTTTTATTGTACTTAGCCTTTCTGACCAGTGTAAGATGAAATCTCAATGTAGTTTGTTTTGCATTTCCCTGAAGACTAAGATAGACGGCATTTCTTTAAGTGTTTCTCAGCCATTTGAATTTCTTCTTTTGAGAATTTTCTGTTTAGATATGTACCTCATTTTTCAGTTAGGTTATTTGCTTTCTTGCTAACTATTTCTTTAAGTTCTTTACTTTTTTTGATATTAACTTTTTATAGAGTGTATGGTAAAAGTCTTTTCCCACTATTTATGCTGTTTCTTTATCCTAATGATAGTATCCTTTGCCATACAGAAGCTTTTTAGTTTTATGAAGTCCCATTCATTAATTGCTGATCTTAATGCCTGTACTAAGAGGGTTCTTTTTAAAAAGTATTTTTCTTTGTCAATGAATTCAATCTATTTCTTACATTCTGTTATGAGGTTTAGTGTATCTAGTTTAACATTGAAGTCTTTAATCCATTTGGACATGAGTTTTGTTCAAGGGGACAAGTATGGATAAGGATTGGGTTCTTTGACATGTAGCCTTGTACTTTGTTGGATATGTTGACTTTTTCTAAGTGTGTATTTCTGGGTCCTTTATAAAGACATTAGATGGCCATTGGTTTGAGGACTTATGTGTGGGTCATCACTTTTTTCCATTGATCAACATGATTGTGCTTGTGCCAAGAGCATGCTTGTCTGTTATTAGTATATCTTTGTAACACAACTTAAAATTGGGATGGTACTTCTTTCATTATTCAGGAAGCTTTTAGGTATCCTGGGCTTTTGTGTTTTCATGTGAAGCTTAAAACTGTCTTTTCGAAATCTGTGAAAAATTATCTTAGAGTTTTGATGGAAACCGGATTGAATATGTAGTTTTTGTAGCATGCCCACTTTTATTATATTAATAATATTGTTGAATGTATATGGGAGATCTTTTCATCTTTTGCCATCTTCTGCAATTTCATTTTTTTAGTATCTTAAAGGTTTTTTTCATCTAAAGCTTTCATTTTATCAGTTAGATTTACTCTAAGGTAATTTTATTATTTGAGGCTATTGTCAAAGGATTGTTTTTCTGATTTTTCAAGTCTATCATTTATTTATTTTTAGGAGGGCTACTAATTTTTATGAGTTAATTTTATATTTTACTACTTTGCTGAAAGTGCCTATCTGTTGACAAATTTCTGGGTAGACTCTTCACTGGCACTTATGTGTATAATCATATCATCTACAAACAAAGTTACTTTGATTTCTTCCTTTCCAGTTTGTATCCCCTTGATCTCCTTCAGTCTTATTGTTCTAGCTGAGACTTAAAGTTCTATATTCAATAGCTATGAAGAGAATCATGTCCTAAATTTAGCAATTGCTGTAAGTTTTTCTCCACTTAAATTGATTTTGTTTATGAGTTTTCTTCCTTTATTAAGTTTAGATACATCCCTTGTATCCATAATTACCCCAAGACCTTTTATCATGAATGGAGAGAAAATTATGTTAATGATGTTTGCTGGATCTAATGAGTTGATCATGTGATTATTTTTATTTGTTTATATGGTATATTACTTTTATTGATTGTTAAACCATTCCTGAGTCTGGAAAGAAGCCTATTTGATTGTTGTAGATAATTTTTTGACATATCCTTGGGATCAGCTAGTAAGTATTTTATTGAGAATTTTTGCATCTCTCTTCACAAAAAAAATCAGTTTGTAATTTTCTTTTATAGATAGGACTTTATATTGTTTGCATATAGGGCAACTATGGACTAGGGCAAAAAAAAAATGGCAGTGTTCCTACTCCTACTTTGTCAAGTAATCAGGGAATATAGTTTTTTGAATACAGTTTTTAAAATATGTCTTTATGATTCTCTTTCCATTTCTCTTCCCTCAATGTTTCCTGACCCTTATATATGAGAGAATTTTGTAGATGTTACCACTGAAACTGGGCTTCATAACTTTACATTTTGATTGTTTGTGCTTTTTGTTAATGTTCTCAAATAGTTTCATTGATGGAAACTACATTTTTTTGTGTGTCTATGGACAAATATATAATAATAATGTAAGTTTAATAAAGTAGCAATTGTAGATGCCTGAAGTACTTGGCCAGAATTTGAATACCAGGTATAATTTTCTTCATGTTCATCAGGTCTTTTACATCTAAAGTGAAAAGACCGTAAGTAGCAGAAGACTGTAAGAAGGTAGTTTGATATGAAATAATTTCTCCTTGAAACATCAGAATGTGTGTGCATATATATATATATATATATATATATATATATATATATATATATATCTTTGCCTACATGAGTGCCTAAACATGAGCTAAACAAAGACTAACAGACTTGAGTGAGCTGCTGGTTACCACCAAGGTGTTTACCACAACTGCACACTCAGGGTTATGGTTGTGGTTCAAGTCATCACATTTGGGTAAGAATTTAGGTTGCTTCTTTTGTTTAGAAGTTTGCATTGTGCTTTCTGGTATTATTAAAGTTAGTGTTCATGGAGGAGGCATTCAAGTTAATTACAGCTTAGGAGTTTATGAACTCTGTTTAAGTGCCTGGTGTATTCCACAATAGAATGCCACTCAAGGGAAATAGCATTAGGCTATTTATTTTTGGAGAGTCTTAGACAATTCTGTCAAACAATTCTTATGTCTAGTTTTGAGGTGTAGTACTGTCATTCCAGATTAGAAAATGTGATTTGAACATAAAATTATATATTAGTATCAACACACTGAATTATGCATATTATATGACTTTTAGGAAAATGGTTAATAATATGGTTCCTTATAATTTTGAAATATCTTACTATTATTTTAACTCCATTCCTTACTTCAATATAATATCTTCATTTCACCCTAAAAAGACCTCATCCTATGTGAGGAGCTGACAGAAGGCGGCTATCATCCTTGCAGCCATCTTGAGCCATATACCCTGACAAGAGACTTGTTTACAATAGCCTATAACAGCTGAGCACACTCTGATAACATTTTGTTTTAGATACCCAGGATTTTCCCTTGGGTGTGTGAGACTTAAAGGTGTGATTTAGAGCCAAGACTTAAAGGCATGACTTAAAGGTGTGATTTAGAGATAAGACCTAAGGGCATGACTTAAAGGCATGATTTAAAGGCATGGCTTAGAAGTGAGACCTATAAAACTTGAAAGACAGACAGAAGAAATTATTAGATTTAGAACTTGAGACTTAGGACAGGTAACTTGGAACTGAGAAAGAGACTAGCAACTTAGGAACTAGGATTAAGACCTGAGACTTGGTGTTAGGACTAGGAACTTGAAACTAGGGACTTGGAGAGAAGAAGAGAGACTGAAGAACAAACGGGATTGAATCACACTCTGTCTGGTCTCCATTCTTCATGTCTGTCCTCACTCTCTCTCTCTTTCTGAACCCTGACCTGTGGACTGGAGCAGCTTGGGGCAGTACGAGCTGGAAACAATTTAGCTCCCAAGGCTTTGGCAGTGAGGGTTCCAACATTGATAGAGCAGTTTCTGACATTTTGGCCCCGAAACGTGGGGTAGTGCAGTTCTCAACATTTTTGGCACCCAATGTGGGGCAGCAAGAACGAGAGACCCAGTGAGGAATGTTACTGGAAGAAGGATCTGTTGAAAATTCAGAAGTGAAATGAAGGTGATCACCGCGGGAATCTTCTGTCTTGAGAAAGGCAATGTTAATGTTTCATGTTAATGAAAATGGGGCAAGAAATAAGTCAGCCTGAATTCAACTCTCTGTTTTTGTCTCTCCTGTGCATATTATATGACTTTTAGGAAAATGGTTAATAATATGGTTCCTTATAATTTTGAAATATCTTACTATTATTTTAACTCCATTCCTTACTTCAATATAATATCTTCCTTCATTTCACCCTAAAAAGACCTCATCCTATGTGGGGAGCCGACAGAAGGCGGCTATCATCCTTGCAGCTATTTTGAGCCATATACCCTGACAAGAGACTTGTTTACAACAACCTACAACAGCTGAGCACACTCTGATAACATCTTGTTTTAGATACCCAGGATCTTTCCTTGGGTGTGTGAGACTTAATGGTGTGAGACTTAAAGGCATGACTTAAAGGTGTGATTTAGAGATAAGACTTAAAGGAGTGACTAAAAGGCGTGACTTAGAAGTGAGACATATAAAAGTCAAGAGGCAGACAGAAGAAACTACTTGAGACAGAAGACTTGAAACTTGGAAGAAGATTAGTGACTGGGAAAGAGACTAGCAACTTAGAACTAGGATAGGAACTTATTACAGCTGGAACTAGGATTAGGACTTGAGACTTGGTACTAGGAACTAGGGACTTGGAGAGAAGAAGAGAGACTGAAGAATAAATGGAATTGAATCACAGTCTGTCTGGTCTCCATTCTTCGAGTCCGTCCTCACTATCTCTCTTGCTGAACCTGATCCTCGGACTGGAGCAGCTTGGGGCAGTGCAGGCTCTAACAATGTAGCCCCCAAGGCTTTTGGCAGTGTGGGTTCCAACATTGATAGAGCAGTCCCCGACATTTTGACCCCCAAAACATGGGGCAGAGCAGTCTGTGACATTTTGGCCCCCAAATGTGGGGTAGTACAATTCTCAACAATCCCATATTCCTCGTCATATCTCTTGTACTGTTATTTTCTTCTCTATTGTTCCCCAAACCCTCTTCCTATACCAGCAATACTACTTCCTTAGAATTTGAAATATTTCCATTTTATGACATATGTCATGTGTCCTCCAAATGTACCTGCACTAGTATTGCCATTGGTGACAATTTTTATGGATTTCTACTAGGTTTCTGTTCTTTTGATTTTTGTTAATTTTTTTTCATTTTTGAACTTATAAGTTAATTACAACATCTCTCCACTTTTCTTCTCTTTAAAACCTTACCACTCTTCCTCAAATTCATGACGATATTTTCTTAACCAGTTGCTACTGTATGTATATATGTGTTTGTATATACACATATAACCTAAATATAACCTGTTCAGTATATTTGATGTTATTTCTATATATGGTTTTCTGGCTAACTATTTGTTGTACTCTTGCCTAGGGAGCATTGCCTTTTTGACCCCCAGCTTTACTCAGTTGCCTCTCGTTCTTTATGTAGGGTTGAGGCTTCATGGGTTTTTCTCTAGCACAGTGGTTCTCAATCATCCTAATGCTCAAACTTTTTAGATCTGTTAATACAATTCCTCAGGCCTTGGTGAACCATAACATACAATTAACTTTGTTGCTATTTAAGAAAAGTAATTTTGCTATTGTTGTGAATCATAATATTAATATTGGATATTCTGGATATCTGATATGTCATCCTTTTCAAAAGGTCATTTTCCATCCAAGGCATCATAAACCACACATTGTGAACTGTTGCTATAGAAGTTTGTCATGTTCATTGGTGTCATCTTTGTTCAGCTCACATTGGGCAGTCATGTTGTTGAGACTTATGAATACAGCTGTTGACTCAGAATCTCACACTAAACTTTGACCCCCTTTTACTTACAATCTTTTTGCTTCCTCTTCTACAATGTTCTCTGAAGCTTAGTTATGGGACTATTGTGCAGACATGGATGCATAATTCTGTGTCTTGATTGGTTATAGTTTTCTCTATTGGTTGCTGTGTTTTAAAGAGAAGTGTACTTGATGAAAGGTGAGGACTACACTTAACTCTAGGTATAAAGACAAATGTTTAAAAAATTTTTTAGTATAGATTATTCTGATTTAACAAATTAGTAGAAGAAGATTCTCCTCCAATCACCATGATTTCATTGTCACTTAATTGGTAGCTAAGTTTCCAGTACCAGGCATTGAATCTCTCAAGTCGAATGGGTCTTATGTCTAATTAGAAAGCAGTTGCTTACTGCCAAGGTATGTGTGCCATTATTGAACCATCAGAGTAATAGTGACATGTGACTATTGATCTGTTTTATAGATATTAGTTTGGTAAGAATACTCTTTGCCTCTCTCCTTTGAATGTTTTTATAGTATAGAGGAATTTAAATTCAGCAACATGCCTTCTCTGGCAAGGGATCATATCAGAAGATCGTATAGGTCTGTGTGATATGGTTAGAATGCAGATACACTATGGATTACAGAATTGTCTGACTAGAATATGATGAATGTAAGGGTATTTTGAGGACGCAGTTATGTTTGAAAGTGAAGTCTAACTGAGGGGCAGACAAAGTGATGAGTCAGACAAAAATTTACAAAATGAGTCAAATAAGATTCACCCAACTATCACAATAGAGGAAAGAAAAAAAATTTAAAAGAGCAGTTTACACACGCGAGAGAGAGAGAGAGAGAGAGAGAGAGAGAGAGAGAGAGAGAGAGAGAAAGAGAGAGAGAGTGTGTTGCAGTCTTACAGACAAGTTGCATGTAAAGACAGAATACTACTAGAAGAAGAGAGTGCAAATGAGCCAGAAGGTTAGAACAAATTGGCAGAGTTTGTTTGAAGCCAAGCAAAGCCATCCAATCATAAGCTGAGATACGGCAGTTTGAATTAGTCAGCTTGGATAAGAATTTGGGCCAGGATAGCTGTGTTGAACCAGCCAGTCAGAATTCAGAAAGAACTAGAATTCAGCAGTAAGCCTCCAAGTTGAAAATTATATCTGGTAAATAAAAGTTACTGTTACATTAGGTACTTTCTTGTACCATGGAACTTTTTTCTCAGAGAGGGGTCATTCAGGTAAGTCTCAGTTCAGAGGCCTCTGAGCTCTCTATCCGAAACAAGTGTAGTCTTGACCTATTGAGACTGTTTTTTACTCTCTGGGTAGTAACTAAAGGCAACAGCAATAGTCTCATTTTTTTATAATATCTAAAATGTCCTAGGCAACAAATCTAAGGAGGCACTCATATGCCTAATATTGTGTATTTTCATTGGTCTTTGGCTTAGAGAGGGACGACCATCACCTCCTGCATACAAAGTTAATTAAAACCCTATATGTATATTTATATAGATAATTATGTATATTATGTGTTTCTTTTACTCCTGTGGCTTTCTAAAATACTATTATTTTTCAGACATAATTATTTTGCTCCCCTTATTCCTTCTCTATTTACTTCATTTCTGTATCATGGAAGAGGCCTATCTCTATTTCTTATTTTTGTAAATAGATCACTTGTATACTGTTATTATTCTTTACCCTCCTCTCTCCTTCTGTATTTGTATTTATTTTTCTCATAGGTGAAGAAGCCACCACTTATTTATTTTTAGTTTTATAACATTTTTTATTGTAACTAGAACCTGCTGCTACCCATATGACAGGGACTTGATCTGACTAAGAGAGGCAGTGGAATAAAGATAATGTAGTCACAGAGACTTACATACAGATACCTGGGATTAGGTAGCCTGTGGGTACTCTGATGGAGCTGTATCTATTACCTCACAATAGTCTTGGACCTCAGAAATTGTATTATGTACAAGATAAGGAGAGGAATTAGCTAGTCTAGGTAGGAGGTCTAAGTAGGAAAGTAATATTAGGTGCTAAAGTCTTAGTTGAAGAAGTTGTCTTTGCTAAATTTTATATACACTGTTCAATACTTTTAAATATTAAACTTGGAAAGATGATAGAAAGCCTTTGCCATTCTTTAGCATGATCTAAGGAAGGCTTTACACAAGAAGTCATTATCTAATTTTTTGGGGGCTTGGTATTTATTGGTTTTTGACATGTCCATGAACATATCAAAAACATACATTCATTCAGGACTCCTTAGCTCCCATTAACATACTCTCTAGGGAGAATATCTTATGTATTTTGTGAATGGATTACCTGTCAATTAAGAATCCTACGGCTTATAGGGAAGGGTAGAATAGAAGGTGGGACATCTGGGAGGCAAGAATTCTGGGATAGAGCCAGGTGCAGGAGATTCACCTGGTAAAATAAGACAAGATGGATGCATGATGCCTGAGCACAGGTAACTGACCACATGGTTAAATGTAGATTAATATAAATGGGATACATTCAGTTATAATCAAATAAGAAAAAAAAGCCTGGCTATATTGCCAAGGTATTTGTATATATATTTTGAATTTAAGCTATCTGATTTACCCATGTTTGAGGTCAAGGGATCTCACCTATCACTAACTACCCTATATATTGAGGTAGGATATTTTGCTTAACTGAGAACAAGCCCTTGCAGTTAGATTGGGAAAACACCTTTCTATGAAGATACACTGTCTTTGAAACATGTGGCTCATGGAGTCTGAACTCCAGACCTGATATTTTTATGGCAAGTAATTTACCTGTTCCCTAGTCATGTGTTACAGAATTAAATCTTCTCTGTTGCTACTCTTCAAAAGGAGGATTTCTTCTTGATTATTAAATTTGTTTAATTTTATTTGAAAAACTATCTCAGGGTACTTTTTATGTAAGATCAGTCTAGTAGAGATATCCATTTCAGGTTTTGTTTGTTTAGGACTGTTTTCATCTCTCCTTCATTTCTATAGGACAGTTTGAATGAGTTCTGTATTCTCAGCAGAATTTGTCTATCATTGCTGGGAAAATCTCTAGTTACTCTCTCTTGGGCTGTCAAGCGTTGGTGAGACTTCAACAATCAGCAGAAATGAGAGACATGTATATGTTGTTTCCATTCTCTTGTGACCTTATCTTCTCATTATCTTTCACCTTTGGAACTTGATTATAAGTTGTCTAGGGACTTGGTTAAGGGTAGATTGACTGGTAACTTTATATCTGAGAGGATACCTGTCAAAACAATATTTATTCTCTTCCTTAGGTACAGTGAATTTTCATTTATAATCATAAGAATCAAACTTTTACTGGGATGGCATTTTTGAGTCCCTGCTTAACCTTATTAACCCAAGTATTTGATTTTTATTTTTAAACTACTTTTCAAGAGGTCTTATATATTTTCTCCGTTTGTCTTCACATTTTGTTCTCCAGCATTGCTCTACTTTCAGATAGGGTATTCTGTGCTTAGTTCCTTCTTCCCTTTTCTATTTGTGATTGCTATTTTCAAGCACTTAAAAATACTTTGTAATTTTAAAAATATTGCTGAATATATTTTAACTTTCTATTTTCTAACAACTCCCTTTACCTTAACCTTTGATCATTTCACAATTTAACACATCCATATAATGTAGTTTGATCAAATTTACCCATCATTCTACCCTTAAAATTATTTTCTTATTCCCCATACTACCATTTTCTCTCCCTAATTCATGTATTCCCTTTTTTAAATTTATGGAGTTAACTTTTTTTTTTTTTTTTTTTTTTTTTTTTTTTTTTTTTTTTGCTATGTATATGGGTAGAGGACCATATACTGGAGCTTGGGTAACCTCTCAGGAGCTGAATCACAGAAGAGAACTGGCTCTTCCTTACCTAGGGCTCATCTGTTGCCAAGAGCTCTTCACTTGAAAGTGGAACTTCATGAGTCATTTGCCTATGCAAACTGGGATTTGATCTTATACAGGTGTTGTGAATATTTTGAATATATGTACACAACTACTTTGAATATATGTATGCAAAGGTGCTCTCATGTATATCATACTTTATATGCAGGTGTTCAAAACTTTCTTAGAAACTAACTCATCAATGATTGATCATAAAAACGGTTTTCTAAAAATGTAATCATATATGTATTGTTAACTTTGCTTACTCAATTTTGAGACCTAATAAAATACATATGATACATTTCTAATATTATTCATATGCATTTTTCCAATTACTCCATAAGTATGAAATTAATATTAAATTCAGTTTTATTTTACAAATTTTAACATCCACATTTTTCTTTTGTATGCATTTTCTCTGATGTAAAGGAATTTAAATTTAGCAATATGGATGCTCTGGAAAATGACTGTGTAATATTTCACAAACAAAGGCATTTAATCCTATATATCAAAATATTTGCTCTTTTGACTATAGAAGACATGGTATTTAAAAAGAAATTGTAGACAAGGCATTCCTAGAAACTTCTCTAGAATACCTCATCATTGCAGGAATTAAAGATTTAGTAAGTGTATGTATTGGACTAATGAATGCAGATCAGCAAGACACATGTAAGGTATTAACCTTACTTACTGGAGACTCCTAAAGGAGGAGTTGTATCCTGGCAACAAACAACACCAGCCAAGCATTTCCTGTCAGCTATGGAGTATCTCATCCAAATTTACATATGGAGATCTAAGGCCTGAAACAGAAGGTAATACTGTTCTGGACTTAGCCACAAATTGTCCTTCAATCAAGGACAGAACATCTTCTTTAGCTAAAACAAGAATTTCTGAACATATTAGAAAACCAACAGCTCTACCTTTAAAATGATTAACTGACAAACATTTCTGAGTAGAGCAATGGGCCTTGAATTAATAAAACTACAGACATTTGAGGTCTGGTGGGGTAGGGGTTAGGGGTGGGGATATTCTCTTGAAGACAGGTGGAGGAGGGATTATGAAATGAGTAACAGTCAGAGATGGACCAGGAAGAGGATGAAGACTGGACTGTAAAAAAGGATTAAAGAATTAAAAAAATAAATAAATAGAGAGCTCTGCCATGCTCATGGATTAGTAAAATTAACATACTAAAAATGGCCATCCTACCAAAAGCAATTCAACATAATCCTCATCAAAATTCCAACACAATTTTTTAAAGACATGGCAACAGTAATTCTCAATTTCAAATAAATAAAAAAGCAAACGATGACGACAACAACAACAAAACCCAAAGATAGCAAAAACAATTCTTATCAATAAAAGAACTTCTGTGGGAATCATCGTCCCTGATCTTAGCTTATAATAAAGAACAATAGTGATTAAAAACTGCATATTATTTGTACAGAGACAAACACATTGATCAATGGAATAGAATTGAAGACCTAGACATAAAACCACACACTTATAAACACTTGATCATTGAAAACGAAACCAAACATGTACAATGAAAAAAAAAAGTGTCTTCAGTAATGGTGCTGGTATGTAGAAAAAGAAAAATAGATCCATATATGTCACCTTGCACAAAGCTCAAGTCCAAATGTATCAAGGACCTCAAAATAAAACTAGATACACTGAATCTAATAGAAGAGAAAGAGTAAAAGAGTCTCAAACTCATTGTCATGGGGGGAATTTTTATGAACAGATCTCCAATGGCTCAGCCTATAAGATCAAGAATTGAAAATGGAACCTGATGAAAAAACTTCTGTAAGGCAAAGCATGTAGTCAATAGGACAAATCAAGAACCTACAGACTGGGAAAAAAATCTTTACTCACCCTACATCCAGAACTATATTTGGATATTAGTTCTGATAGAGAAATAATATCCAAAATATATAAAGATCTCAAGAAGCTTATCTCCAAAAATAAAAAGCCAAATAACTCAATCAAAACTAGGGCAAAGAACTAAACAGAAAATTTACAATAGAGAAATCTTGAACGGCAAAGAAGCACTAAAAGTTCAAAATCTTTAGTCATCAGAGAAATACAAATCAAAAAGACCCTAAGATTCCACCTCACACCAATCAGAATGGCTAAGATCAAAAACTCAGGTTGCAGCACATCTTGATGAGCGTTTGGAGAAAGAGGAACACTCCTCCATTGTTGGTGGGCTTGCAAACTGGTACAAACACTCTGAAAATCAATCTTGAAATTATTCAGAAAATTAGAAATAGATCTACCTAAAGACCCAACTATACTACTCTTGGGCATATATATACCCAAAAGATTACCCACCATGCCACAGGGGCACATGCTCCATAATGTACTTAACAACCTTATTTGTGATATTTGTGATAATGAGAAGCTGGAAACAACCCACATGTCCCACAATGGAAATATGGATACAAGAAATGTTGTTCATTTACAAAATTGAATAGTATTCAGCTATTAAGAATGAGGACATACTGAGTCTTGGATGGAGCTGGAAAATATCATGCTGAGTGAGGTAGCTCAGATTCAAAAGGACTTGCATGGAATTTGTTCACTAATAAGTGGATATTAGCCAAAAAAGTACAGAATACCCAGGATACTATCCACAGAACTCAATAAGGTTAACAAGCTGAAGTACCCAAGAGAGGAGGCCTTAATCTCTCTTGGGAGGGAGAAGAAAGCAATGGAGGAAGGGACCTGTATGTGAGAGGGAACAGGGAGTGGAAAGGGGGGATATGATCAGCTACTGTATGGAGAAAACGAGTACTGAAGACCTGAGGGCCAACAGAATTAATATAAAAAGGCAACCTCAGGAATTAGGAGGTGGAAGGGGGACCTTCTAGATTATACCAGAAAGACTTACGAGGTTAGAAACTCTCAGGATTCAAAGGGACGGACCATAGATAAAGATAAAGTGCCTAAACATGGGGAGAGGTAACTTGTAGTGTCCACTTTCAGTAGAAAGACAGGGCATTAAGTGGAGGAATGGTATTACTGTCTCATAGTCAAAAACTCTAACCCAGATGTTCCTGTCTAAAAAGAACTGCAGGAAAAAAAATGGAGAAGAGACCGAGGGAAAGGAGATCCACTGACTGGCCCAAACTGGGATCCATCTCAATGAGAGGTTCCAAGGCCTGACACTATTAGTGAATCTATGGTGCGCTTACAGACAGGAGCCTAGTATGGCTGCTCTTTGAGAGGCCCAACAAGCAGCTGACTGAGACAGACTTAGATATTTATATTCAAACAATGGACTAAAGTCGGAGACCCCTGTGGTTGAGTTAGGGAAAGGCTGGATGAAGTTGAGGAGGAGGGCGACTCTCTAGAAAAACTAGCAGTCTCAACTGAGCAGGACCCCAGAGCTCTCTCAGATACTGAGCCACCAACCAGGAAGCATATATTAGCTTGTCCAAGATGCCTGACACATGTATAGCTTAGGACTGCCTGGTCTGGCTTCAGGAAGAAAAGATGCTCCTAACCCTGGAGAGACTCCCTGGGAGTGGGGAAGCCTGGGGGATGGGGAGTGGGGACATCTTTTATGGAGATTGGAGAGAAGGAATGGATGAGGAACTTTTGGAGGGAGGATCGGGATGAGGATAATGACTAGAGTATAAAAAAAGTTTAATGAAAAATAAAGTTGACTTATTTATTTCAAACTTGACAGTGTTATTCATACTTAAGCAGTCCTAGACATCTAATAGCTGAAGTAGATAAAGTGGTGACTCAGATAGAGGAGAAGTTTCAGGATGAAAAAGTGAACTGCCTATATCCCAAACTTAACCCCACTCTAGTTGTCTTTCTTTGTTCTCATTCCAGTACCAGATTATTTCAGAGAAGACAATACTTTAGAATGGATCTTCTTAGCACATAAGCAGAGTAAATATCTAAAAACTTTTGTTGAAAAGGTGTCTGATCTAATTATAAAAGGAAGAAAAATATCTAGGTTAATTATCAAGAACAGACTCATCACAAAACATAGTACCTTATACTAATGCTAAAATTACCTCATTATGGGTAATTAATAAAGATTGCCAAAGATTTTGTAGCAATTATCTGGGAGAAAATAATAACAAATATCTCCAAAGCAACTAATTCCAGTTCATAAAATTAAATAATCAGATTTGCCCCCATATTGTAAAAGGAACATGAATTTCTGAATCTCCTACATGTTAACAGTGTAAATAAACTAGCAATGGAAGGTTATTAAGTCAGGAAATATAAGTGAAGTAATTCCAAGCCTATATGCTTCTGTTAAATAAAATCAGACCTATATATAATTATTATGGTTTTATTAAATTTTTATAAATTTATCAATATAATTATTGACTCACTATATGCAGAGACGTTTGTTTTACCTATGGAAACTGGTAGACTTATATCTGATAATTCAGAATTAACATTATCATTCACACAACTGCAACAGATAATTTAAATCAGAAGTTATCCATTATATATCACCCATAATCATTTGCATATGAGACTTCCTGGTCTATTGGCACAAGAAAATGGATAGATTGACCAATTGTTAATAGAAGCCTCGGAAATTCCTTATAAAA
The DNA here is from genome assembly GCF_011762505.2 of Arvicanthis niloticus. Classification (NCBI taxonomy): domain Eukaryota; kingdom Metazoa; phylum Chordata; class Mammalia; order Rodentia; family Muridae; genus Arvicanthis; species Arvicanthis niloticus. Next base: position 6,233,378 of record NC_133433.1, read on the forward strand.
CATCATGTTTACAGCAAAGGTTTAAATTTACTTGGCAGCAAGGGAAAGAAGTTGTAGAAACTCTCCTACTTGTTCTTTGTATAGCCAAGTTCCATTACCTACTGGTACTCTGAGTATCCAAAAAAATGATATTTTGTGGATAGATGTGTTTCTCTTTGCAAATATTTGAAATACTTACTCTTTCATATGTTCTTAATTTTAATAATTAAATTGTGTTCATTTTTTTCTAATTTGAATCTCAAGTCTTGACTAAATTTTAAAATAATCTGCTCAACTGTTTCTACTTATATTTGTTTTCAATGTCTTTTTTAAATTAATTAATTTATTTTTATTTATTCAATTTATATCACGCTCACTGCCCCTCCTGGTTATTCCCTCCCACAATCCTTTCACCTATCTTCCCTCCCTTCTCCTCTGAGTGGGCAGTGGGTCTCCCTTTGGAATCTCCCCATGGCACATTAAGTCTCTGTGAAGCTAGGCACATCTTTTCCCACAGACCTCAGATAAGATAGCCCAGCTAGAAGAACATATCCTATGTACAGGCAAAAGCTTTGGGCTCTGTGTGTCCACCTTGAGCAAACAAAACAGGTATCTAACCAATAACTTAATACCTTAATACATATCATACCTGTTAATATGCAGAACCAAGTGTAACCAGGAAACATAAACCTATGATCCAAGTGAATTTTGTTAGTTGATTAAATGACTACTACAAATAGAACTCATATATTCAAGAAGTGTGAGACCCAGTAGAGTAAGATATAGCAAAACAGAAATCAAAATTTTCAAATAAAAAATTAAGTGAATTTTCACACTCAAGACATCTTACAGACAAAAATCTGCACAAATACTTAATGAATTTATAGGGAATAATTTATATCCATTTTACACTTTTATTGATTCTTTGTGGGTATCACATAATACATACAATACTACTCATCTCCCTGTCCCTTCATATTTGCCCCATAATGTACTTGCAAACTTCAACCCCATCATAGCATAGCGTAGCATAGAATAAAATAGAACAGAATAGAAATATCTTGTTGCAGAGTTTGTAGTGTGTTACAGTGTATCTCACACTATACTCCTTTTAATCCACATATATTCCCTTGCAAATATTCATTGCAATGAATCGTTAGTGTGTTTCTAGGCCTCTGGCTTATGCTACACTATAAATTCTGGATCTGTACCTGGAGTCTTGTTGTCTATGCCATGGAGACCCTGCAGTTATGGATATGTAGGACTGGCACATTCGCATGCTCCAGCAGTTCATAGATGAGGTGTAAGTTGCTGTGTGGTCCAGCTCAAATTCCTGTAACTGGGACTGGGTGGTATCTGAGTTGGTTAGCCCACCAGCTGTCCTATATCTGCACTACCAGGTTGAGCTCTGTAACACATGACTAATATAGCCAGTGCTTCGATTGGGGGGTAGGACATCTCTCTCTCACTCATACTCTCCCACTGTGGAAGAAGGGCAGAGCCCGTTATCCACTATTCCTGACATCAGAGTCAGTTTTATTTTGCAGCCCAGCAAGTGATGGGGCCAAATCATCACACTGTCACAGTCAGAAGTACAAACAAGTGTCATTTGCATGGCCTTTGGTGGGAATACAGGCCTAGGACATCAACACAGACCTTGACTTCCATAGGACCAAGTATCCAGACATGGTCCTCTGGAAGCAGCATGGGCCTAGTTGCCCACCCAGCCTCAGATGCCAATACAGGCCACTCATATTACCATGTCTGCCCATGTCAGCAGGGCTCTCAGAAATTCACATTGTCTCTGGTGGTAACAGTGACCACAGACATCCATTAAGTCTTTGGTGGTAACTCAGGCCAATGACAGTGACAAGAACTCTAACTGAATCAGGACCACAAACCCAGACCTGGCCCCTGACAGCAGCCCCGACCAGGACTTCACAATGGTCTTCTCATATTTGCCTGTTTTTCATAGCAGTTGACTCTCCAATTCTATCTTTCTCACAGTTTATAGACCCTATGGCTTAGCTTTCATATCCATCTCCCCATCGTGTATTCTACTTTTCTTCTTTCTCCATCATACTTTTGTCCATTGTAGTGGTGCCCACAGAAGGAGCTTGAGTGTCTTTCTTCAGGACTATATTTTTAAATAATCCTTAGACACTTTACTTAATTTAAATAGTATATTTATAATATCCACATCACTATCAGTTATATAAGCTATATAACTTACTGTCTGTGAATAATGACAAGAACAATGTTTATTTATATTCAGTACAGGCACATTGCTTTACAAATGTCTCCAAACATTTTTCTTTAATTGTATGAAATGTGTTTGTGTGTGTTTGTGTGTGTGTTGCTGTGTGTGTGTTCCTGTGTGTGAGTATAAAGATACACATGACACAGCTCACATATAGAGGTCAGAAGACAACCTCAAGTTTTGATCGCTGCATTTTACCTTGTTTGAGGATAGGTCTCTATTTTGTTGTTAGTTGTTACATATGCTAGGCTAGGGATAACTTCTTGGCAAGCACTTATAATTTTCCTGTCTCCACTCCTCTTCCCAAAAGAGTTCTATATTAAAGAGGTGCAACATCGTGTCCAGCTTTATGTGTTTTCAGTGAACTCCAGCTCAGGGTTTCAAAGTGTGCCACAAGTACTTGACTTACTTTCCCCGCTCTCAGGTTTTGTTTTGTTTTCCCTTAACACAAAATGTTAAAACTTGGAACCAAAGAACCAAATGTAAATAAAAATTAAAACATAACTGGAGACTAAATAGATAAATTACATGTTTTACTCACAGTCCTGAATATAAAATCCAAATATATTATACTTAAAGTGAAGCCATAAAACACATAAGAAAAAGATAAAAATTCAATTATCATTAAATAATTTATAAAGAGAGTGAAGAATGTAAAAGAAATAGTTATTTAAAGAACTACTGACTAGAACTTTTATATTTTTATAAAATCTGAATGTCTATATTTACAACTTGGTACAGAAAGCAGTAAGATGAAGTATTCAAAGAAGTTATTTAAGTAGAAGTGTAATATATCAACTAGAAATTTAATATATGTACACAATTTATTCTAAGAAGGACAGTAAATGAAACACAATGTTATGTGTGGTGAGGTGTAGGTGTCATGTGGGGTGTATATGTGAGGGTGTGTTATGCTTATGTTTAGAAGCCAAAGTCTGGTGTCTTGCTCTAACAGTCCACATTATATCTTTGAAAACAATAACTTTCTATTGAACATCAGACTCAGTGGCTATGCTGCCATGCAGAAATATGGTAAATTGCTTGCCTATTTAGTTCCTCTGCACTGGAGTGAAGCACCTATGGTAACATCTAGCATCTTATGTAGGTGGGTACTGGGAACACAAACTCAAGTCCTTATTCTCTTATGTCATATACTTTACTCACTGAACCATTTGTGTAGCCCCAGAATACTATGTGTATGTGTGTGTGTGTGTGTATATATATATGATATATGTGTATACATATATACATATATATGTATGTATATAATATATATGTATATATGTATATATATATATATATATATATAATAAAATTTATTTTTTTAAATCGTGCTTATATTTGTGAGTAGCTGTGGATGTCAGCCACACACATTGGATCACTAGAACACACATAAGGCATTAGATCCCCTGAAGCTGGAGTTATGGAATTTGAGAGCCATTTGCCAAGGGTCCTTGAAATGAACTTTTGTCTTTTGCAAAACAAAGTGTTCTTAATTGCTGAGCTACATCTGTAGTCATAACAATGATATTTTTAACAGAATTGTAACATGAATATTCTAGTTATATCAAAGTAAAAGGACATAAAATAACCAAAATGATTAAACTATAATTCACAAAGCCCTGGAGAAATTGGGTTGACTACTAAGTCTTTCTAAATGATACAATGAGAAAACTATATAGTTTATCTTAAAAACAGATACAAGCAATATAACAAAAATGAAAGCATAGTGAGTGGACTGAGCTTAGATGATCGTTGATTTTTATTTCAACTGCCATTTAGAGATCACATTAGTAGAAACTTTAAGTTTCAAAAGTAGTTTAAAAAGAGAATAAGACCATGAAATTATTTTTACAGCAAGTAAGTCATAGTCCTAGCACAAAGCACATGAGTTCACAAAATATTAATCTTTAATTTTTATTTAAATTTGAAGATAATTTTGGCATTATAATGAAATTTGTTTTTCCACAAAGGTCTAAACACAGGATTTTACAGAGTAAAAAGACTATATACAAATGGGAAAAATATTTGCGAGTCACACTGCAACAATAGCTGTGTACACGATGTGCAAATAAAACTTAGAACTCAAAAAAACCCAATAAGTCCAAGAAAATTAGCAGATTACATTAATACATATTTGACAAAATGAATTACAAGAAAAGTCATAAAGTTCAGGAAAAGATGTTCAATGTCAGTCATCAGAAAAAAAATGCATTTTGACACCAGAATGACAAGCTTCAATGCACACAGACACTGAATGATTAAAATAAATGGTTGGCAAAGGCCAAGATGCTGGCAAGTCTATGGAGCAACTGGAACCCATGAACACCACTCAGAGAACTGTAAAATTATACAAACATTTTGGAAAGCAGTTTCACACTTTCATATAATGCTAAACATATAAACATATACTTTTTGACACCAACTATTTTACATTTAGCTCTATAATGAAACGAAACATTTGTATTTACAAACGTTTAGCATAAATGTTTACTTATTTCTTCATAGGAATTCTGGCCTTGAGACAGTGTGAATGTAACTGTGAAACCAAAGAAAATACCTGCACTAGTGGAGCAGTGCCTAGCAATGATCTTGTAGCATTTCAGTCACCTTGACTTCATCCTGAGTGATAGGATGCAGATTCAGGAGAATGCCCATTGACTCCATAAAACTTGAAATAACCATGATGAGAGCTCCATTTCTTCATTGCCTTGCACAGGTATGAGGTAATCAGTTCCTGGGAAAACGGTTGTCGCTTTCATAATGAGTACCTAAGAAAGTATATAATATAGGTTTATCATAACTTATGAATTAATTTACTACACTTTGGACAGTATATAGGATATACATATAATGATCATGTAATCTCTTCATACATCCTAGAAATTTAGTGTTGGCTTATAATCTTGAAATGTCAGTAGTCATGAAATAAAAAGAAAATTGAAAAATAAAGAACTTAGAATCGTAATCAGTAATATTTGGTTAAATTAATACATTTAAAAATTTATATTTGTTATGTTTAATATTATTTATAATTATGTGAGTATGTTTGTATGTGTGTGTGTGTGTGTGTGTTATATGTACACATGATCATGGGTACCTGTAGACGCCAGAAGAAGGCTTGAGTTTCCTGAAGCTATAACTACTTAGCAATCTCTCTAGACAACAAGGAAAAAAACACCAAGAACCAGACATTCACTCAACACAAAAACATACTTTTGGTTTATTTATTCAGAATCCTGGAGAACAATCACAGATTCATGGTCTGCCTGAGGTACACATAAATTAAAAAGCCATCTTGGGCAGCTTAGAGAAATTGTCTCAACTCAAATTGCTCAATAGGAGACATGTGTGTAGCAATCATAGTATCCTGGTTTTAGTCCCTCATCCTCTGAGCTAAAGAACATCATTTATTCATTAATACCTAAAAAATGGCAATACTTGGCAAAGTTTTTTTCAGTATTTAGTGACATTTTCATGCAGATCAGAAAGTCCTTAGAGAAAAGATGTGCAGTTTACTTTTTTTTTTGGTCAGGTTGACTTCACTATTGTTTTAATAACTTATCAGAAAAACACTAAATCTTCACAATTACCTTTAATTTAAAAAAAAATAGTTGTGCTCTAATGATATCATTTCTCAAACTGCTAGTTCAACTTTAAAAAAATATATATGATCCAAACTGGCAAAAATAAAGAAAGGACAAACAGAGCTGTCTTTGAGTACTTATTTTAGAGAAAGAGAAAGATTAATCAGACACTAAGAAAAAGTTGCTTTATGGAAAAAATGATTTATAATTTAGAGTTAGAATATAGTTTAGTAAAATATAGGCATTTAGAAAATACTGTTCATTATTAATCTTAAAGTAATATGGATATTTCTGTCACATATCATGAATTATTTTTTCTGTTTCCTGCATAAAATATTTAGTTTTCTGTTCATTAAAATACATGTCCAGTTAGCTGATATTCCCTCTGACCATTGGTTAGAATTTTCTAATTTTTCCATATGTGTTATACTTAATTCAAGTCCAGTCTTCATTGTGATGTTGCTGACATTCCTGTTTTACAAAATATTTTTTTAAATTTCACTATAGATTTGTCTATGTTTAATTTTTTTCTTTATTAGGACAGTACAAATAGTTTCACAGAAAACTACTCATCAGAAAAAAATCTAATCTAGTTCTATACTGTATTGGCTTTAACTACATACAGATAAAGAGTTATTTAAAAAATGTAAAAATGTAAATTGGTTTCAATACTAAATGGCAATTATTATTTAAGAAAGTCAAGAATTTTCATTTTATGAGATGTCTACTGCTAATGCCAAAGGGCCTTCTAGGTGGGAAATGGGATCTCTTGGGAAGTGTGTATTAGTTCTAAATATAGGATCGTCGAAGAATATATCATGAAAGAATAATTTAAGTTTTAATGAAGCTAGTTTACTTAAAACATAATTTTACTATAAGGCCATACTTTACATAAAAATTGTATGGTTTGTACTTTTATTTTTATATCACATAACTAGCCTATAACATGTAACTAAGTTAACAATAATTTCATAGTCTTTCTCTATTGTTAGAAGTCCTCCTTTCCAAACAATTATTGTATATTCCACATAACATGTATTCCTACTTACCAGCCACTGTTCTCAGAGATGGGGATAGACTTAGACTTATAAACAACAAGAGAAACTGCCTTGACTGAGTGCAGGTACAGGGGATCTTTGTATATAGCAAGACAGTGTTCTGTTTCTGCTTTCCAGAATTATATCTTTGTTTGACATCTTTCTTACTTGAACATGGCACTTTATAGTACCATATTTTAAGTCTGCAAACCAGCATTATAGCACTAATTCTGATGGATCCCTTTACTTACTGACAATTTATAGTGGTAGTCAGCTAGATCACCTATACACTCAGTGTTCTAGCCACAGGATATCATGATGGACTTCACCCTCAATAGAAAGTCAAAACAAGTTATTCTTTCTTTGTTGTGCATATTTTATCACAGCAGTGAGAAAGGTAACTAAAAGATACCCATTTTTGATTCTGAAATAGCAATACAACCTTTGTTTGTCCATTAAAATGCATTAGTCTTGATTATTTATTTAAAAACATATATTTTGATAAAATGAAGAATTGGCCTCTTCTCTCCATTTCCCTCATCTGTGTTTTATGCATACATCTACACACGTACATATGTATTCACACACATGAACACAACACAATGAAATTGACCATGTTAAGGTTCCATTCTAATTATTTATAATCTATTTTTCTCTGACACTTCTTTTAGCTATTATTTGATATAAAACATATCACTTTAAACTGTTTATTCTTTTTTCTTTTACTTTTGAAGCAGGATTTTAAAGAAAATTTTATTTCTTCTTCATTGTAGGATTGCTAAATGACATTTTACAACTAAGTGATTTTTAAGTTTCCCTCATATTTATTATGGGATCATGTAAACTCGGCAAATATAAAGCTTTATTTTCAGAGACAAGTCAATCTATATAGAGAGGATTGTTATTTGAGACTGAAATATTGAAGTGTGACCCGCTTGTTTTAAAGAACCTCCTACACTTTATTTCAGCAAAGAGTCAATTATAAAGAATCCATTTTTTCTGTTTTTTTTTTAGTTCCAAACTCCCATCAATCATACTTGTCCTGAGGGGAGAAGACATCATGTGTACACTAACATTTTCAGGCCCAGAGCTGTGTTTCTGCTCTCTATGGCAGGACCATCTGCTCTGAGCCATGTTGAAAGCCAAGGGACTCTAGTTAACTCACATGCCAAAACCTTCCCACTATGCAAAGAAGTCATTTTGTAGGGTCCATATGCAATTTGAGGTTCATACTTCAAAAGGAATTCAGCAACATTTAGAATAACATAATAGGATTAAAGCAGAGAATCTGTTATAGAACTCAGAACTGGCAGTTGGACCATGGCATGCCATTCTAGAAAGAAAACTGCAGAAACTGAAGGGGTTTAAGAAGGACCTAATCAAGATATTGTCATTATTTACACATAAGCCCAATTCAGTTACTTAGACAGCTCAAGGATTCTACAATTTTAAAAGAATTTGGCATAACTGTCAAATTAGTTTTTTCCTGATATTACTTAGAATTGTATTTTATGTTCAGACACTTATTGTTCATACTCTATTAAAAACATGAATAGATTGACATAAAATAATTGACATAGCAGGCAGTGATTCAAATTTAATTGAAAATAATTCTAAAACTATGATACTGTGAACACAGAAATTAACATGAAATAATAAATGTACATTTTATCTAGTTGTTTAGACCTATATTTTATCTTATATATTTGGAGTTTTTAATTTTTCAAACTTTTCATTGTGAAATATGTTACCTTATAGAAATAGATTATAAGACAATTCTTTTTTAGGAGAGGAAAGAGTTTATTTCATCTAATATCTTACAGTACATTTTGAATTGTAGTCAGAATAGGAAATGAAACATGAACTTGAAGGCAGGCACTGAAGAAGAGGCCATGAAGAACTAGAATTACCATACTGCACAGACTGATTTCTTATTTCAGCTGTTCAGGTATGACACTTGCAATAGTAAATCATAAGTCAAGAAAATACTTAATGATTTTTTGCCTACTAGACAATCTGATGGAAACCTTTTCTTAACTGAAGTTTCTTTTTTCAGTTTGATGCCTGTTAGACTATATTTGATAAGAAAGAAAGAAAGAACAAAAGAAAGTAAGAAAGAAGGAAGAAAAGAAAGAAGGAAAGGAAGGAAATAAGGAAGGAAGGAAGGAAGGAAGGAAGGAAGGAAGGAAGGAAAGAAAGAAAGAGAGAGAGAAAGAGAGAAAGAGAGAAAGAGAGAAAGAGAGAAAGAGAGAAAGAAAGAAAGAAAGAAAGAAAGAAAGAAAGAAAGAAAGAAAGAAAGAAAGATTGATTTTCTCAAAGAACCAGCTCCTGGTTTTATTGATTCTTTGTATAGTTCTTTTTATTTCTACTTGGTTGATTTCAGCCCTGAGTTTGACACACAGTAAAACTAAAAGAAGTAAGAGACCAAATGGTCTTAACAGATATCTATAGAACATTTTCTCCTAAAACAAAAGAGTATACCTTATTATCAGCACTTCATGGTACCTTCTCCAAAATTGACCATAAAATTGGTCACAAAGCTGTCCTCTACTGATACAACAAGTAGACTGAAATAATCCCATGCATTCTATCAGATCACTCGGAACTAAGGCTAGTTTTCAATAAGAAAACTGATATACACATGGAAGCTCAACAACTTCCTACTAAATGATAACTTGGTCAATGAAGAAATAAAGAAATTAAAGACTTTTTAGAACTTAATAAAAATTAAGGCACAACATACCAAAACATATGAGACACAATGAAAGCAGTGCTTATAGGAAAACTCATAGCTCTGAGGGCCTCCAAAAAGAAACTGGAGAGAGCATACACTAGTAATTTGACAGAACACCTGAAAGCTCTAGAACAAAAAGAAGCAAATATAAGACAATTCTTATCAGTGCTCAAGCCAGAGAAAATGATACATATTAAGTATGCTGTATTTTATTGTGACTTTTTCTACCTGAGTTTTGGTATGGTGATAGTATAAACAAATATGTACTCTTTGTTCTTGTGAAAATTATTTAAATTTATCTTTACTTACTATAATTTCATTATTCTGTGTTGAAAGTCTAAGGAATAGGCATTTTCATTGACAAAAGTATTTATAATATTCAAAAGAATGGCAATGGAGAAGTCATGACCTTATAGGTCTCCAGAAAAGAAAAAATTTGAGGGCAAAGATATTTACCAAAGACCAAGAACATAACATTTTCCTCGGGGTTTGTTTTGAGGCTGTCTTCTGTGCCAAGTTTTAGGCATTGCTTCGGAGACCTCTTTACTGCACAGCAAATCACACTAGATCTCCTCTGCTTAGATAACATTCTATGATCGTTGCTAACACTGTTATCAAAAACTGGAGAGGTGATTTCCATTTTGAATCCTTCATACAGATATAGTTTAGGAGGCAGATGGTGCTTGAGATATCTGAAAAATTGACTAGGCTGAAGGCTAAGAATAGTTCTTTTTCACATATTGCTGGGATCTCAGCAGAGTTCCCAGCTAGTCACTTGACCTGACTAGCTCATTCAATGGACTCCTGTCCTTGTTAAAAGTGACCTAAAACCAAATCCAGAAATTCTTGTAGAAGTTGCAAATTTCTACTGATTGACCTGAAAATGCTCAGAGTGTTGGCATTTTCTAATAAATTCTAATATTGAATCAAATATGTAAGGTTATTTAAACTCAATAAAAGGGCCTTTCCATTGGAAGACAGCCACTGTTGGCCTAGGTGAGTCATAGTCTGTTAGCTACTCTTTAATAATACATATACATATACATGTCTAATCTTTAATAATACATATACACATACATGTTCCTCTTTAGTACTCTGAGTAACATAATTGATAAAAATAGTGTACTAAAATATTCAATCTTGTGTCAGGTCTCATATTAGAAACACCAGCATTTGATTGATATGTTCATAATTGTTGCATGTTCTTGATATATTTTTCTATCTTGATTTATAATGGTCTTTGTTTTGTCTTATGACAAATTTTGACTTGGAATCTATGCATCAAATAAAATAATATGCTCACTTTCTTTAGCTTTCATTGTGTGGTGTACTGAATTTCGTAGTTTTCTTTTCCTATTGTCTCTGTATTCAGCCTTTGATGTTGAGTTGAACATTATTGACTCATTCCTGTTTCTCATATTTCAATAATTCCTCTCATGAGGTTTATTTTTCCTTATGTCTCATTGTCAAAAGTTTCTATTTTGCTTCTCTGTACTCATGAAGTCTTTAAGTAACTTCTGCAATACTAGTTTGACTGTTTTAATTACATACATTTATTTTTCTCAATCAATATAAATAGATAATTTTGCTAGCATAGCAATGTTAATTGACAACTATTTACTTTTAATGCTTACAATATATTAATGCTTGTTTTGTGGCTTTTAGCTTGTCTTCTGAGAAGATTGACATTATTGTGATGGTTTAAATTTATTATTTAATGCTTTGAATATTGGACTTTTTAACTATACTTTGTTTAGATATCGCAATTATTTGTGTTTCGGTTTCTGAATGTTTTTTATGTTTTATTTTAATTTGATTCCTTATACTTGGCCACTTTTCTGCTAAAATCTTGTTGAATAGATTTTGTACATCTGTAATTTTATCTTGATTCTTTCTTAGATTTGATCTACTAATCATTTGTAAGAGTTTCTGAAAGTTATATTCTTATTCATTTAATTGTTTTATTTATTTTTTTTTGTATTTATACATAAATATAGTGTTCCTTCACCCTTGTCTGCCCTCCTTCACATTCTTTCTAGTTTGGTATAGACTATTGGTGCCTTATGCTACTCTGTTATTTTGCTTCATTGAATCAATCATTTCCAAAATTTCTATTTTTTCTGTTATCCATTTTCTGGTTTTTGGGTTTTTTTTTTGTTTGTTTGTTTTGTTTTTTGAGACAGGGTTTCTTCTCTGTGTAGCCCTGGCTGTCCTGGAACTCACTCTGTAGACCAGGCTGGCATCGAACTCAGAAATCTGCCTGCCTCTGCCTCCCAAGTGCTGGGATTAAAGGCGTGAGCCACCACCACCCGGCTGTTATCCATTTTCTAATTGGACTGACATGAATGAAAATATCCTAAAAAATATTTTTCTAACTTTAGATATAGGAGTATTGGAAGAATAGAACTGAAAAATTTGAAATTCCACAGGAATTTAATGCTGGGAGAAGAGAAAGGCTACACCTGGTCTAGCCATAAGAGAAACTTTCCTCCTAGAAAGAGAACATATATAAGAGATTTGGAGCTTATCAAACCTGGAGCCAAGACAGTTATTGAACTCAAATAAGTGCTCATTTTTTCTCTTTAATATTGACAGTCATTTTTTTAAACTATGATTTGTAATTCATTTTTTAAATTGGATATTTTATTTATTTAGATTTCAGATGCCTTCCCCTTTCCTTATTTCCCTTCCCTAAAAACCCTCTATCCCGTCACCCTTCCTTCCTTTTGCTTTTATGTCATTTTAGTTACATATAGGTATTAAGGTCAGTTCTAGGTTGAAGAATTAGCAATACAATAGATGCAAATAGTCAAGGAACAAGCAATAAGATAAACACAAATAGTCAAAGAACAAGCAAGTCAATAAACAAAATTCCGTGAACACTCCCTTGATCACTGTTTCTAGGGGCTTATCAGTATGACCAAAATATCTGAGCCAACTTCCCTGTCCTAACCCAAAGTCACTTTCATGTCTGAAACCTACTTTCTTGTTCTAGCCTAAAATTTAGAGTCCTTCCTGAAATTACTTCTTTGTTCTGGCCTAAATTGAGATTCCAGACTAAATTCCACTTCCTTGTCCTTGGCCAATGTCATATTCCTTTCAAGAAGCCAATTTCCTTATAATTCTTAATCTGATATTTAGACTGATAAACTGATAGACAAGAGATATTAGAATATATATATATATATATATATATATATATATATATACATTAGATTGGCCTTATTTTGTTTATCAAGATGATATTCAGTTCAAAAATTTGTTACATTATATTAATGTACCTGGAAGATATTGAGGGTTTCACCATGAAACATTTATGACTACATAGCTAGATTCTAATAATTTACAAGTTTAATAAATAAAAAGACAAATTCTATAAAATAAAAATACCCCGGAGTACAAATGCACTTCACAAGATGGTGGACCAATATATTTCCTACAGTTCACATCAAAGGTCATACAATGGGGCTATCTGATGAACATTTTACAGGAATAACCAACGAAACTTGGGTTATGAATAATCATATTAGCATAGTGTGACATAAACTAAAATTGGAACATGGCTAGTCTATTGCCTAAATCAGAATAAGCTACTGAGGTGGTTTGAATGAGAGAACTCCTACAGGTTCTTATGATTGAATGCTTGCTCCCTAGTTACTGTAAATTTTTAGTAAGGATTAAAAAGCACAACATGAGCTTATATTGGAGTAATGTTGGCCCTGTTGGAAGAGGTGTGTTACTGGGAGTGGGCTTTGAGATTTCCAAAACCCAATTCAGGCCCAATATACTTACTCTCTGGCTGCTGCCTCTGGGTCAGACTGTAAAGCTCTTATAGAGTCTTCTCCAGTACCAGGCCTCCTAGCATTGCACCACATTTCCTGTCATGATGTTAATGGACTAGCCCCTGTAACTGTAAGCAAGCCCTCAATTAATTGCTGTCTTTGTTAAGTTGCCATGGTCATAGAATCTCTTCATAGAGACAGAATAGCAACTAAGATATCTGCTTTCAGAGTAAAGTAAAATTTGGTTCATTTGGTTCATAAAATTCATTCCTATGCATGTGAGCAACCACAGAAGTCTTGATTATTCAATCAAGAAAAGCAAGAAAAAGAAAAGACTAGATTTGCTGATTATCTATCTGGTGAAAATTTAGTATCCAGAATATGTTAGACACTCTTAGAAATAAGCACTAACAACAAAATCAATCTAGCCACAAAATAGGCAAAGTATCAGATAGTACTATAAAGACTGTAATCTTTAGCTAATAGACATATACAAAAATTTTCAAAACCACTGGTAATTATAGAAATGCAAATAAAAACATATGGAATTATGCCTTTTATCTTCTAAGGTTACGTATATATGTTTGCTAGATGACAAAATACATTACAGAATGGGTTGGTTTGATAATTCAAAAATATTTCCTCAAGGTTCTGCAGGCTATATATTCAAGTTCAAGTAAGTGTCAGGTTTTTTTTTTTTTTTTTTTTTTTTTTTTTTTTTTTTTTTTTTGCTTTTTCTTGAAGCTCCTTTGACCTCATAGTTGGCTACCTGCTTGCTTTGTCCTCAAATCTATTTTCTTTGATCTGTGTTCAAATTTCCTTATATTTTAAGTATACTATTGAGATATGATTATGACATCTATTTAGAAGCCTTAATTTAATTATCATTCTCATGAACTTCTGAGGTTGACAATTTGAATGTAGGAATTTTGGAAAATATACTGCCACTCATGAAATTATAAATTATGCAAGCAAGCAAACAACAACAACAACAAAACCATGACCACCACCAACTGTGACAACCAAACCCAAATCAGACTAAGTAGAAAATAAAATATACTAGCATACACATGGAGATTGCATAAGTTTTTCAAATTGTTAGTAGAACTGTAAAATGCAACAGTTCAGTCAAAAATTCTTGTAACTTGTGCAAAAATTAAAAAAAAAAAAACATTGCATGGTATTATGATCAAGCAACTCTCTTTATTTTGGTAACATTGAAAAATTATTTAATTAGGAATCTCCATGACACAATTGATTATACATGTTTATATAGCAGTATTATTTATAACAGCCAGACATTGAAGGCAACCTAAACATTCACTGATACTCCATTCAAATCTTCCACTGACAATACTCATTGTAAAATTTAAAACTCCATAAAATATGAAATAAAACAATTATATAGTACTCAGTTTCTCATATATTGAACCTATGAGCTTCAAAGATGAGAACTATAGTCGCAATGGCTCTGTGGAAAATGACTGTCTATAAGCTACTTGGAGAATTTGTAGCTGCCCTTTAATCACATTTATAGGCTTATTGTTTTTGTTCCCAGAGAGATATGTGTAGAAACCCATGGAACATAAGAGGTTTCTAAAAATACATTAGACAATGACTTATAGTTGTCTCCCACTTAGGGATAGACACTGTCATAACAGGAGTGAAGAAAAACAAACAAACAAACAAATGAATACAACCTCAAAACCTGGCAATCATAATATAGTTTATTTTTGGATGATTATATAGTTTGTAACCATATTTGTGATTCTCTGCCAACTAAATAATTTTCTGCATATTTTCAATGCACGATTGGCTGAGTTTTGGAAATGAACTGGCAAGAACAGAGAAATGGCACAGTCAACTTTGAATTCCTGAGATCCTTGAAGGTCTAGATCTTAATAAGCCAGAAATGACACAAATTCAATGCATACATATCATAGGAAACATAACCTAATGTGAAAACTAAAATGTATTTTCATATTTATTCCAACTCTCCTAACAGTCTAATAATAAATTTATGCCTTATCCATTGAAAATGTACATCTAGTTTTCAGTCAACAAGACCTTTTCCCCCATCTATTAAGGGTATGCATGTGTCTCTGACTGAATAACTCTAGGCTTGCAGCTGTAGAATTAGACATGTGCCCAGAAACACCATTCTCTCTCTTTTATTTTTTCATTCTCTTTTTTTTAATCTTGAAGACATTTCACCTATTAAAAACAAAAGCATATCCTCCTGATGACTGATATATGAAAGATAGTCAGGATATAAGCCCATTTCATTGCTTTAAGCACAGTTTATACCCCCTTTACCACTATTGTCTGTTCTACATCATTGTTTTCATTGTGGTCCATAATATTTTCTCACTTATGAACCAGACATTTCCTAGTTTTTGATGCAACATTAGTGTAACAATTGGGCAGAATCTATAGCAGAACAAATCTTCAAAAGTTTCTGACAGTTCTTTCTGTCAACATTGGTTTCCTTATGTTTTAACATATAATTAATCCTTCATCATATTAAGGATACAACTACCTTCAGATTTTATATACTTTGAACTTTTGACATGATCAATATCTTTCAATCACTGTAATATTTTAGCCCAATCACTTTTTTAGGTGTAGACTTAATTAGATACTTCATATAAATGATAATTATGAAGAAAGTACCCTTCCCCCCCCCAAAGGATGAAGTAATATTTCTTACAGGATTCTAAAGACTCCACACTTTCTTAAGTATTTATTACCTAAAGCAGTTATTAATCCCCACATTATATAATTACAGAAACTGGTGCTGAAAAGGTAGCATCGGTGCTTAGAAAAAATTAGATTTTGTTAATTCCCCTTGAGAGAAAGCCAAAAGTGTTTTAGGAAGTGCCTCCATGCTGCGTGTTGTCTAGAGAAGCCCTAGATGATTTTGCCACTAGATTGTGTGTATTGATATTGGCACAGACTTGCTTCTTTGAATCCCATGAGGTGCTCCGTGAATACTGCATTTATAGTGGATCCTGGAGGACACTGAATGTCATTGTTATAAAAAATAATTTCTTAATTTTATTCAGAGTTTCTTAAGTTATAATTAAGATGAGTAGTTGAGCAACATTTATAGTTCATTTCTCTTAAATATTATTAGTTATTTTCTTATTAAATGAAACACACTATATAATACACATACATACATGTATATACATACATATATACATACATAGATACATGTATGTATGTATGTGTATATATATGTATATACATGTATATATGTATGTATGCATTACATAGTATAACCATTAAGGAGATCTAGATTTCATCAGTGGGAGAAGAATGTTAAGAGAAATTCAATAGACAAAACTATTAACATTATTGTCAAAACAGTACTTCTAATTGCTCTTTTGCACCAACTGTGTGAATGAAATTCTCAGAATAGGTTCCACGGTACTTCTTCTTGCCTACATGATCTGGTATATATTCTTTTGCTAACAGGTTATATTATTCAACATATAGACTTTAGTAGACACATATATAGCACTTTTCCTGATTCCTTTCTTGTAAATTGAGCCCAGTTATTTTTTATGTTTTATGAGTAGCCTAAAAACAGTTAATTTACATGCTATTTTATATCTAAAATGATCATTTTATTTTACTGAATTCTATTTTTCATGCTTAATGGTTTTATTGCCAGCAATTCTGACCTGCTCAAAAATCACACTGTGGATTTTAGACTGTGATAAAAGATCTAAAATAATATGTTTTACAACCCACCTATTATCAGGGTAGGCTCTATCTATTTTCAAGCTTAGATTGTTATATGCACAGTGTTGAAAATTTTTTTCCTTTTAAAAAAAAACTGTCACTACAATGAAATGGAATCAATAAAGAATAGAAGTTGAAAATACAATACTAAATTAAAACATAGAATTTTTCTAAGCTAACAAATCAAATATACACATTTTATGGACTAAATTTAATTTATTAAAAGTTAAAGTTTCAAAGACGTATAGCCTTTACTGTATCAGCCAACAGTATAAACTGATGTTAACATGACAGACTTGTTTCATAATACTTTTTCAAGAGAAAAAACTAAAGAAAATAACCTAAAAATTTTGTTAACCATTATTGTCTTAATATAAATTTAAAGCAATCACTATGATAACATATTTTTGGGAAAAGGTCACTGATTCTTAAATGTGCTGCTTGTCAGTTTTGGCTAAGGATACCTTTTGGTAGCATGCAACAGAAATCGTGATGTCAGGGTCACTGGCTCTAAGTAAACAAAATCAACAAAAGACAAATACATTTAGCCTAGCTAAAACACCATGTTTTTGAATTGGTTTTCTATTATGAGAATTGGAGCATTTTGTGGGGTCAGACTGCTCATTGGTTAAGAACACTAAATGTACATTTGAGGATCCTGCTTTGATTCCTAGAACTGACAGAGGGGTCACAGTTCTGTAAAATGAATTTCATATGATCTGATATCCTCTTCTGGAATTGGGGGACCACAGGCAAGTTTGTTATAAACATTTATGGAGGAAAAGCATCTGTGCACCTAAAGCAAAGTAGTGGAGAACATTTAAGCAGAAGAGAAGAATCAAGTAGAAGAAACAAATTTTTACCTTAACATTTATTCTCACAGTATTTTCATATAAATTTTTATCCTGAGCAACAAGAGGCAATTTACAAGCAGCTCATTTTCATTGGAGTGAAATTGACACAGTGCAGGAATTTGTGTCATGAAGTGCTTCACACCAACATCTGGACTTTACCATTCAACCATTCAATAAATACTGTGAAGGAAATGTACATAATAATGAACGCAAAATGATGGTGATGGACCAGGACTAGTGTCACAACTGTAAGCTCAGTAGTTGAAAGATTGAAGCAAGAGTATATCATGTATAAGGAGATGTCAGACTTCTTAGCAATACTCTCAAAACAAATTGTAGCAGCAATGAAAGACTGTTGAAGTACTAAGTTATAAGAATAAACAAAGTGTTACATTTTGCGTGTAAAATTCATGACTGTGATGTTGGATAGTGTGAAATAAGTATGCTCATGAAATATTTATAGTTTGTTATCAGCATGAGCAAAAATAACCCCCTTTCTTCTATTGTTCCTCCTGAACAATTTTAAGACATAATTGACTTCTTGAAGGTACACTATTTGGAAAAGTAATGAAAAAAGTTACTCAAATCAATATTTGTGAAAGTGGAATCAGGAAGTAAACAGTTGAGAAGACTGACATTAAGTAATGTGGGCACTATGATTTTTCAAGTTAAGGAGATGAACTGAATATTAGTAAAGATTGGATAAGAGAAACATTCCATTTTGTTTTTTAGATTTCAGTATATATTAAAATTTTTCAATATTAAAATGATATAAATACTTTATATTTTGATATCAGATCAAGTACTGTAAATGTTAACATGGTTTCTAGTACCCAGTACTGGGTGAATACTGGAACAGTTATACTATATATTACTATACTGATTGAGATTTTCTCAATTTGACTTTATTTGGGGATATAATAAATAGTTATGAAACATATTTATGATAAGAACTCACAAGTATTTTATTTAATGGGTCTACTGGCAAGTAAACATTTCAAATATATGGGTTGTATGTACAGACTGAATCACTAAAGTCCCAATGTGATTATAGTATCATATATCATACTTATTTTTGTTCCTTATAGAACTCTAGAATAAAAACATATGTATACATGACAAAAACTATCATTTATCACTTAATGCAGAAATCCATGAATATAATAGAAATCAAAGTGACACAATATAACATTTTGCCGATAAGAATCAGTCAAAGACAATTATTGCTACATTTCTATGACTTATCACTTATTCCTCATTAAAAATGATCACTTTCATTAAAATTATATGCTTATAAGTACACACAGTTTCTATAAATATTTGTTTAAATTTGTTGTTATATATATGTTGATATATATATATATATATATATATATATATATATATATATGGAAAGCTTTATCATATATACTTTCTGTTGATGAAACATCATATGAAAAATAATTTTTACAAGTATGTAACTATATTTAGTATAATCAAAAACTATTTGTATATGTTTTATATAAAAGATACATTTTGATGATTTAAGATAGTCGATTAGTTGGTCTCTGTTAATGTTAACCCAAGCCACATGCCATTTCTCAAGATGTACTGTGAATAGATTGGTCTGTTCCATATCCTTTTTATTCAAATTCTGAGTGATTTTTTTAAACTATACTTTATGGAGCAGCTGCAGGGCCTGAGCTTCTTTTTGTCTTGAGGAAAATAAAGGGCTCATTTAGCTCTTGGTGGAGTTATGAGCTGTAATGTGTTTGTTAGTCTAATGCATCCATTCTTTGGGTAGCCATAACTCCAGACAGCACTGCAGCTCCCTTCCCTGCTGAACTGTGTGAGGACACAGTGGGTCATGGTCACATTCTTCTATCTCACAAAGGAAGAAGAGGTGTGAAGAAAATGTTTGTGTACATTTGAGCTTCACTGACTATGTTTACGCAATTAGCATAAGACTGGAGCTGACAATAACCACAGGAAGGATAAGAAATTTTACTGACAGCTTTACTGCAATGATGTTAATGAGACAAAGATTGTGTAGAAAGGGTGCTGTGTTTAGTGGCTGGTGTCTTACTATGTACTGGATCTTTATCATCAGGCGATATTCAAAACTCTCTGAGAAGAAGTCAGTGTCTTGATTTAGATGATGTAAAAGCATGGCCTGTTGTAACCATGGCTACCCTGTCCTGAAGAGACCTGGCATACAATGAAATGCACTCATTATAACTTTTTAATGCTACACTGTCCTTAGTTTACAAAATTCTTCCTGGGTAAGAATTGCATTTGATTTCTATCTCTGTGAATGATTTGTCAAGTCCAGAGCTTTCCTAAGCATTTAATCAAAACAAATGCACACCATTTTTATGAGCATTCCGAATTTCTACCTAAAAATTGATTTTCAGATCTATCGCTTCTCCAGGTGTATTTTTGAGTAGTGCAGCCTTACTGCACGCTAGAATTTATGTCCCCCATTAGTCATGTGTAATGGCTTCCACATTGTGAAGATTTTAGTACATTTGCAATAGTGTGATTTACTAAATTTTATGTTTAAAATGACTCTATTATGATCAGGAGTAGTAAAAGACATGCACAGTGGATTCAGAAACAATACCCAGAGTTATGGTGGCAATTACTTTGACATACTTGAGTGAGTCCTTCCATTTCAGGATCATAATTCACAACCTCTTTTATGATCCAATGTTAAAAATCTTTGAGATAAAGAATTAATATTATTAATTCTTACGCCTTTTAAATGTACATACTCAAATGTTGGTTAGGATGAGAAATTAATAAGGGATCTAACAACTGTAAAGGAGAGCAAAAATGCATATTTTTTATTACAACTTATATTAATGTTGGAAATTTCAATATCTCTAAAAGTCAGATGACTATTATTTTTGAGTTACAAAGTAACCATAAGAAAACCATGTATCAAGTATTTCCCAATTACAAATTTGTATACAGAGGGTGAGCAATAAACAGTTGTGTAGAAAGGTTTTATGTAGAACATGATTACACTTGCAAATGTCTGTCACAACATCTGAATCACACACCTGAGACAGAGATAAAACACATGCCACCTAGATGCATATTTTAAAACAATATATGAATGTGGTTGGGAGGAAATATTTTATATAAAATGGTCTTACTGACCTGACACTTATTAGGACAGTTTTAACACATTCTTTAAAGATAGCTGTCAATCATTTTTATATTTGATTTACTTACATTTCAGATGTTATCCCCTTTCCCCACCCCCACCCCCATTAACCTTCTATTCCATCCCTTCTTCTCATTTTTTTTTTTTTTTTTTTTTGCTTTTATACCATTTAAATTACATGCAAGTATTAAGGTCAGTTCTAGGTTGAGGAACTAGCAATACAATAGATGCAAATACTCAAGGAACAAGCAAGACAATAAACCCAGACAGTTAAAAAAAAAACAAACAGGACAATAAACAGAGTCCCATAATCACTCCTATGATCACTATTTCTAAGGGCTTATCAGGATAACCAAAATATCTGACCCTACTTCCCTGTACTAAATAACAAAAGTCATTTTCATGCCTGAAGCCTACTTCTTTGTTCTAGCTTAAGATTTAAATTCCTGCCTGTAATTACTTCTTTGTTCTAGCCTAATGTCAACTTCCTGCCAGCAGTTCATTTCCTTGAATTTGGCCAATATCAGATTCTTGCCAGGCAGACCCAAAAGCTCTTCACGTATCCTCCCTTTTTATTGCATAAACCAGACTGAGTCTGTCTTAGGTGCTTCTGACAAGAATGCCTGTCTTACCTATCATAGAATATGCATTATCAAAAGCAATACACTTCTGTCATAGGTTGGTAAGGCTCTGTGCAGAATCTTACCCATCCTCATCTTGCTAGCCTGTTAAATTAATAACTTTGTTTGTGAGTCCATTTTCAGTTTCGAGCCATGTACTCGGGCTGCCCACATGTTGCTGTTGTTAGAGACAAGATTTAATATGATGGGCAGGAATAAAATTATTCCCAGGACAAAAAGGGCTAGCATGATCAAGCTATATATGCCATTCCTGAGGTTTGACCAAAATGGAAATACTTACCTCAAGACATGGATAATTTTATCAGCATCATCTGCAGCATCAAAGCTCAGCAGATCAGTATTCTTTAAATTCATAATCTCACTCTACAAAGTTAAAACATCCATAGAGGTATGAGAATTATGCCAAATACCTACAAGTGTCTTTAAACTTTTTTTTAATTATGATGACTATCATTGCAAATTTTAGAAGTAACACAACTCCAATGGTATTTGACATGACACTTGAGATGGCTCCTAACTCTTACCCCCGCCTCCTTTTTTTCCATTTGCTATATAAAAGATCATGACAAGTAAAAAACAACACTTCATTTAGGGTGATTTCTTGGGACATTTCTCCCATCCACAGTTGGATGCAAACTGAAATTGGCATCATGTGTGTCTTGTTTAGGTAACAATGTTTTTGAGATTTAATGAGTATGGTATTGCTGTCATGTTGAGGAGACACTAGCTACAGCAATCTTGATCATCTTGTTCTGAAAATCTTTCTTCCACATGAGCTCCAACTGTAGGGGTGTACTATAGGTATACCAATTGGGGTTGGATACTTCACTGTTACTTATTCTTTGCATTTTGACCAGTTATATATTAGCATAGTAGTCTCTTATCAGTTAGGAAATGTAGCTTCTTGGATGAGAAGGGAGAGCTTATCTGGGCATATAAAGATAAGAACTTATAATACAATTAGAAATTACATTGTTTTAAGAAAATGACAATATTAAGTTCTCATATAGATTCAGTGACTTCTCTAGCCATGAGTAGTTGGCTAGGTTTATAATTCTATATATAAAGTCTCTCATGCTGAGTGGTGTTAAGTCCAGTTCTACAACTGTTACCTCACAAATGTAAAATGCCGCTATTATACCACGGCAGATATTTTGACGGTGTGATAACTGTTGTAGTAAGTAAGCTTATAGCTGGTTAGAATTATGGATTGATTTTCTTTCTTGGATGTTTAAATAACACCTTTAGATATTAGAAAAAGGTAAGAGCTAGTTAACAGGGAGAAAGATTCTGGGTCATTTCTAGGTAAGTTCTTCTAAGGTTTGCTGTTTGAAGTTTGTGGTAGTTTCAGCAATAAGATCTTATCTTCAATTCTGGTAGGTGAAAAAGGGCAATGTTCCTAGCCTAGGTTATTTTGGGAGTCTCTTTGACCCTCTGTGACAAGGAACTAGAAAGGAAGATTCTCAAGCCTATTAGTCCTTAGCTTTTGGTGGCAGTATTATCATCACAAGCTAAACCTATGATGCCTCAACAACATGGTTACTTAACTTGTATAACATCAATACCTGTTGATATGCCAATGTAGGTGAATAGTAACAGGCATTAAGGAACTGTTGAGGGTGGGGATCAGTTTTCTCCAGGGATGAATCCAGTAATATGTTATCCAATGCAAGCAGTTAAGTGGTCATATACATGTACACTAAATAGATTCAGTAAGACATGTATATGTCTATGTAATGTCTATGTCTATGTCATTTTGGTCACCTGATTCTTCCAATCCTTTTGTCACATGAGTTTTAACTGTGCATTATATATATACATATGTAGATGCATACACACATATTTATACATATTATATATGTGTATATATACATAACATATCATATATATATTATATGTTTATATACACTATATATGTTTGCATAAATGTACATAAATATATTCATATAAATATAATATGTATATATATATTGTTTGCATATATATTATGAATATACAGTACTCATGTATTAAATTATAAAAAGAACTCAATAAACACTCATATAGGAAAATCTTGTGCAGTTCCATCCCTAGACAAAAATCCCCATACAACTAGTGACAGTTGAGAGAAGAGAGAATTAGTTTTTCCAAAGGATGAGTTCTCTAGTAGATTATCCAAAATAAAGTGGTTACTACCCCTGATATCATATACAATCAATAAATACTCCTTCAATTTGAGAGAGAGTTTGTAGCATGGGAAGTGTTTTATGGAAAGAATATTTTAGTAAATATAAACATAAAAACCTTAAAGCTTAGCAATAAAATTTTAAATTAAACTTAAAAACAAAACTAAAAAAAAAGCCCAACACAACAGCTCCTAAATAAGACCACACTTCTTTTTTTAATTTATTTTTATTTTTTATGGATATTTTATATATTTACATTTCAGATGTCTTCCTCTTTCCCCATTTCCCCTCCTAGAAACTCCCTATCCCATACCCCCTTCTCCTTTTTTGCTTTTTTAACATTTTAATTGAATGTAAGTATTAAGGTCAGTTCTAGGCTGAGGAACTAGCAATACAATAGATGTAAATAGTCAAGGAACAAGTAGGAATCTGACATTAGGCTAAAACAAAGATGTAATTTCAGGCAGGAGCCTAAATATTAGTCTAGAACAAGGAAGTAGCCTTCAGACATGAAATGACTTTGGGCTCAGACAAGGAAGTAGGCTCAGATATTTTGGTCATCTTGATAAGCCTTAGAAACAATGGTCACAGGAGTGTTCATGGAGCTTTGTTTATTGCCTTGCTTGTTCTAAGACCACACTCTTTACTGTAGATAAACTTTATTAATAATAAAATGAGGTTCAGTCAAAAGGGCCAGCATGACTTGGAATAAGCTGAAAGAGATAATTTGCAGAAAGCAAAAAAGAGCTAAATTTTGTTTGAAATTCTCATAGTGCTTTGGAAAATAAAAAAATGCTGAAATTTGTCTCTTTAAACAATCTGGTTAATGAAGATGTGTACTCAAATATTCTTATGAGTGTTGCTTTTTGACATAATGCCAAGAAGAAATTGACTTGGAACTAAGACTATGGAATTGTGGATGCCTTCATCTCATTCACTTTTTTGTGTTAATTTAGGGAGAGGGACTGTAAGCATCAGTCCTTATGGTTTCTTGCTATTTTTCACCCAGGAGATTTAGGAGGGCAAGGAATAAGAAGTAAAGACATTAGCTCTGTATCTGGACAGACACTGACTTATGCTTTAATTCTAGGACAGAAATTAAATTTAAGGATCAGGTTCAGACAAGCCCTTGGCTGATTATCTCAGAAATCTGGGATCTTATGCTTTCATATTTTAAATGTGAAATGCTAAATCCATTAGTAAGCTTTGTTGTTTCATTTTAATTGAGAGCAATTATATGACAATTTGGTACTGATTTCTTCTTTATACCCCAAACTGCTCTTTTCAGCTTGAGTAACACATTCAACCCTAAAGTACATCATTTAAATTATTTATCTTTATTTACAATAAGTTCATAAAATCTCTGAAGGAAGCTACTAAGAAAAATATATTGCACTTTATCTTTTAAACTACATGTATGTGATATATGTGTATTTAGAGAACACACATGAGACATCACCAGTAGGAGAATAAAGAAAAACATTTTGTTGTTACAGTTAATAAGAAACACAGCTTCAATGCTGATAGTCTTTGATATTTATAGGTCAACTCCTGAGGATCATATTGTTCTTAATGTCAAGTAGAATATACTATATGTGTTTCTCATCGATTTGAAGTGTTCATAACTCAAAAGCTCCACACTTACTTGAGTTATTAAAGGATCTTTCTTAGGAATAAAGCAAAACAAAAGCTTGGTTTATGATGAGATTGGTGTTACTAGAACGGCCCTTTGAAAGTGAAAAAATGAATAAAACCAAAGAAACAAACAAACAAAACAAACAATAACAACAAAACAGATAAAGACATCTATTTAAGAAAAGGGAAATACCAGATAAACATCTAAGAGGGTTTTTCAGGCCTACTGGGAAAAGCAGTGAATTCTTCCATGTAGTTTTATACCCAGGGTAAAAACTGCTTTACTATTTTTTAATATAATGAGACAGTTTCAATTGCTTCTAGCATAAAGAGTGAACGTATGTGTTAACGTAACACATACGTTAATATTAATAACTTAATAACTTAAACTAGAAATCCACAAAATTTGGTCAAGAGACTGATTCAGTGTCTTTCACAGTTTTCATTTTGATATAAACTGTCACTGAATTCCTATTTTTTTATTTATTTGTGTATTTATTTAGTTACATTTTGCCAGTCTGGCTTTCATTAAAAATATTTTAGTGAAAACTCCAGTTATACATTATAATTATTGTTTATAAATTGAAGTCCCTTAATTTTAGTGAAATTTCTTCCACTAATTTTTAATTTAAGAGGACACCATTGCCTATAGTAAGTATAACATGGTTTCCAATGATGTTGTTCATCTAATTTTGTGTGCAAAACTAGTAGAAGCTTCCATTTAAGCTTGTGAATTAAATAAATATTATTTATTGTAATAATAACAACCAAATATTTCATGACTTCAATTGAAATATTGAAGATTTCCTTTAAAATGTACCAAAGCATATGTTTTCTATCTACCAGCATATGGGTATTATAATATAAAACCTTATATTCTTAAACATAGATCAAGGAAATCTACAATAGTTGCTAAGTTTCCCATCTAAAGATAATAATAGTAAAAGTCTTTCATATTCTATTAAAATTAGAAGAATCACAGGAAACAGTAATTGAATAAAGTCCTGAGTATATGTGCGCTGTTACAAAGGCACAGCTTGGTCTGGCCTCAGTGAGAGAAGCCACACCTAAATAAAGTTCTAGAGACTTGATGCCCAATGGTGTGGGGAGGCCTGGCAGGGTGAGTTAGGGTGGGGGAGGAGTGGACATCCTCTTAGAGACCAGAGAGGAGGAATGGGATGAGGAACTGTTTGGGGCAGACCAGAAGGAGGATAATGACTGGACTATAAAAAAGATTAAAGATAATTTTAAAAGTAGCTAGAATAAATTAGAGATAAAATAGGAAAAAAGCACATTTTCACATTTGATAACTTCTTTCAGTGAAGCACCCACATGAGTTAATAATTTTAAATTAATAAAGTATACTGTCCTGTTTAAAGTAGAGAGAGAGAGAGAGAGAGAGAGAGAGAGAGAGAGAGAGAGAGAGATAGAGAGAGATTCAGACCCATGGGAAAGTGGTGAAGACTTTCCCACTGGTTTAGGTTTAGAAGAGACAAAGTCTACCTCTGATCATTGTGCAGATATTGCTTGCACTGAAAAACAAAATGTCCATCTAGCTTTCTACCCTGCCCACCTCGGGATGCTTATAACTCGACGATTGAGTACTCCTCTACAAACTGCTTTCAGCAAGATAAGCTACTCTTGCCTCTTTGATTCATCTTTACATATAAACTCTCCATTCACCAGTATGCAATATCTTCCCTTCCTTGTTTAGCTATATGTACTAAACACACTGGGCTTCTGAGGTACTGAGGCTCCTCTATCCTAGTCCATCTGACATTTCTGTGTTAATTTGTCTTTTCTCCACACCCTTACATTCACAGTTATGTCAAACCCCTGGATACATAAAATGATGCAGTAGTGTTGTTCCTAAATAGTTAAATTTTGATGT
This sequence comes from Arvicanthis niloticus, assembly GCF_011762505.2. Classification (NCBI taxonomy): domain Eukaryota; kingdom Metazoa; phylum Chordata; class Mammalia; order Rodentia; family Muridae; genus Arvicanthis; species Arvicanthis niloticus. The sequence goes on from NC_133433.1 coordinate 6,260,844, forward strand.
AAATTTTTAGAAATGACTTCATGCAATAATATTAAAAGAACAACTTTGGATCCACTATGCTCAATGGATCAGTGATAATCATATTGCATTACTATTCACAATGATAAGTATTTGAAAGTTCAAATAATTTCTCCAAAACTGAAAAATCCAGAAAATAGATACTATTCTTTATGATTCCAAATTAATTTTTTAAAGTTAACTTGTTACAAGTAATCTACAATAAGTGTTATGTCCAAATTATTATAGAACCCCTTATCTAATAAAATAAATCTATAATTTGTAAGTTATGGTGTTTTAAGATTTACAAAAGATGATGAAAAGCATATGCTTTGTAGTTCTTAACAGTCTAATGAATATTGAATTAAGCATATAGTATCCATTTGTCTATTACAAATAAATTGTAATCTTCGGCTCAGTGAACAAATTGGTAATTTGCGCTCTTCAATTTTAGAGTAATTCATATTCATATTACTGATTACTCGGTAATCAGTTAATATACTGGGAAAAAGTACACCTAGATGATATAACTTAAAAAATACATAATTTTATATCAATTTGAAGATGACTGCTTTAAAAACTACCACCACCAACAACACAATAACAACAAAAACCCATGAAATTCTTTGCTTACGTCAATTACATTTGTATACATATATAAATTTTAGTCATTTAAAATAGGAACAAATTAAATAAATATTTATTGAATCTGCATGGTCATCAGATCTTTAAATTTCAGACATAATAGAAAATACATCTATACAAAAAGTCAATGAATTCAACTATGTTGCAAAAATAACAAGTATGTGGTCTAAAACTTAGCAAAATAAAGGTATTGAAACTTAAGTAGATTGGTGGTTTAGTATCAGTGATATGGGAGGCCATTGGGTCTGTGGAGGCTCGATGCCCCAGCATAAAAGGATGCTAGAGCAGTGAGGCAGGATTGGGTGGGTGAGTGGGTGGGAGAGCACCCTCTCAGAGACAAATCTGGGGGGAGATGAAACAGGGGTATGTGGAGACCTGGAAGAGGATAACATTTAAAATGTAAAATATAATAAACAATAGAAAAATAAAAATAAAATAAAAAGTTAAATATCCACAGGAAATAAAAATTAAAGAAAACAAAAAAGTTGATAATCACAACATAAAACTTTTATATATTAACAGCATGAAAGCATAGATAAAAATATCAATAATAATTAGTAGAACTAACAAATTAATAAAATATAGAGAAAATTACCAAAAAGGAACAGTTATTTCATTGTTAAAACACTTATTTAATTTGGAAGCAACAGCATAATCCATATTGTGAAAAAAGACATTAAGATGTTGACATCTCTTTTATTGTAGATAAACAGTTTAAAGAACTAGTTTTAAAACTAATATGAAAATATTTGTTAAATACCCTATGTTAGTTACTTCTCATTCTAGGAGAGATTTTCTAAGGAAAATCACCATATGTCCATTGCTAGAAAAGAATAATTCTTTATTATTAAATCTATCATAGTATTACATACACACCACAGCCAGTATTCTCTGCAGTTTGAACAGTTGTGTCTTTTTGTAAGAATCTCTACCTGTTTCAAAATAAATCTTCTTAGGTAAGGGTTGAGAGCTACAATTCTCTGTAGGTATAAAGGTAAGTATTTATAATGAATTTAGGAATAATGCTGATTTGAGGAAAAGGCAATAGCAGGTTCTATGTTAGAGTTCAAGCCCTCATCAGCAACAGTTTTGAGCTATGTACGTAGTACTATGCATGGATTACTCCTATTGTGTGGTCCTTTAGTCTAGTTAGATAGCTGTTTGGTATCTTCAACATATAGAATTATTTTTGTACCTTTTGGGATATGGGATATCTTGCATTCTAGTAACAACAATAGCTGTTGTTCATAGACTTATATGTGGGCTGGGATATTTCTTTCTTTTCTCTCATTGCAGCTTGTACAGCTCTTTCCAGTAACAGGAGAGCTGATCTTCAAGGAAATGTCCAGGTGAATAACCAAAGATACTCTGATGAAGAAGATAGCTGCTAAGAATAATGCCTTATGACAATGCAAATAGTGAATAAATGTAGTCATTCAATCCATATATGAAATATATATTACCCACTTTTATAGACTACATGCATTGTATAGTGGATGCCTAATTATATATATATATATATATATATATGCATAGATTGAAGTACACAAATAAAATATTGAATTATATGAAATATTTGTATAGACTTATATATTCTCCTTTGGATTCTTAACTAATTATTCTCTGATTTTTTTTTCCTGTATTCCTTAAAATTGTAAGCACATTTCTGTTGCTATGGTTTAAAACTTCGAACAGAAGACTGACAATTATGTGATTCAAAGTAGATGACAGTTTGCCTCTTTGGAGGTAGTATTTATAGTTTAAAATAATAATTATCTGTAAGATTGTGAAGGGTTATAAAATTATTACAATTATTAAACACTTTTATTCATCATAGTAATTTGGAATGCAGCTCTAAATTGGTTAGTCTCTGCTTCAATCATAGAATTTTAAATTTTTAATATATAAATAGTAAGATAAAAAGATTCAGAGGAGAAAGTCCAAATGATTCAGGAATGACAACTAGAGAGTAATCAGTCTATTTAAGACTGTGATTTGTCATATGCTCACTTCCAGAGAGCATACTTGCCCTTCTGGTCAAGCTAAAGATCAATCTTCATTTGAAGATATATATTTCCAGAACATAAGTGTAATAGCCAAGTTAAAATGGTACCACATATCCTAATTATCTATGCTGTCTATCAAAAAAGTATAGATTTTACTTTTGTGTAGTATTTGTTAGTATAGAAATTTATATGTGCCTATTAGAATCCATATTTGATTCTTAAATGGCATTTCTTATGGATCATAAAAATAATACATAGGCAGATGCTGGCAGCCAACCATTGGACGGAGCACAGGGTCCCCAATAGAGGAGTTAGAAAAAGGACTGAAGGAGCTGAAGGGGTTTGCAACCCCATAGGAAGAACAACAATATCAACCAACCATAACCCACAGAGCTCCCAGAAACTAAACCACCAACCAAGGAGAACACACCAGTCATGTATCTAGCAGAGGATGGCCTTGAAGTGGGAGAAGAGGCCCTAGGTCCTGTGACGGCTCTATGCTCCAGTATAGGGAAATGCCAAGGCAGGGAGGCAGGAGTGGGTGGGTGGGGGAACACCCTCATAGAAGCAGGGGAAGGGGGAATGGAATAGGGAGATTCTAGGGAGGGAAATAGGAAAGGAGATAACATTTGAAATATAAATTTAAAAATCTAAAAAAAAAAACCATAAAAGTTACTCTTTAAAGCATTTCTACAGTTTATATTGTTGTATAAATCATAACTGTATTGTCAAGATAGTATAAATTTTACATAATGTATTTTATTCAAACTTATATTTCCAAAGTAAAACATTTTTGATCCATGTAACAGCAAAGTATAGTTTGTGTTCTTTATGATTTTTTTGTGTAAATATCTTCATTTTATTTTATAAAACTTTATTTATAAATAAAAATAATTTCCTAGTAAATGTAGCCCATGCTACTGACTAGAGCACTTTGTTTTCTCCCTGAAAGACGACCTATATCTCTAGCCTCACCACCAGTATTCAGTATAAGTTCAATTTGGCTGTATGCTCCTCGTCTTCCTTCATAGGCCACTTACAGTTCCATTTATTTCCATCATATGCCTTCCTTCACAACATGAACCCCCATGAAATGTGTCCCCTCAAAGGTGAACATTTCCATGGTAATTATAACCATCAAATACAACTTCAATAAAACTTAGGACAAAGAATTTTTTTTGGAAAATTTATAAACAGGTTTAAAGAGTCCAGAGAATTCAAAAAGAAAGTGAATAAACAAATTTCAAGAAGTGAGAAATAATCACTTGAATGAAGTCCAGCAAATTGCTTAGTGAAATGAAGAAGATAACTTAGGATATGGACAATAAATCCAATAAAGAGATAGACTAAAGGAACCTGAACTTAAATGACCCTGGAAATGAAAAGTCAACAATCTAATAACCTTGTGGACCCTCAAAAAATAGTATGATTATTCCTGTCATAGTACATCCCACTTCTTGGTACTTCTGTCATAGTTATTTTTATTGATATAACAAAGCACCATGACCTTAGAAACTTATAAGAGAAGCATAAGTTTTATTTAATTTAACAAAAGAAGCACATTTCAGAGTGCTATAATTCATGACCTTCATGGCAGGGAGCATGGCAACAGGTAGTCAGGCATGGCATTAGTGCAGTAACTGTGGTTCACAAGAATGAGTCAGAGAAAGAAATCAAATTAACTGGGAATGATATGGAGTTTTAAAACCTCAAATCCCATCTACATGAGAAACCTTATCTAACAAGGTCACACGTCTTAATCCTCACGTTTCACCAACTCTATATATGAGCCTATGGAGGCCTTTTCCTTCCAAACAATCACATATTCCAACAAAAGCAACTTAAGGAAAGATTTTAATTTTGGTGAAAATGTCCAGAGAATCAGTGGTCATTGTGGTAGTGAAGACAGGTCAACAATAAGAGAAAGCATGGAGGCAGAAGCAGCAATGTAGCTGGAGACATTTTAATCAATGCATATGCAACTAGGAGACAGAACAAAGCCCATCCCTAGTGATATTCGTTTTTCATCAAGGCTACATTTCTTAAAAATTCCATAAACTTTCCAAAAAGGGGCCATGAACTGGTAACAAGAATTAAAATGTATAATCTGCTGGGAGAAATCTCTTATTCAAACCACAGCACTAATCAAGAAGTTGAAAAACTTCTGCAACAAAGGGTCTAAAACTCTGTGGGAAGAAATCAAGCAAGACAACAGAAAGTGTAAACAAACCAACATCAAAGTCTCAGTCAAAACTCCTTATCATTGTACACAGAAATATAAAAACACTCCTAAAGTACACATAGAAACACAGAATATGCTGGGTATCCAGAGTCATTCTGAGAGAAAAAGAACAGTGCTGAAGATATTACCATACCTGATTTCAAATATTCTGCAGAGTCTGCTACTACTACTCCTACTATTACAGTAATACTACTAGTAGTAACACTGTAATGGTGAAGTCTTATGCATATAAACCAGTTAAAGTCCTCAATGTAAAATTGAAGCTATTAGGAAAGGATATGGAAACTACTTTACAGTATACTCATAGGTAGGGACTTTCTAAATTGGTCCCTAGTCACTTGAAAAATAAAGCTAATGAATGACCAGTGAGATCTCATGAAATTAAAAACACTTCTGCACAACAAAACTAAATTAAATGATGAGGCAGGCTAATAGAATTGGAAAATAACTTTCAGCTATACATCTGGAAAAGGATTAAGAGCTAAAATACACACACAAAAAAATGTAAAAACACAAAACATGGAGAAAGTGAAAAATCTAATCCGAAAATTGACCTATTGACCTTAATAATAAATTCTCAAATGAAGGAATGCACATGGTTATTAAATACCTACAGTATCAGTACCCATTAGAGATATGCAATTTAATACTACACTGAGATTCAATCTCAGAAGAATCAGATAGGCTATCAGGAATAAATTAAAAGACAATAGATGCTTGAGGAGATTTGTGATGGGCACAAACAGGTAAACCCATTGTGGAAATTGTAATGATTTGAATAAAAGGGGTTCCCATAAACTCCACATGGAGTGGTGTACTTGAGGTGTGGCCTTGTTGGAGTAGGTGTGGCCTGTTAGAGGAAGTATGTCAAAAGTAGTGAGGTTTGAGGTTTCATATGCTCAAGCTAGTTGCAGTGGCATCTTTTCATTCTGCTGCCTTCAGATTCTAATGTAGAACTCTGAACTACCTCTCTAGCACCATGTTTGACTTCATGCTGCCATCCTACCGAGTCCATGATGATAATGGACTAAACCTCAGAAGGCAGAGCAGCTCTGTTTAATTTATTTTTCTTTTAAAGACTTTCTATAGTTATGATGTCTCTTCCCAGAAATAGAAACAGTAAGTAAAGCACCTAGGGGGCAGAGGCAGTGTTGTCTTTGTGAGTTCAAGGCTAGTCTGGTCTGCAGATTGAGTTCCAGGACAGCTAAGACTACACAGAGAAATCTGTCTTGAAAAGCAGACAAAGACACTAACAAAAAATGAACAAGAAAGAAAGGAGAGAGAAAGGAAGAAAGAAAGAAAGAAAGAAAGAAAGAAAGAAGAAAGAAAGAAAGAAAGAAACAAAGAAAGACAGAAAGAAACAAAGAAAAGAGGAAGGGGGGAGGGAGGGAGGAAGAAAAGAATAAAATGAAAGAAAAATCCTTAGACAGCAATCAATATGAAGATTCCTCAAAAAACTTAAAGGAACTCTGCATTCACTTAAGAGATGCTTGCTCATCTATGCTCACTTCTACTTTATTTCCAGAATAACTATGAAAGAGACCAGTGAAGATTTTTTATCAACTGAAAATGCATAATGAAAATGTGATACATTTGTACAATAGATGTTTTATTGTTGTGAAAAAAATGAGATTATAAAATACATGTAATGAAACCAGAAAAATAAATATAATCAGTGATGTTTTCCAGGCACAGAAAACAAGTGCCACATATTTTCCTTAATATTTGAATGTCAAATTTGCATCTCTAGTTTTCTGAGTTCAATTTGGAGTTCTCACAGAAGTATATTAACTAGAAAGTGGCTATTGTAAGTAAGGTGGGATAATACAGATTATGTAAATATGAATGTAGAGAAGATGCTGTGGGTGAGAAGGCTGAAATATGGAGGTAGTAGGAAAATATCAGAGAGTCGAGATGCAGGTGAAAGGATTAACTGAAGTGAAGAGGGCATAAAACACATTAAAGAAACTTAGTATCTTATAGTCAAAATAGAAAACACAAGTCATTTTTGCATGACCTGAAGGGATATAACCTGCCTGACTACTAAAAGTTTCTCCTAGATTCCAATGGTTATTAACTTGGGCACCAACTCCAGCAGTGGGGTACCTTCTTGGGAGTTGTATGTAAGGCAATCCACAGAGGCCCACAATACAATAGAGTCCTTGATATTCCTCCTGGTTGCCTACTAGAACTCCTTGATAAGACTTTTTTTTTTTTTTTTTTTTTTTTTTTTTTTTTTTCTGAAAATACCACACATTTTGGTTGTACCATATAGAGAAACTATGATGGAAACGTTCTTATTGCTGGCTAGCAATCACACTCTAAGAAAGTAGTGTGTAGCCTGCTAGAGAAGAAAAGCCATTAAAGATCTTGCCCAATGATAAACACTATGAACTATGAAACAAATCTGCCATGGAAGATAGAGCTACTTGTGCTATAGTGACACAAATATTTTGAGTCTAGCCAACTACTGCCTTAATGGATTTTTTTTTCATAGAAAGAAATTCATAACTATCCCTGTAAACATACTCAAAAATTCAAGGTGGTAGTGCGGTGGTTAAAGGCCCTGAAGAAAACTGAATCCTGTTTGTAAAATAAATTTATATAGCATAAAATTACCTTCTAAATATTTTATTTGATATTTTGTTTATTTACATTTCAGATGTTATCCCTTTTCCCCATCACCCCCCCCCAATAATCCCCTATCCTATCCCTCCTCCTACGTCTTTGCTTTTATACAATTTAGATTGCATGCAAGTATTAAGGTTGGTTCTTGGTTGAGAAACTAGTTGCAAATACTCAAGAAACAAGCAAGACCATAAAACCAGATAGTAAAAGAACATGCAGAACAATACACAGAGTCCTGTGATGACTCCTGTGATCACTATTTCTAAGGGCTTATCAGGATGACCCAAATATCTGAGCCTACTTCCCTGTCTTAGCTCAAAGTTTTCATGCCTAGAGCCTACTTCTTTGTTCCAGCTTAAGATTTAGATTCCTGCCTGTAATTATTTCTTCATTCTAGCCCAAGTTTTAGACTCCTGCCTGAAATTACTTCTTTGTTATAGCCTAGGATTTAGATCTCTGCCTGAAATTACTTCTTTGTTCTAGCCTAATGTCAGCTTCTTGCCTGTAGTCCATTTCCTTGACCTTGGCCTATGTCAGATTCCTGCCAGGCAGCCCAAAAGCTCTTCACATCTCTCCCTTTTTATTTCATTAAGAAGACTGAGCCTGTCTTAGGTCATTCTGATAAGAATACTTTTCTTACCTGCCACGGACTATGCATTATCAAAAGCACTTCTGTCTTAGGTTGGTAAGGCTCTGGGCGAAATCTTACCCATCCTTGGCTTGCCAGCCTGCTAAATTAATAACTCTGTCTGGGGGGGCCTTCTAAATATTTACATTTATACACTTAGATAAATACTACTCTCACTGTTAATCAAAGAAACAACTCTCTTTTTTTTTTTTTTTATTGCAGCACTAAATACTGATAGTGAGAGATGAGTGTTCGGTCCTAAAGAACCAGCCCCTTTTCCAGCCTCTTTAATTTCAAGGATCCTGGTCTAAGGTGTGGCAGATGAATTAAAGAGAAGTGAGAGAGAAGGGTTGTGAAAAGTAGTCTTCTAAGTAATATACAGCAATAATGATCATGACCTCACAGCAGCTTTGAATTACACAAGGATTGTCCCTATCAGTAATAATCATGGATTGGGGGCAGGGCAGCTCAGGTTTTTCTAGTCCTCACTGAGGAACTATTTGTTGCTAGTAGACTTAGTGGGAGTCCCTGGAGTCATTGCCTTTGTTTATCTACCAGGGATCCCTTCAGCTTCAAATGGAACATTGCAATTCAATCGGCCCTGGTTAAACTAAATGGGTTCAGTTCAAAATACAAAGTCATGAATCTCAAAAAGGGACATTTGAAGGAGGGACAGCTGTTTAGATGAGAGTAACAAGACAGTAGATGAAGACAAAAAAATATATCTAGCGTGTGTGTGTGTGTGTGTGTGTGTGTGTGTGTATGTATGTATGTATGTAGTTCATTAAAAGCAATGCAGAGCAGTGGCAGCTTGTAAGGAAGCTCAACAAAATACAGCCATCATTATGGAGCAATTATCAGAGCAATAGCGGAAAATACATAGCTTCCAAGATGCTTGTACACACAAGTATATAGTGTTGCCTTTTTAATTTCTCTCTCTTTAATTTACTCCAAAGACATTATGTAGGAATGTTCACTAGTTCATTGTAGACTCTGGCCTACAATGTTAGATGTAGAACATGTACTTTTGGGACTCCAGCTCTCATGAGTATTTTTATATCTTCCACTTATAATCCCTGGGCTCTCTTCCAATAAAGATTACTCTCTAGAACACTGGAGTCTGTCTTTTTTCTTTGTTTGCACATGCTGATCTTTTTGTTTGGTTGAAAATTCTTTTACTATCCATTTTATCATTAGTATAAGATAGCAAAAACACAGAAATAAATCCCATAAGTTTGCCTGTAACCCAGACAAAGAAATGATTTAGTTCTAGAGGATTACATTCGGCTTTGGTGGTAAAGTCAAATAGTGTAAGAATGTGCAAGTTTAGTCTAGAGGTCTGTATATATATATATTTCTTTTGGGGACCTTAAGATAACTGACAATATTCAACAAACTATGTTTTTACATAACTTATGAAAACCTGTGGTCAAATATTTAATAGGGTCCATATGATACAGTATTACGTTTATAATTCATGATTCTTTTACTTTGTGACTCTGAGCTATGTCGGCAAATTCTCAAACAGCATGGTTGATAAGTCCTGAGTAAAACTGAACAAGTATTTCACTTTTAGCATGTGCTCTGCCTTCTGATCTTTCCATCATCAGCTTCTCTTGTGTTATGATTTTGTCAGTGGCTGAATTTGGTTTCCTCTACTTTGATCTTTGATACAAACCCCAGGGTATAACTTTCATTTATTCATTTAGTTTTATAAACAAACAGAAGCTACAATATGATTAAAAGTTTGACCTCCTGGCTAACTACTGCCAGATTCCTAGTCTCCAATACTTTGGAAAATGGCCTAGGTACATTCAGAATGACCTTCTTCTGTGAGTGATTTAAAACTGATTTTGTTTTAGCACCCATTTTACTGCAAAAATATAAAGTTCATTCAGAAATGTCTATAATATAAGACATGAGCTAAGGATTATTATAAAGTGAGTGTATCTTATCAAAGAAGACAAGAAAAACACAAGCATTAGCTACCAAGACCCGTAGTCATGTTCTCTAGAAATCTCCTCTAGTCACGCTCTCAATGGCTGCTCCAAAGTTAGCCCACATTTCAAGTCTGTTTCTGTTATTTGTTGTCTTGATAAATATTTGTGCATTCTTAAATATAAAAATGAAAATGCACAGTTTGAAATGCTCTTTTCGAGAAGATTCACAGTTCTTATGATTATTCCTGTCTTTTGGTCCATGTTTATCACAGAATTTGGGACCAAAACGCAGACCTCACACCCTTCCAGGAGGTTGTATTACCACTGAAGCTCTGCTAGCCTCACATGTGACTTCCAATTATGATTCTTTCACCCAATATTCTGTTTATTTATTTATTTATTTATTATTTTTTGCAGAGATCCTTGGTTCCTTGTTAAGCATTAGATGAAAATTTGAAAATTCAAGTGTTCATTTGAGTGTGTTGCACCTTTAAACTGTTTTCTAGTCTCGACATTTATGGAGCTTGTCAGTCTATGTGTGACATTTACATGCCACTCTAATATAACCATGCATTTTTTTTTGGCTTCATTATATAAACCAAAGCTTAATAAATTAAAAACTGAAAATAAGCTGATATTACAATTGTAGATAAGACAACTAGAGTACATCTGACTGATGTAAAATATGTTCTTTGAAGTTTTCAATGGAATAATAATTATGTCTTATACACAAAATATGTTCCAAAATCATTTTCCTATTGATTATCTGCGTTCTTTCTATAAGTTGTAAATGCTTTTTTTTTCATTGTTTATTTTGATCTAAAGAATGAAAATTGCTTTTATGAAGCTTTGCTAATTTGAAAAGTTTAAAAACTCAAAATACCTTTTGAATTAGTGAAACATAAGTGCTTTTATCCTCACATCATGTGAACAATGCCCTTGAAAAGAAACTATTGCTAAAAGCAAACACTAATCTATTAAAATGTTTAGTTTATTATAAGATTAATAGTGATAAAAGACATGAAGAAATTTGAAAAGTACAGCTTATGCTCAGAATATCATCTAAATAAATATTAAAACCACTACTCGTCTTTTGAGACTTCTCTCATTTTATCCATTGTCTATATTTATGTAGTTTTGAATCAATTTTACTGTATCTATTGGATCAATGTTTAGCTTTTTGAATTCTTTATGAACAGAAGATAAAAATCCTCTGTCAAATTTTGAGCTGACAAAAATGCTCTCTCACTTCATAGGCTACCACTTCATCTATTGACAGTTCTCTTTGCTATGTAGAAGCATTTTAGTTTCACAAATAAAGTACTGCTTGAAAAGTTCTTTCCTGTGCCTATATCTTGTTTTTCAATTTTCTTAAAATACAGAACTTCAGATTTATTATTAAGAACTTTGATTCATTTTTATTTTATTTTCATGCAGTTTGAGAGATAAAGACATAACTGTTCTTTTACAGTATTTTTCAAGCCTCATTTGTTCACAATGCTGACTCCAGTGAATTTTTTTGTGCCTTTATATAAAAATGTAAGTAAGGTGACTAAAGTTCTACTGGATGGTATTTGAATTCTTTATTCTTCCTCCTAGATCTACATGTCTCCTGTACCAGTGTCATGTTGTTTTTATTACTGTGTTTACATAAATTGAACAGAGGTATGGCATACCCTTATCACATTTCCTTTTGATGAAGTATTTTTTACTTTGGCTATAGCGTTTTTTCTATGCTGCCATGAAAATTTTTTTATGAGTTCTTTTAAAAAAAAAAACACCTTGTTCAAAATTTATCTGTGATATTGACTAGAATTACAATCTTTTATTCATTGCTACAGTATTAATTCTTCTGAGCCAAAACATGGAGGTCTTTCCATCTTTTCTGTCTTGCCGAATACTTTTCTTCATTGTTATGGGATTTTAATAGTACTACCTGAAGATCCAGGCATAGCACACCTGGGCATATACACAAAAGATGCTCCAACATATAAGAAGAACATGTGTTCCACTATGTTCATAGAAGCCTTATTTATAATAGGTAGAAGCTGGAAAGAACCAAGATGTCCCTCAACAGAGAAATGGATACAGAAAATGTGGTACATTTACACAATGGAGTACTACTCAGCTATTAAAAGCAATGCCTTCATGAAATTCACAGTACTAATTCATAAACACTCATTTTATGTCCTCTTTTGAGAATATTTATCTCTTCTAAAATTTTTTTCAATTCTTTACAATATTTTATGTATAGAATTATATTATTTGCAAATAGAGTTGTGTGAATATCATATTCTTCTATCTCTATGACTTTAATTGTCCTGCAATTCTAGCTAGGGCTCATGGTCCCATATCTAATAGGAGTTAGAAAAGTGGACATCATTTTCTTGTTCCTGATCTTAATGGAAAGTGTATTAACATTTCTACATTTTGAAAAATGCAGTCCATGACTATCTACAGCACACCAGGTTATATCAACAAAGAAAAATATAATTTACTACAGAGAGATTTGGTCAACTATCTTTAATGTTATTCTATTGCTAGAAAATAAACAGCCAAATGACCATCAACAAATGAAAAGACAATGAAAATATGGCATGTATAAACAATGGATTATGATTTAGTAATAAGAAATAATAAAATTGTGAAATTTAGCCATAATAAAAATGGAAATGTGGATAATGTTTACGGAGGAAACTCTGGCCCAGAAAGTCAAAGAGTAACCTGGCTCATATCAAATCAGAAAGCAGCTTCTTAGCCCACCCATTATTGTCATGCCATTCTTGTACTAGTATACACATCTTGCCTGTCCTGTTAGTTTTATCATTTGTAAGGATCACAAGTAGGCGAAGTTGTTGATACCTTTTCTGTCTTGGCACCCTGTATAGCTCTTCTCTTCAGTAGGTAACTGAGCCAGCTCAGTTCCAATCAGATAAATTTTATACCACTCCTGGTTAAGCTTTTTCATGCTTATTATTACATATATCAGCTTTAATATTACCCGTATCCTGCTATTTCCCCTCCCAATAGACATTTCTTACACAAATGACCCATTGACTTTTCTTGGTTTCTACTAAACCTCAAGTTAAACATATAAATGTAAAGATTCAGGACTAGGATTCACATACGAGAGGGGAGTTGGAAATATTGTAAATTCTAGAGGTGATAGATTGATTATTCAATGAAAAATGATAACTTCCAGAAGCAAAAGAGCTAATATTCACATGAACTCACAAAAATTGTGAATCCTTGTACATAACTGGAAGTTCAAACTAGACAAAAACCCAGCACAGATAACTAGAAGTAAATATCAAGTCCCTGATATAACCAAGAAACTATTTGTAGTTTGTATCTGTTCAAAAAGTTAAAATTTAAGTTTTCTCCAAGGTATCGAGACAGGATTTATCATCCATGCTCCAGGAAAGGACATATGCCCAGAAGTATTTGGCCAGTAATAAACAGACTTTGTGGGTTTTTTGTTTGTTTGTTTGTTTGGTGTGTGTGTGTGTGTGTGTGTGTGTGTGTGCATATAAATTGCAGGACATGATTCCTTCTTGTGTAGCCTGGCTCATATCAAATCAAAGAGCAACTCCTCACCCTACCCTTTATTGTTATGCCATTCTTGTATCAGTGTACATATCCTGCCTTTCCTGTTGGTTTTGTAGGGATCACAAGTAGTCAGTTGATAAATTTTCTGTCTTAGCACCCTGAATAACTCTTCTCTTCAGTAGGTAACTGAGTCAACTCAGTTCCAACTGGCTTTACCTATATCCTGCAAACAAAAAATGCAACTTAGCACTTTATAGCTGCCTTTCCAAGTGTAGTGTCTCCAAAAATAGTTGAGTTTACCAACTATTCCTAGTGAGAGGACAAGAGAAATAAAAATAAACGGTATACGGGTCTCTGTTAATAACCTTATACTGCAAAAAGAAGCTTCAAGTTAAGACTGAGTGATATACTGATCTATAGATAATGCAACGTATCATTTGGGGTCATTTTATTGGTACTTTACCATTGTAGAAATGGATTACGTATAATAGAATGGGCCTTCAATCCAATAAAAAAGAAGTTGGTTATTCTTGTAATGTACGTGCCACTATGACATCAGTATCTCCTGCAGATAAAATGGTACACTGGTGTTGTGAATTGCAAGGAGGTGACTGAGTGATATAGGTGACTACACTTCTCGTAACCTCAAGCACTCCCAAGTGTCTTCCACCACTGTAAACACTTGTCAGTAGAGGTGAAGAATCTACTTGGACACCACTTCATTTATTTTGTATTTAGTGATATATGTAAGTGGTGTCTTCAATAATGAGATCTTATCACCAATTTTTGGATGGAAACCAATAACCTTGACAATAGTTTGTGAGTTTTCTTTTTGGAATGGGGTATCTAGGGGAACCCCTTAGAAATTGCTCAACAAGATTTAACACATTCCAGATACTGGGGATTTTACATGATAAAATATTTAATAGATGAAATCATTATATGGTGACTTCCTTCAAATTTCTTTCATAAATTTATGTACTTAGGAGGTATACCTAATGTAGTAGGCTTCCATATTGCTTTTCTAACTGCTTTTAGTTTCAGTGTTATTCCTCATATTCTCTACACTGCCCTTCTATCTCTCTCCTTACTGCAGTTTCCTTTTCATCTCTTTATAATACTATGCTCGCTATCCACTTCTTTGAAAGCCCTCTTTCTCACCTCACAACCAAGTCTGCTACTATCTACCATCTTTGGTCATTCTTATTGAAACTCACATATCTAGGAGCTTAAAAGCTAGTATTCACATATAGCAGTAAAGAGGCAATACTTGTTTGGGTTCTGGGTGACCTGACTCAGGATAATTGCTTACACTTTTATCTATTTAACTTGAAGAATTTTATAATGTTAATTTTCATAACAGCTGAATAATATCACTTTGTATAAACGATCTACATATTCATTACTGATTGTGAGGATCTCTGTAAACAGGAGGATTGACAGACTAATAATCTGCATGAGGCAAGATGGAAATCAATTTATCATGATTCAGCAGCCAATGTTATTTTAAACTTCTAGAATCTGATATTGGAGATTTGATGTTAATCCTATTTAAGTAGAGTATAACTTTGGAGAAATGTTCCTGGTAACAAATATTATAATTAGATTTCAGGCAAAACTACATTAAAATTTGTTTTTAAAGTACATATGACTTTTTCCATAGGAATATGTTCTGTAGCTAGTGGAGGATCCTAAGCATCTAGGAGAGAATCTCATGTGGCTTAGGTCATTGTAGGGTGGCCAAGCTATAAAGTACATGTGATAGCTTTCCTATTAACTGGAGAAAAATGACAAGGACACAAAGGTCTAAGGAGAAAAAGACTGTGATACACATAATACCCTGGGAGAAAGTCAGTCACTACATATAGCACAGGTCACCAGGATATTAACTATATATACTCCTGCATATTTACATTCCTGATTTCTCTAGTGCTTATCAGTGAACACAACGATCTCATGCTCTCTACAACCAATTGTTGAGTGGATGGGCAAATTGGCATTTTCAATTTCTTGCTTTTATGAATATAGAAACAATGAATATGGTTGAGCAAGTATTTCCATGAAAAATGTATAATAATTTGGGTATATGCTTATAAGGGGTACAGCTGGTTCTTGAGGAAGATTTCTTTTCAGCTTTTTGGGAACCTCCACAATGATTTCTGCAGTGGAAGTACCAATTTTCACTCAAACCAAAAATGAATAAATATTCTTTTTTCCTCACATTTGCCCAGCATGTGCTGTCATTTGTTTTATTGATCTTGGCCATTCTGACTGGTGTAAGGTAAAATATCAAAGATGTTTTAATTTGCATTTTCCTCATGGCTAAATATATTAAACAATTTTTCAAGTTTTTCTCAGTCACTGTGTTATATCTTTTGAGATATCTCTGTTTAGTCCTATATCTCATTTTAAAAGTAGGATATTAATTTCTTTATGTTTATTTTTAGATTTTTTTCTTTTTGTATGTTGCATATACCAACCCTCAGTACCATTTATGATTGGTAAAGATTGTCTTTCATTCTGTGAACTTCTGTTTACTTAAATAATGG
Source organism: Arvicanthis niloticus (assembly GCF_011762505.2). Taxonomy (NCBI): domain Eukaryota; kingdom Metazoa; phylum Chordata; class Mammalia; order Rodentia; family Muridae; genus Arvicanthis; species Arvicanthis niloticus. The sequence goes on from NC_133433.1 coordinate 6,277,028, forward strand.
TGGGCTTTGTGTACACAAGCTTTTAGCTTCATCAAGCCACACTTAATAATTGCTGATCTTAATTTTTACACTATTTGGTTCTAGAAAGTCACTTCTTATACCAATAGTCAAACTTACTTTCTATTCTCTTTTCTACTAGATCTAGATGTTATATTGAAGTCCTTGATCCATTTAAAGTTGAATTTTGCTGAAGGTGATAAATATAATATATTTTAATTTTTCTACATGCTACTATACCATTAATTCAGCATCATTTGTTTAAGATTCCATTTTTTCTTAGTTAGTGTGTATTTTTTGATTATTTTATAAAAAATTGTCTGTAGGTATATTGGACTGTAACTGGATCTTTAGTTATATTGTGCCAATCCATGTGTCTACTTATATGCTAATACCATGCTATTTTAACTACTATTCTTCTATAATATTGCTTAATGTTTGCAATATTGACAACTCTAGACATATTTGTAATTGATTACTCAATTCATTAAAACCACAGTTCACCTCCCTCATCTCCTCCTAACTCCCCCAACTTCTCCTCTCCCCTAGATCAACCCTTACTCTCACTTCCTTTTCAAAAAATAAAAAACAAAAAACAAAAAAACAGACCTCCAAGCCATGACAGACAAACAGGATAAAACAAGATGCAATAAAACAAGGCAAATACCCTCATATCAAATCTTAGTAAGGCAACTAAATAGGAGGAAAAGTGTCTCAAGAGCAGATAAAGGAGTGAGAGATCCACCTGTTCATACTCTTAGTCATCTTAGAAAAATAACAAGCTAATATCCATACTATATCCTTAGAGGACCTGGTTTAGACCATGTTGGTACAATGCTTGTTATTTCAGTCTCTGTGAGTCCATGTCAACTCTGCTTTGTGGATGCACTGCACCATGTTTTCCCGGTGTCCTAAAGCCTCTCTGACTCCTATAGTCTTTCGTCCTCTCCTCCATGGGGTTAGCCATCTCCAAGGTGAGGAGCCAAATAGAGACCTCCAATTTATACTTTCTCCACTTAACATCTAATTGTGGAACACAGTATCCTCCCTTATTTGCTACCAGATCAAGCCTCTCTTATGACACCAAGCTATGTGTATAGAAGAATATCACTAGGAAACATTATATATATATATATATATATATATATATATATATATATATATATAAACATTATATATATATAAACATTATATATATATAAACGTTATATATAAATATAAATATATATATATATATATATATATATATATATATATATATATGTCACTTGCATTTTATTCTACCCTAGGTCACTGGGATATCCTCCAGTCTCTAGTTCCTGGCCATCCAGGCTATGTAGGACATGGAATTCCTTTAAAGATATTGATCTCAAGTTAAACAATATCTTTGGCGTCACATTTCTTTATATCACTTTTCTTGGTAAGTATATTGTAGCTTGGTTATCATTTACCTTTCAGATACTTAACAGTTAACATGAAATTATAAGTAAATATATACTATACTTGTTTTTCTGGGTCTGTGTTACTCACACAGTATGATTTTTGTCTAGGTGTATCTATTTGCTTGCAACTTTCATGATGTAAGTTTTTTAACCACTAATTAATAATACATTGTCTAAATGTACCAAATTTTCTTTATCTATTCTTTAGTTGAAAGACATAAAGTGGATATGAAGATATTTGAACTATTGTCTTTCTAGTAAGATGGAGCATCCTTTGGGTATATTTCCAAGATGAATATAGATGAGTCTTAAGGTAAATCAATTCCCAATTTTGGAGAAACCACCATATTGATTTGCATAGTGGCTCTATGAGTATGCTTTGTCAATAGGAATAAAGCAGTTCTACTTCCTACACATATTTACCAGAAAGAGCTGTTACATTTGTTTTTAATCACAGCAATTCTAAAAGGTATAAGTTGGAATCTCAAAGTAGTTTTGATTTATATTTCCCTGATGGGTAAAGATGTTGAACATTTTTTGTGGTCCCAGGCATTTGAGATTCCTCTACTGAGAATTCTCTGTTTAGATCTGTACCCTACTCTTAATTGAATTATTTTTTTAATATCTCACTTTTGAGTCCTTTATATATTGTGGATACTTGACCTCTATTGAATATAAAGTTGGTGAGAATTTTTTCCCCATTCTTTACACTAGTTCTTTGTCCAATTAACAGTGTCCTTTGTCTTATAACACTTTTCAGTTTCATGATATCCGACTTCTGAACTGTTGATTGTAATTTTGGCCTGTGCTACTGGTGTTCTATTCAGGAAGTTGTTTCTTGTGCTAGTGAGCTCAAGGCTAGTCCTCATTTTCTCTTTTATCAGATTCAGTGTTTCTGTTTTCTTTATTGGTTCTATTTTCATGTTCAGTTCTAGAACATTTTGTTTCCCAATTGTTTATTTTCTCTTGGCTCTCTTCAAGGATCTCCACATTTACTCGAACTGACTATGCTTACCTGACTTTCTTTGAGGTACTTTTCATTTCTTCCAATTGCTTGTGTTTCCCTAGATTTCTTTAAGGAATTTGCTCATTTTCTCTTTAAAGATCTCTATCCTACTTATATAGTTGGTAACAATGTGTTTTTAGTATGCCTTAGATATGCTGGAATATTCAAGACCTGCTGAAGCAAGATAACTGGTGTATGATAGTGACATATTTTCTTTTCAGCCAATCATGTTTTTACCAATATTGTTTGGCTGTCTTGCATTCATTGGGGCATTTGTTTTTTGTAGAAATATTGTATAATATGTATATAATATGTATAATAATGATTGGCTTAGCAAGATTGGCTTGTGCAATATTGGCAAAAATGTTTTAATTTACAGAGCAATTTTGTTTGGTTTTAAAGCCAACTCAAGAAAAAAATGTCCAACTCAAAAGAAAATGTCTATTACTGTTAATTGCTTCAAAATCTTATGGCTGACTAGGTCCAATGATTGTGACCCCAGGTGAGAATTTAGTACTATTATTTTGTTAACTTGATCTACTCATAAACTTCCCTAAGTTCTGATCTTTGGATCCTCAGATTAGCATATTTTTCAATCCTTGTCAAAAGAGTTTGTTTTTGTTGTAAATTGTAGTCATAAGTATACTTTCAACCACATCCATAGTACCACAAATGACACTGATTAACTCAGAATGTCAAACAAAAAAATATACCAATGACACTTATACTAATGTGAGGGGTATAAATGGTGTAGAGACCTAGGTAATACTAATCATAAGGCATTATACATAGACATGTGAGAAATTATCAAAGAACAAAATCAATGAAAGCTAAAAATTACTGATTGAACTGCCGAAATCTCAGCGCACTGTAAAATTTGTGGAACATCAGAACAATTTTCTGGATTAACTTTGTAATAAGTTAACTTTATATAATCATTCATCAATGAAACTCTCATTTCATTGTGTGGATGTTATAATGATTTAATATGTAACATAATTTGTTTGATATATATTTTGGCTTAAATGAGAAATATCCAAAAAAAAAAAAAAAAAAAAAGAGAGAGAGAGAGAAAAAAAAACTAGAAATATCCATACAAACAAATGGATACTTGGATACTTGATCTCCACCTATTTTAAGCAGTATAGGGGATAGAGCCTAAGTGGAAGAAGTAAATGACAGGAGGCATGTCCCTTGGGGAATATTTCCCTAGCACCTTTTGGTCACTTCTTTTTACTTCTTAAGTATTATAAAGTAAGTTGCATTTTTTCCACATGTATATTGTTTCCTAATATTCTGCTTTACCATGGGCCTAATAGAATTTGAGTCAAGTGAACACAGAGTAAAATTCCTTCAAAATATGAATGATATTAATCTTTTTCTATTACATTGATTTTTCTGGCATTTTGTCACCATGCCCAAAAGATAGACAGAATTTTAGAATGTAACTGTAAATAAGTTTCAAATCTGCTTTCAGAAACATACAGACACATACACACACACACACACACACACACACACACACACACACACACACACTGTGTACCTCCTGGTAGATACTTAAACTGGTTTTAGATTCAGATACTAATTTTCAAGCTCACTTTTAAAAAATATTTTACAAATGTTCAGATGATCTTTTCGCTATGGCTTCTAGCCCCTAGAACCAGAAAAACAACCCTTAAAGACATTCATGTTCTTACTCTAGCTCTTAGATTTTTTTTTTCATTTTTTCCATCTTTATTTTAGGAAGAGGAGATTTCTTGGATTTAGGAAGAGTAATTTACATGGATTCTGGATATGCAAATTCAGGTCTTCTAGCTTGTTTGGCAAGCACTTTTCCAATTGAATCCTCTGTCAAGTCCTACTCTTGAAATCATAAAAGTAACTGTAGGATGGCACTCTTGGTTGTCATGTTAAAATTTCCTTGATAAACTCTCAGCTGCAAGGAAATAACAGCTTAAATTAGTGTTTTATGTTTCAAAAGCTGTCATCATTTTACATGTGTAAAATATATAAAGCATATAGTTTCATACAAATTAATTTTGAAAATCTGTGACTTGTTAATCAAGGGAACTTTAAGCCTATTAATTAATTAATTCTTATCTTATTCATAATTTTCTTTTACATTTATACTTTCTCTAGTTCTTTAGAGGTCACTATGCTGTTTCAAATTTTATGAAGACATTCATGCTAATAAAATCATTAGCCTTTCAAAATTCTAGTTTAGCTTGATTATAGGGGTATATTCACCTAACTTCAATAAAGTATGGGTGCTTGACTCTTGGCCACAATTTTTCTTTCTTAGAAATCTATTTGTTCAGTCAACCATCCTTAAAAAAAATAGCAGAATTCTTTTGCTTCTACATACCATTTAATTATGTGAGGCCTACACTGGGAGCAATTCTTATATGTTTTATAAGGTTGGAATAATACTGTCAACGTCTTTGAATATAATTGTTCAGTAGAACCTCTTGCTATGCTGTCATGGTCTGTAGACAAGATATTTAACTGGTGACTAATGGCTACTTGTGACTATTGAACATGTACAATGCATCTAGTAAAACTGAGCACTAAATTATAGATTTTATTTAAATAAACAGCGAATTCTACTTGTAAAACTGTAGGTATATGTGGTCACCAATCACTAAACAGTTGCTTGAAGTTGTATAAAACACAGTGACAAGCTCTAACTCCTTCAGCATCATAGCCATTTACAAAAGTTCACATTCTATACAAGTTTTCAAATTTCATACTTGTATTTATAGAGATTTGGTTAATTAGATTGACTTATATTCATTATGTTGACATGCAGCTTCTTAGTTAAGAGAATACCACAAATACTTTCCTACTTTCTTAATTTTATTCTATTCTTTATTATACTCAAAAAGCATTAAAAAACAGTGCTCCAAAATTTTCTTCCCTTAGCTTGGTGAAAAGCATTCACTGAATTGTATTCACATTCCATGAACTTTTTTGTACTTATCAAGTGTTTACATTTAAGTATTTTAAAAGGAAGTCAGTTTTCTACATAAATTTTTATATTCAAGGAAATATCTGTTCTTCATAAACATGTTTCAGACATTTTGTGAAACAGCTACTGTATGTTTCTGTTTTTTGTTTTGTTTTGTTATTTTTATTTTGTGTTTGTACATGTATGTTTACACTCTCAATTCCTAAACTTATAATTTTTAAAACTTTTACTCTCTTGTCAGTTGATAATGAATTGTGAAAATGCGTCATTCTATTTTATATTTGGCCCATGGAAAATATCATGAAAATGTGGTGTTTTATAATAACTTCTAAGTTTCATTGAAATATTATTTCAGTATTTTCTTATATATTATATTTTACACTGATTTAATTTTTTTAAAATTTGCTAACAATGTAAATGGAATCTAAAAATCTTTATTCAATTAACTTCAGTGTGAATTCAATTGTGACTTGTATTTCTTATAGCTTCATTTTTCCTACGAATATCTTCTTTCTAGAAACAGACCAATGCTTTTGCTTGGCTTACAGAGCAAAATACATTTGTTTAACGATGTACTTTCTTAACTCTTCTTTATAATCTTTTTTTTTTACATTGGGTACCTGTGAGAAATTCTGTGAATTATTATTTTATTGTTCATTGTGGAAAAATAAATGTTTTCATTACAACTTTACCTATAAATTTTCAGATGCCACCAATCAAAAAAGATCTGTTTTACTGCTGGTGCTGAGAATCTCCCTCTCTTTCTCTCTCTCTTTTTCTCTCTCTAAATTTTATATATATATATGTGTGTGTGTGTTTATGCATATATGTATACATATATATATATATATATATATATATATAAAACTATGGAAGATACATATATACATAAAATATTAATTAAATAATTATGGAAAGATATATAATTATGGGAGATATATGGATGATATATATGGTCAAGATGTATTTTCACAAATATAAAAACACAAATCTTTAATATAAATCATGGAAAAAATTAGAATATGCAATTACTCAGTAGAAATAAATGCTGAAAATCTAGAACAAGACTAGTAAATTAAGGAATAATTTGTTCACAAAGAATTATAGAGTATGTAATATTTTATTACTGAATACGTAATAGTTATATTGTTTTAAAAATATACAGGTTATTAATAACTGTCCCAGGACTTTTCTTTTCAGAGATATAAAGTTTTAATAGATTTCAGAGAACTTAAGGAAAGAGACATGCTTATAAAAAAAAAAAAAGAGAGAAATGCATCTATCTCTATGTGGACATTCTTTCTGTTGTTAAAGGCAACAGTCAATGATAATGTTGGCAGCTGATCAGCTAACACTGAAGATTTGACATTGACCTCTGACAGCACATTTTGTATCCCATTTATTAGTAAGACATCAGATCACAATGATTATTAAAGACAGTCTACCTCCTTTACCCCTTACTATGGTATTTTGTAGCAAAAGAAAATTGATTTAAGTGGTAAAGTCCCCGCAATCCCTGTTATTTTCCCACAATATTTAATGGATTCTGAGTCTGCAGAGACTCATGCTCAGGCAGTGTCTAACTCTAAACAGTGCCCTAACTGTAAAATTGGGATTCTGCTGTCAGCACAGCACATACCGCCTAGGGAAGGTTTTAAAAGAACCATGCACAGAGCTGCAAACATTTCATTTTAACTTTTCTCCTCTCCCATGCTGTGATGTTTGCCTTGTTCCTTATGTGCAGGTCAGTCTGAATATTTCCCACAGAATTCCCGCAGAGGACCTTTGACATAGACACAAAGTTATAAAAACATTGGTTGAGTCAGGCCACGAAATATGGAGAAACATTCCAGAACTTTACCTAGTAAAGTCCTATGAAAACAGCTGCAAAGAGAAAGAGAGTTGCCTTTATTCACTTTTGTTATTACATGTTTTAAAGTGCTGTTTGTAAGAACAGCAATGGGAGACTCAAACCAGCAGCTCACAAATAAAATTGCCATCCTAATGCATATTTTACTCAATCCACCTTGGTGGCCTATAGATGGTAATTTCAGAGACCCTATATAACTTCAACTTTGTTGTTGTTGTCTTAGAACATGTCTGTATGGAGAGTTGCACGATGCCATCTAAATATAGCAATGAGTAATTTTCTTATACTTTGGAATGTATTCTTAAGGAATAATTTATTTTGAACAAAAACTTCAATTACTATAGTTATGTTTAATATGTAGCTATCGATTTAGAAAATTAAAACATCTTTTTGATAAGCAAAAATATCAATTAATTGTATTAAAACAATCCAGTGTCATATTTGTAATAAATGTAATACCTGGGCTTTTAAATGAAACTACAATTTAAAAAAAGCATAAGAGTTGTTTAGAAATATCAGTTTCTGAACTGTTACTGACAAATGTTTATTTCAAGCAATTGTGTTATTTTTAATTTCATATCTTAAAAATTCAGTACTCATGATCTATTTATTCTATTATTTAAGATGAATACATGTAATATTTTTGAAAAGAATCTTAATTCTTTTGCAAATTTTGGATATTCACTCTAAGTACTGCAGAGAGTTGGTAAGTACCAATCAACATACTAGATCTCCATGCTCCAAATTTATATTAATATATTTTTATACTAAGTAAATTTAAAATAATAATTTCTTCATGTTTTTATTGAGACAAGATCACCAGAGAAAAGAGAGGATGTGTGAGGAATAGAAAAAATTTAAAAAAAATGTAACATGAACTTTGCTCAACATTGGATAAATACAATTTGTGTCCTTGTTTATTTTTGGTGTTACATCCTTATTTGTAAACTTTTAATATTGAATATTAGAAACACTAATGGTTTCCTAGTTAATTTTTCTTTACAATAAAATTTTAAAACAGATAATTAAATACATACACAAGAAGGTGTTTAGTTTGTTCTTCTAAGAAAAAAAAGCCTTAAAATGAACTCTCTAAAGATTTTTATTATTACATTTTTACGTTTTATCAAATTATTTGATTCAACAAATTTTTGTCTGTTCACTTATACTTCAGACACCATGACAAAAATATTATTAAATATGAAAAACCTTCTGTCATCATGGGTTTGTGGCATTCTGAATTATATACAAATCATACTCAGTAATACTAAGTAATTGTACAGCTATATTGTATGACATATATTCATTTTCAAGATTACAAATTAAGAAAAATGGTATCAAATAGGAACAAGAAGATATGATTTCAGATTGTAAACAATAATCCTATAATAGAATGTTAACACCCCAGAGGAGATCCTCTTCCCACTGCCATCATATTAAACTGCCATAAATTTTATAACTATATTCTAAATGCTTAAACTTACACCAACAGAAAATGTTAGATCTCCTCCAAGGAAGCTACTTTTGTAACAGATGAAAACTATCACAAACTATATGATTTGGTAATATGTGGAAACTAAGAAACAATGACTAGCTCAACATTGATTGGTAAATTGAAAAAAGAATCCCTAGGTACAATATTCAAGGGGAAATCACTTAAAAGTGGATAGAAAGATTCTAAGAGATAGCAAGCCAGGGAATGTGCTGCAAAACAATGTCCTCTTGACCTGACAGGAAACTTGAGCCCATTAAATATCACCAATAGTGATATAGTTGACTGTAAATGTCTACATAATGTTACCACCACCAGTTGTTATGTCAAAGTGAATGGAATTTTACAGTCTCATGCCTAGATGAAGAGCTACAAGCAACCAATGGCTACTGAGAGAAAACAAATCTTTTTTTTTTTTTTTTTTTTTTTTTTTTGAGAGAAATCCTCCGAAAAGTTATTTAAACCAAAGTGGTCAGCCCTAAACACATGTACCTATAAGCTTTACTAAATAGACTCAGTAGGTAATATGTGTGTGTGTGTGTGTGTGTGTGTGTGTGTGTAATGATAATAATGAATGAAGAAGAATTCATTAATTAAAGAGAGAAGTTGGTGAAAATGGGAGAAATTTGACAGAAAGTGGAAAAATTACAAATGATTTATATATAGTACTCATATATAAAATTCTGGAGAAATTTAAAATTTCATAAAAATATTATGAAAAATACTATATATTAATATATACAATAAATAAAGCCATTATACACCATTTTGTCATAAAAATTAATATTTCCTTCATACATATGCCTTAATTTGGCCAGTTGAATATATTTAATTGTATCTAGAGGGTATGAAGTTGCAGGAAGAGATCTCAGTGTCTCATACTTTATGTTGAAGAATTATTTTTTTACATGAGCAAATAAATATATGACACTGAAAATTACAAGCTAGCCTGTGATCTGAGCCAAGGTCAGAAATAGGTAACATCTATGTCAATTTGCTCTTTCTCTTAATTAGAAACTTGTGGTTATTTTAGACATATAGTGATATACTACAAATTATACATCACAAGAAAGAAATACATGTAGCATCTCACTGTATGTATTCACATGTTTTTTTAAAGTAATTTCTTTTTGTCTATTCACATATAAACCCTATAATGTGATCACTGGCCCAGTACCTGTATGGACAAACATTATTAATAAAAAGATTACAAACTTATCAATGTAATATTTTATATAAAATGAGGCATTAGGTAATGAATGGCAATAGTAATGAAGATATATGAAGTCTAGAGATGCTACCTAACCACATTGCTAGATTAAGGAGACTTGTTTAATGTGTAAGACAACAGAAGTAGAAATACATACAAGTACTTTCAAGTTTCAAGTTTGAGTCCCTTTTGATGGAATAAAATAATGAAAAACTTTGCACAAAATAACAAGTGTTGGTTAAGTTCTCGTGGTAACTTAAACCAAATAATGATGCATTTAGTTATTCTTAAATAACATATTTTTTCCTGGCATGTTCTTGACATGCCAATCTTGTGGCCTGTGGCTATTGATTGACAGAAATCATGCATAACGAGATTATATGTCCTGGTAATTAGATTTTTATAAAAATCATTTTGAAATATCATCCTGTGATTGTTCAGAAACTGTATATAGTCTTATTTAAAATCACAAACACTGAGTAAATGTGACAAATAATAGTTTAAGTTAAGCCGATGAAAGTAATCTTCCACAGTCATTTTTAATTTTCTTAAAGCATGGCTATTGAAATCTGCTTGTGGTTACATTGACATATATATTTAACTTGGGAGTCAACGTCTTGGAAATTTTGCATAATGCCCTGTGATGTAACAATTTTTCCAGTTTTTCCTTTATAGAAGGAAGACTAGGAGATAATAATAGGTTAGGAACAGTTCATTTGTTCTCCAAGTGTAGTGATATTTTATCCATTCTACAGGAGGAATTCATATCTGTTATTGGAAACCTGGTTAAAGTACACTGTCATAGGAGCTAATCCTACACCTGTTGTTGTGTGACATGGACATGATGTCAAAACTCTAAACATGTATTCTTGTACCATAGATTACTGCTACTCTCAGCCTTAGTTGGAGAAGATTCTGTAACAGTCAACACAGACAAACATAACTGTTAGTTTGCTGAGAAGTGTTTACTGAGTGTTCACCTCTAAACAGGGTAACTCTGTCGCCAACTTTGAGGCTTTGGAAACATAAAAGAGTTCACTGAAAGCATGTTAGAAATAAAGACTAGGAAAAAGTATTGCAAAATTATATCTCCTGAACATATCCATGGTGGTAGCTTTTGTCACCATGAATTCTTAGCAGTAGTTGCTACCTGCAAAATATTTGCCAAAGACTGAATCCATCAAAGTTTTATCACTAATACACTGCCCCCCTACAAATACAAAGCATCTATTGATATTCACATAACCACCCCTAATTAAATGCTGCTGTAGGAAACTCTCTCTCTCTCCCTCCCCCCTCTCTCTCACACACAAACACACATACACACACACACTCACACTCACACACACATACATTCATACACACAGAGAGAGACAGCGAGACAGGAACAGACAGAGACAGATAGGGAAAGAGACAGAGAGACAGACAGGTAGACAGAGACAAAGACAGAGACAGATAGAGAGATAGAGACATATAGAGACAGACAGAGACAGATTCAGAGATAGAGAAGAGAAGAGGGACTTGGTAAGAGGGGATTTAGTAGTAGTCTTGGATCAAAGAACTTTTTGTTTGTACACGAATTGGGAAATACTAAAAAAAGTCTCTTAAACTATATGCTTGTGTATGTTTTGTATTGGAAAGCAGAGACCTAGTATCAAAGAAACCCCATATAAACCATACACACTGAAAAGTTTAAAAAGTTTTACAACAGTAGATATGGACTTTCTCATGATCAGTGTATCTGCTCTAAGTTCTTTCTTAAAATTCATTTCCTGCTGGGCAGTGGTGGCTCATGGCTTCAATCCCAGCACTTGGGAGGCAGAGGCAGGAGGATGTCTGAATTCAAGGCCAGCTTGGTCTACCGAGTGAGTTCCAGGACAGCCAAGGCTATACAGAGAAACCTTGTCTCAAGTGAGAGAGAGAGAGAGAGAGAGAGAGAGAGAGAGAGAGAGAGAGAGAGAGAAGAAAGTAAAAAAAGAGAAAATTCATGTTTATTGTGTGATATAACAATTACCAGATGAAAATGAAGACAAAAGTTAGATGTCATAATCTTTAAATTACTATTAATATTCCTCATTTTTCCTTCTGCATCACCAACTGTGGCTTTGCTAGCCTGTTAGGCATTGAACAATACCAAATATTTAAATGCCTTACAGATCCCTGAAGACTCCAATTCCAGTGACATAAGCTGCCTAGAGGGATCTATGCTTTTAGTCTTGCTGTTTCTCCAATCGGTTTCCTCTCACTTTAATAGTCGCATCTCTCTCTCATCCTCTCATTCTGTTTCTTTTAAAGTTCTATCAAATTTCTGAAGTCTACATTTCCTCACAAGCTTCAGTTTCATTGCCAAATACAAAATTAAGTAGTAGACATGATGCCTTTCTAGGTCTTAACAAAATGAATATATATATATATATATATATATATATATATATATATATATATATACTTTCATTTTACTTTCTCAATTAAATACAGTTGTATAATATAACTACTGAAAAAAAAAGCATTACTGTTGCACTGATGTTGCAACATTTGACTATCTCTGGACCTTTGACATGTGGGTCATGAACAGAATGCTCTGAAAGCATTTATTATTGCCTAATGGTAATCACAAGCCCAAAATTTAAGACTTAATACACTTTAAGCTTCTTTGACATTTGAAATTCTCCCAGATGTAAATTATTTTTATGAACTAATAACTATCTACCAAATATTTTTGGTTCTCTTTCTAGTTAATTAGTGTCATTTTTGACATCATGGACTTTTTCAAAATACTTATAATGCAGATACTTAAGGTTAGAGAAAATATATTAATTAATATTAATAGATTTTATTAAATCTTACTGAGTACAAAACAAATATTGTAAATAAATCATCCAATATATAAGCTATCTTATCAAGCCATTTTAGATACCAAAATTTTATCCTTTTTCTAAAGAAGCATAAATTTAATTAAGAATAATTTAAGTGCAAAGAGACTTTGAACAATATCATGTAATATTCTTTTAAATGAGGAGGAAGAAATGCTATGAGGAATAAAATTTAAAAGTTGCCTTTTGGATGGAATTAAGATCTGAATTAGGTTCAAAAAATGTATAGGAAATCCACAAATGTTACCATTAATATTATTACACAGATGGCTGCCAGCAAGAATATTAAAAAGAGACATAGTGAAATCATCATCTCAACAGCAAAAAACCATTGATAGCTCTACCTCTGCATGTAAAATGTACTGGTCAATTTTAGTAAGCATGGTTATTGAAACATTGAAATGTCCTAAAATGTAAATTTACATTTCTCTACCATAAGAAATGAACAACACTTAAAATACATTTAAAAAATTTCACATTTAGGATAGCACAGATGTGGGTTCTATTTTTAACTTAGAAATAGATGATTATATATTACAAGAGACAATAGAATGACTTAAATTATATTTGTCATATTAGACAATGAGCAGGTATTGTCTCTAAAATCATTGAAGTAATTATCAATCAAAAAATATGGAAAATTTAGGAAAACAAAATTTTGGTTAAGAAGGGAAAGGAAGGAAATTGTATTAGCTTATTCATTCTTACTTATAAGATCAAATAATGAAAATATTTAATTATCAAAATGCTGATAACAAGAAAAAGTACCAGCAGAAGCATCTTTACTGAGATATTGACTTGCCATGTACCTTCTGTCAAGCCGTAAGCTTGTATGCCTTATAATCTCATTAAAATATTATTTATGACACTAATCCACTAATGTATGTACAATTCTTGCTGCGTAACAGATAGTGAAGAATTACCAGTGAGTGTTCATGATAAATTTGATACTGAAAAAATCAGAAACATTTTTCCTTCACACTTGATGAGTTCTGTATTCTTAATCCTTCACTGTATGCAATCTAACCATGGGAAAGAGTACCTAAAAACATTATATGAATGAAAAGATACCAAGTAATCCTTAGGGCTGTTTTAACTAATTTTTTTTTTTACTTTAAAAACTATCTCTAGATTTTTAAAATCTCTCAGAACTTCAAATTCAATGCTTATCATTTGCTTGTTTGTTTGCCTTTCCCCACTCTTTCTCCTTTAATTTGGTAAGCTCTCTCAATCGTTCTTAATACTTGTTTCAGGATGAATACAATCAATGAACCAAAAAGATGAATGAGATGTCAAACAACTGCTATTTGATAACCCCAATGCTGTAAGTCTGGTGACATAATTACTCTCTAGTTTCCTCTGAATTAACAGTCTATTGTTCCAGTTTCCTATGTTTGGAAGTAACATGATTTAGACTCTCTATGTTTATTAGGAAGATTATTTTCACCATAATGCTTAATTGATTAATAGTAATAATAATCTACCCATAACCTTTGAAATACAGAGTATTCATAATCATTTTGTATATAGAAAGTAAAAGATAAAGATTTATATGCATATATTGAATGAATATTTGGAAAGATACAAACTTAATTTGTAACACTATAGTTTGAGAAACAAGTCAATATACAGAAAAGTAGGTGTGAAATTTAAGTAACATTAGTTTGCTTATGGGTCAAGAAAATTTGAAATTTTTTTTATTTTGAGAACCACTACAATTGCGTTTGAATTGGAATTGGGTTTCTGCAATTTTCTCCCTCCAAATGTTCCCATAGTCACTCCTATCTCACCTAAGAGCTATAAATTATTTTCTATATGAACATATAAAATGAACAAAACAGATGTTGACCTCCTAAATAAGTTTAGTTCAGGAGACAGAAATATAAGAGAAATACACACATTTCATGATTTAAAGGATAGGAACGCTGACTGCACTCAGAGGATAACAACTGAATAAAAAAGGCACATTTCTAGGCTAAATGAATAGCAACAACAGAGAAGTGCTGGAGTACATATACCATGGTCTGCAAAACAGATCCTCTGTGAAGTCTTCTGTGATTATTTAGCCTCATTTCCTGTTCTTTATTCTCATAGAGATATTTCATATTTTATCAAATATTTTTTGCTTATGGATATAAAAACCATAAAGGTAGAAAAAGTGAGAGCTAAATACACATATATAGATAAATAGATATAGATACATAGATACAGATACAGGTACAGATACAGATATAGATTGAATTCCACTTGTATCAATATTGAAGTTAATTTCTTCCCCATCAGTATTTTATGTCTTTTGGAGTGTTCTGAGGGAGAATGACTTGTTGACAAATTAAACTAATATTAGTAAGACTCAAAATGAATATGGGGAAAGTGGATATTTAGCATTTCACTTATTGGGTGATTTATATGCTGACATTTATGAATACTCCAAAGTAAACAGGAGTCATGCTATTATGTAGTTATTTATTCTGAATTGAAACAATCTTTCATGGAGAGAGAAATGAGGTCCATGAAATAAAATTTGATACATTTAAGAAGCTGATGAAAGTTATGACTCATTAGACCTTTCCTCAAGGATATAAATGCACTAAGAAGTTGCAAAGGTAAAGGAACTTTCTGATACTCTTAGCTGCCAGCAAATTGTGCACAGAGGACCACAGATAAAGTCTTTACTCATTATCTCCCGGCTGCAATTTTCTTTTTAGTCATCAAAGTACTTTGAGACATCCATAATCCTATAAGCAATTCTTCATAGCTATATGTGTGAATAATTCTGATAAACTCACCAGTTCACTAATCTAGAGTTGCGTAGCCTCATTTGTTTTATATTTTATGGTGTCCTTTCTGAGATTAAAAGATGTTTCTACATATCTTCTAGGAAAAGTCATACAATATGATTAGTGCCTAAACACGGGCCCAAAGAACCTAATATAAATTGAGAAGAAGTGATCCCTTTAGTGAATACATGTTGGAAACACTAAGATCTTTGCAGGCACAGATTACTAGAGAAACCAGAAATGTTAACCATGCAAATTGTCTTTTAAAAGAGAAATATTTATAACCTGTATTTTCATCCAGACTACTGAGAATTGGAGGAGACTAATATTCCAGTGGTCTGTATTATCTATTGGGCCAGGCCATAACAAACTTCAATGATCAGGACTAGAGGTGGGTAGCAGTCTAAATGACCCTTATATTATCTGAATAGTCAGGGTTCCCTCAAATCCTCTCAACAAGAACCTGGCAGCAGTAATAGGAACTCATTAAACTATTTTTAGTTTTGAAGATGTGAGTAAGAAGTAAGATGAAAGTAGTATTAACAGATATGCTATTTATCTAAAACTGTGTTATGATGAAAGCATAGGATATCAGAAAGTCCTCTTTCTTTAGCAATTTGAAGCTACCTTCATAATTTTGAGCATGGGCCTTGTGAACCTTGTAATTTATAGGAACTTCCTGTTCCTTGCAATGCCCATTTTGAGAGGTGGAGAGCTTCTGGGGCTGCTTGGCAAGAAGCTGACATGGGCCAAGGACAACCAATCCTTCTTAAATTATTGAGAACAGGAACAGAAGAAACACTTCCAAATTCCTTATATAACGCAACTATTATTCTAATCTCAAAACTCGGTTGAAATTTAATTATATTCTCAAAGTAGCAGCTATATCAAAATTAGAAATGAACTATGGATCTGAGCAGAGTTCCAAAAGAAGAAAGAAAATTCCTAAAAAGTATCTTAGAACTTCCCCTTAGAAAATAGAGAAATACAGATGAAATGTTCTTGAGATTTTATGTTATGTTGCTTAGAATGGTTAAGATCATTCAATATTCAAAATTCAAAATTCAAAAACAACAACAAAAAAACCCCAACAAAACCAAATATAAACCTACAACAAACAAAAAAGAAACAACAACAATTAAAAACAAACAAAAAAACCTAATCAAGCAATATATACCTGACACTAATGAATATATACCAGCTACTAATGAAGCTGTACTAAGGGGAGAACCCGCATTCACTGTTTGTGAGATTGCAAAGGGATTCAGTCACTGTTGAAATCAGTGTAAAGCATTCTCAGTGGTAAAAGAACTCCTTCTGTATTATGGGTCTGGATCACTTTTTGGAGTACACCCACGGTGTCCTAAAATAGAGATGGCTTACCAATGTTCATTGCTACTGTGTACCTAACAACTAAGAAATACAAATGACCTAAATGTTTTTAAATTCAGTAATGGGTGATAAAAAATATTGTACATATTCATGATTGAATTCTAATCAGTTGTAAAGAAAACTAAAATCATAAAATTTGAGCAATATGTAGTAGATTGGTTTTACTGTCCTAAACATTATTCCCTGTGTGATATAGCCCTTAAGTCCAATTAGATAACAGCCAATTACTCTCAAGAATAAAGCGCTGCTATTTAAGTACTGTGGATATCTTGACCATCTACTCATTGCTGCAGCTCACAACTTTTACAGCTGTTTAGAACTACTGTTTACATGGGACATTATAATAGATTACAGAAGAAACATTGGACTTTTACAGCATTGAGACTCTTAAAGACTATGGAATATTTTAAAGTTTGACTAAATGCATTTTGCATTGTGATATGATAAGAATATTATTGGGGACAGACAGTGGAATGTGGTAGTTTTAAAGAAAATGGCCACCATGCACTCAGAGGGCTTGCCAGTATTATGAGGTGTAGCTTTCTGGAGAAGATATGGCTTTGTTGGGGAAACTGCCTAACCAGAAAGTGAACTTTGATGTCTCAAGTTTAATCCTGGTATAGTGGCTCCATCTTTTTTTCTTGCTGCCTTCCAATTTAGATATAGAATTCTCAGCTCCTTCTCCAGCATTACGACTGCCTGTACACTGCCAGGCTTCCCTCCATGATGATGGACTAAAGCTCTGAAATTGTAAGCCAGACCCAGTTATGTTTTTCTGTATAAGTGTTATCATGGTCATGGTGTCTCTTCACAACAATACAAACATAACTAAGACAGTTACACAATTCCCATCAACGTAACCAATGAGTTGTGTGAGGTTACTCATGGGAATCTGGGTAAGGAATTATTTAAAGGAGCAGAAATAATTAAATGAAAACTAGATCATCAAAGCTCACCCCAATATGAATGAGCTCACAAATACTGAAAATGTGGAACATACTGTCCAGCTTCTAGACCTTTCAACAGTTTGAAGTCCTTTCCATGTTGGTCTAAACCTCTAGACAACTAGGCTTGTTTTTCCTTTTTGCAGGCATTTTGTTTTGTGATAGTCTTTTTTATCTTCTCCTGCCTAAGGGTGACTTGCCTTTATTGTTTACGTTTTGGAGGGAAGAGCTTGGTGTATCTGCTTAATTTCAGGGTTTTCCTGAAAGCAATTTTCAACTTGTTTCCCTTCAGCTCTAAGAGCTTTCCTGCAGGATGGATTGTTTCAAACTCTGAGAAACTATTACATAATAGCAACTCATCAAATTTCAGAGAATAAGTGACTCTGAGATACCAAACTAGAACTAATATATCTGCAGTACAATCTCTAAAGATAAGACTCAGGGAAAAGTTTAGAAAATGGAGGGGAAAAGACTGCATGATGAACAAAGAGGCTATAAATTAGAAGGTGAATGTGGGGCAGAAATCTCGCTGGGGGGGGGGGGAAGGGAGAGAGTCCGGCGACAGAGTCTCAGGGCGGTCTGGCACCAGGGCTTCCCGCGCCGCCAGCCCCACATTCATGCAGCTGTCGGTGGGCGGGCGGGCGGCTGCATCGGCAAGGTTCCAGGGTTCCAAAAGCTGGGAATCAGGCGGAGATACCATGGACACGTGGAGTCCGGTTTTCCAAAGCTTTTATTGTTCATGACATGGTGAATGGATGCAGGTGTTGTGCGCTTCTTCCCCCCCAAAGGCCAGGGGAGACCAGTCTTATAGGGAAGAGAGAAAGGGGAGGGAATAACTTAATTAGCTACGCCCCTGGCCTTTTGATAATTCATTAATATTTAAATCTCTGGAGGTAGAGACTTGTTAATCACGCCCTCTACCTGTCCTACGTGACTGAAAATAACAGGTTAAATGGAGTTACCTCCAAGGCCCAACAGGTGAACAAGGTGGGAAGAGTATAGGGAGAAAAGAGAAAGATAAAACATTGTAATTAAGTCAAAATAAAATTAAAAAATAAAATTAAAAGGAAAATATGATTATATAATTCAGGAGCCCAGGATTCCTTTTAATAGATAGTATTTTCTCAGTATAGTGGGGAAATTAAGCCCTACTCTGTTCCTCAGTGACATTTCAACAATATGGTTGCTTAAAGAAAAACACAATGAAAATGATATGTCAACACGGACAAGGAAAGTTCCACATGGTTTCATCGCTGGGTGTCAAAGTGTTCAATAGCTGTTAGGATAAGCATAACTAGTTATAGTCAAGGGTACAGTCTGATAGTATGCCCAATTCCAACTGGTTAACCTTAGACACATTCTCTTTGTTGATCTTTGCTGGTTCTGGTCACTCTTGCTAATTTGTGCTGATTTTGTCAATGCCTTGCTGTTTCTTTTGGATCATGCCACTGTTGCTCATTTGTACTTAGTATCCTGACACCACTGAACTATACTGCTGGTATCCAGATAATGGAGACTGGAATAGCCCCGAAGAACTACTTCTAGACAGGCCCACACTCCTTGTCCTATTTGCCATCTTTTCTTCCCTATGTTTAGACAGTGGGCTAGCAAGGGAGTGGAAAAGTTTGATAACTGTTATTAAAGTAGGTTTTGAAAAATCTAAGTCTACAGAATTATGTCAGATAAATTCATAGGTTGTGAAATAATTTGCATTTCAAATACATTATAATCTTGGGGTCATTTAAAGTAATGAATCTTCTCATTAAATGCCTGAAGCTATTATTTTAAAGCTCAGAAATTTTAACATAAGGAAAAATTGGAAGAATCACTTAGAGGACATTTTAAGTCACATTTTCTATGTTATTTGGATCATAACAATAGAATGATTAATCGTGTCTTCCACAGAAAAATCAATCATTTCCTTGAAGTCGAAATTAAGGAAATGGAGTCATTATATTATGCTACTTAGAAAGTTGCTACAGAAAAATGAAAAGTTAGATTGGGAAATATACTGATATTTACATATTTGTGAACGTTCTTTAACATAACCATACAGATGTTCTTAATATACCTCGCAATAACTACCATAGAACAATTTCTAAAAATGGTCCTATTGGCTTCATCCCTGTAACTATATGTCCTGTAAACTGCACATGAAAAGGTTGTGTAAGAGAATGAGTACTGTTGATGACAGTTATTTTTCAGACTTAAATGTTCATAAAACTGAGTTCATACCTCAACTTGCCGAAAAGCAAATTTAAAAAATAAAACTTGCTAATCTTTGCTATGATTTATTCTTTCTTCAGCTATGTTTTTCCCACTGCAAAGATTTTATCCTTGCTAGAATTCTAATAAAAAACAGAGTAAAATAGAAACTGAAATTAATAGGTTAATAATTGATAGCCATCCAATGTCTTACATAAAAGTGGATATTAAATCATTCCTCATATATCTGATTTACCATCAAACAATTGAAATAATTTTATCAATTTGTGAATTTCTAAAACTTCTTTTTTTGTTTTTTTGTTTGTTTGTTTGTTTTTTGTTTTTTGAGACAGGGTTTCTCTGTGTTACCCTGGCTGTCCTGGAACTTACTCTGTAGATCAGGCTAGCTTCGAACTCAGAAATCCGCCTGCCTCTGCCTCCCAAGTGCTGGGATTAAAGGCGTGCGCTACCACTGCCTGGCCCGAATTTCTAAAACTTCTAATCACTTAATTTTCCTTGATTCTCCCATGTCCTCTAAAAATTTTAGAAATTGTAATTGTCTAAACTTTTATATACTTGTGTACTGACTGGTTTCTGTGACCTAGACTCATCTGAGAATGGGGACCTTCAATGGAAAAATGCCTCCATAAGATTTTGCTTTAAGCAAGTCTATAGGGTATTTCTTTATTTTGTAATTGATGGGAAGATGGCTAAATTACTGCAGGTTAGGCCATCATTGGGCAGGTTGTCCTGGATCATATGATACAGAACAAACCCTGAAGAAAAGGCCTCCTCCTCATCTTCTTCATCAGCTTCTGCCCGCAAGTCCTGTGTTGTTTGAGTACTTGCCCTTTTCCTTCCATAATGAAGAGGGGAAGGATAAGCAACAAAAAACCTCTCCTTTCCTACTTGCTCTTGGTTATGGTGCTTCATCACAGCAATAGTAAACCTAACTAGTACAAGCAGCTTATTATTAAATCAATGAATAAAAATATAGTTATGAATATTCTAATATTTTATATCAGAATGCTACTGTACTTTATGCTATGTTTCAGTAGTATGTGTTAAAAGTCCTAGATAATGCTATTGAATTAAATTATATTCAATTCTTGTTTCCTGTGTTTTCTCCTGCCATAGTCACACTTAATTAACCCTTTCTTCTCTTGCATATATCATGTTTGTTTTACAGTACTCACTATGTTATACTTCAGGTTTATCATTTATTTTTGACTACTTTTCTAGCTTGACAAGGTCAATATGCATTATAATGTTCAGATATAAAGGCTAGTCAACCCACATATCTAATTCTCATAGCTTACTGATGAAACATATATAAAATTATATTAAATCTAGAAACTCTAAACACTTCTTACTATTTCTTTGCAGTGGTCATTAATTGTCCAAAGTTAGTTGGAAACATGTCTGTATGGTAAATAATTATTTGGAAAATGCCAAGATTTTAACTTTCATCTTTTATCAACTCATTTTATTTCCTATTTTCCATGATCATAAGCCATACTTTTGTCCTTTTCTCATTAGTTAAATGTTTACAAACTAAACTGAATATCAAAGAAATTTAAACATTGTATTCTTTTCTAAAAATACATAGCTTATTATAGGAAGTCCATATACTGACTAATATCCTATCACTTACTATATATAAAAGTAAAAGGGCACAACCAAGATTGCAATTCAGTTTAATTTTTACCACCTGCTTTAAATAATCAAACTGAAGTCAGAGTCCCTGTGTGAGAAGATAGAGGGAACAGTGATAGGTTTATTACCTCAGGCAGTAACTTGAGAAGCTATATTATATATCTATATTTATATATCTATTATATAACATATATAACATTATATATAACATATATTATATATAATATATATAACATATATTATATAATATGTAATATATATAACATATATATAATATATTATATAATATGTAATATATAACATATATTATATATAACATATATAATATATAACATATATAATATATATGAATATATAATCATATATATTATTATATATAATATAATATATATTATATATATTATATAATATATTATATAATATATATAATATATATATTATATATAATATATATATAATATATATAATATATTATATATATATATATAATAATATATATAATATATATAATATATATAATAATCATATATATTATTATATATAATATATAATATATAATCATATATATTATTTAGCAAACTTTCTTTTATTTTTATCATTAGACTTTGTAATAATTTATCAAATTTTTCTTTAAAAACTTGTATAAGAAAAACTCTACTTTGTATAGCATGATTGTAATAAAATACATGTGCAAATTATGAATATAAAATCTAATTAGAAATTGCTATGAGTTATTAGAACATAATCTGGATTGATGTTGTCCTTGAAATCTAAAACCCATGAGACTATGAGGTTGTCTTCTGGGTCCACTGACATTCTCACCTGCTGATCACTTAATGCAGTCTTTTAGCCTTAAATAATGACCTTTCACATGCTCTTAAAGACAAAAGTTCAGTCCTTAGTCCTTAGTCTTCAGTAATCTTCACATGTATACATTTATCCAAACACATATTCCTTTGTCACTTATATAACAAAATTTAGGTGTGCGTGTGCATGTGTGTGGGGGGCAGTTATCCAATGTTAAACATTATCTTTTCAACTGGACATAAGAACAACTTGTTCTTTTACATCTGATTTCACTCAGGGACCCACATATACTTGGATTGTAGGACACTTGTATTTGTTTGCCTTTTATGTTTTTGAATTTTGATCACAGAAATATGCTGCTTTTCCTCTGCCATGCGCTCTCATGTCATATGAAGAGGAATGTTTGGCAGACACTCAAATTTAAAATGCCACTGTTGCCATTTCCCAATTATAATTCCATCTTTCATACTCTCTATTTTCTTTTGTGCATTAATATCTAAAATAAAATATGCTTTTATTTTAACTCTTTTATGCTGCTTTCACTAGATAGCTACATGTGATTTTTTGGTTTGTCTTACTATTATGTTTTCAATGTTGAGGTATGTGCTGAGATCATTTCTGTTATTTTTTAAAAAAAAATATTTAACTTTTTATTGATTCTTCGTGAATTTTACATCATATAACTCAATCCCACTCATCTTCCTATACCTCTATATTTTCTCTCCAACAACAACAACAACAACAAATTTTGCCGTGAAAGCTTTTGTGTGTCATCTTTTGCTCAAAGGGTTTTACTTGCAAACTGTTCATTTCAATAAGTCATTGGTCTAGTTCAAGGCCTCTGCTTTTGCTACACTATCAATACTGGATCCTCCCCAGAATTCCACATGGATATCACATGACACTTCTGTGTCATGAAGTTCCTGTAACTTCGAATCTTCAGGACCAGATGCTTCACATGTTCCAACTGTTCATAGATGGGGTGGATGTTGGGGTGGGCCAACTCAAAGCCCTCAATTGGGGCCTGGGTTGTAGCTGAGCTTGCTAGCCTGCTAGCACCTATACCACTGGGGCTATCTCTTCCCCTTTTCCCAGGCAAAGTGTCAGGACAAGTCTCCTCCTTCCTGTGGTAGCTGTCGAGGGGTGGGGCAAGCCCTCAGTGCTGGCTTTCTCACACCAATATCACCAGGATCAGCTCTCCAGTGTTCTTGTCACCAGCTCTACTGGACTGCATAGAGGAGATGTGAGACCCACTCTCCTAAGCGCTATAGCCAGTGAGGGGCAAAGTTCTTGGACATTAACTTGATGCCAGGTGGCAGCTCAGACCAAAAACGTTAGCATGGCCTTTGGCAGTATCAACACAGACTCAAACTGCTGCAGGACCACAGATCCCTATATGGTCCTGGATGGCCTCAGGGGGCAGGACAGGCTATTCACATCTGCTATCTCTCCCCACCCTGGGGGTCCCAGTTCTGCCTCTCTTCATAATGTTCAAAGTGATCAGTTTCTCACACAAGATCATGAATTTTCAGGCAAATGGATGGAACTTGAAAATTCCAAGTGAAGTAACCCAGATCCAGAAAGACATGTATAGTATATATTCACTTATAAGTGTACATTAGCCATAAAGAACAGGGTAAACATGCTACAGTCCACACATAGAAAGAAACTAGTTAAAAAGAGGTCCCAAGGGAGGATGCAGGAACCTTACTCAAAAGTGGAAGCTAAATAATCATCTGAGGTAGATAGTGAGAGGTGATTAGGTAGGAGGAAACATGAGGAGGGGAAGGAACTAGGTTGGACATACTGTGCAGGAAGAGGGTGGGCAAGAGACGGCTCAGAGCATGGATGGAATTTAGCAAGTTGGGCAATGTCTCTGGTGATCAGCTCAAAGCCTGGGATGAGAAAGGATATGGAGAGTTTATGGATGTGATCCTAGCAGAGATTTGTCTACTAGAAGTCCTGCCTGGATACAAGAGGTGGCCACTTTAGTCCCCCGTGGTAGAAATCTCATCTTTAAAAAAATTGTCTTGTCTATAAGATGTTTAGGGATAAACATAAAGCAGAGACGTTGGGAACAGACAATCAATGACTGCCCCAACTTGAGACTCATCCCATGTGAGAGGGCCAACCCCTGACAGTATTAAAGACACATTGCTATGCTTGCAAGGAGAAACCTTGCAGAATTGTCACCTGAGAGGCTTAATTCAGTACCTGATGGAAACAGATTCAGAGATCCATAGCCGAACATCTTGTAGAGTCCAGGGAATCCCGTGTAAGAGTAGAGGATAGAATTGAGTAAGTTGGAGGGGTTAAAGACACCACAGGAAGAACCCATGTAGGCAACTAACCTGGGACCATGGGGACTCACAGAGACAGGGCCACCTACCAGAGAGCATGCAGGAGCTGAACCTAAACCCCTATACATTGGTAACAAATATGCAGTTTGGTCTTCCCGTAGGTCCCCTAACAAATGGAAAGGTAATTGTCTAGGTCTCTGTTCTCTGCCCCTGGATCCCCTTTCCCCCTACCTGGATTGTCTGGTTGGGCCTTCAGTGAGAGAGGATGTTGCTGGGACTGGAACCTAAGGGTTTAGTGATATCCAACATGTCCCCTTGAGAGTGAAAGGGGCAATGGGAGTGGAGTTTGTAAGAGTGGGACTAGGAGGAGAAGAGGAAAGGGAGCTGTTATCAGGATATAAAGTAATAAAATAATAAAACAAAACCTGTGTGAATAACTAAGAGCTCTAAAATTAGATTTCAAATCTGCATATTTTACAATAACATGGAAGAAAAGTGAAATAACAGTGCTATGAACCAGGAAGGAAGTTACATTATATAAATATACACATTTATCAATACATATCTCCTTACATTCATAAGAGAATTACATAAATATCTACATTTAATTTAATGGTCATGACACAAAAGAGGTGCAAATACTGAATGTTCTGTTCTTTTCATTATAAAATATTAGATAGTGTATTCTACATAATTACAAAATTAATTCAGTGATCCAAAGATAACATTACTTATTCACCTGAGCTTTCTCTACTTCTTCTTTCAAATTATGTGAATAATGTGCTTCAACCTATTGTTATATATTTCTAAAGTCGTGCCATTTTTAGTATTCTGTCTTGGTGTTCATACATATAATTTGTAAGTTACTTTTTTTCAGAAACATTACTTTTCATTTTGTAAAATAATTTAATAAAATCATATCTTGATTTAAATTTATTTTACATAATTTAGTGTTGTCCATGCTTTCAGCCAGTTATTTGTTCAAGTGTTTTAATTTTAAATATCATGTGCCAAGTTCCTTAGTTCTAGTATTAGCAATTAAATTATCCCTTGTAGTTTTTAACAAATATAATTTCATTAATAGATTAAAACTAAATAATCACTACCTTTATGTTATGGTTAGAGAGTGTTGTCTAGTACGTTAAGGAACATTGTCCATTAGACAGAACTTGAAATAACCTATGAGATTGGCCTCTAGGCACACCTATTGATTGTGTTAAGTGAATCAGGAAAACCCATTCAATGTAGATGGAAAAAGAAGCAAATAATAAACATATGTTCATCTCCCTTTGCTTCCTCTCTGTGATTGTGATGTGACCAGCTACTTCAAGAACCTACTGCTTTGACTTTCCTGCCATGTGAACTTTAGCATAGGGTTAAATAGACCTTTTCTCCCTGAATTTGCATGACTTCTATTTCAGGAATGGGGACCCAATATATGCCTTTCTTTATTATTCTACACCATTATTATTTCACTTTCTTTCCATACCATATGATGTAGATTTGAAACATAGCATGAGAGCATTTACTTACTGAAACATAGTTTCAGTACAAGAATAGGTACCTGTTAATATATAGCATCTCATAGTGTTATTGCTAGTAGGCATATAATTATATGCTATGAAATTACTGGCATCTATCATCACAAGGATTTATACTGTTTGTTTGCCTGTATATAGAGGTATATTTTTATTAAATTTTCATTTGCTGAAAGTGTGTATCTTGGAAAAATATTAGTGGTACTCAACCTTCCAATACTGTGACCCTTTAATAGAGTTCCTCATTGTTTAGTAACACCAACCATAAAATTATTGTCATTGCTACTTAATAACCATAATTTGCTACTGTTCTAAATTTTAAAGTAAATATAAGTGTTTTCCAGTGATCTAAGGTGACCCCTGTGAAGGAATCAGTTATCCCTCAAAGAGATATGAATCCACAAGAGAACCTCTTTGTTATATGATCACCGAGACACTCACAATAAAACAATATTCAAGAAAACGCTGAAAAAACGTGAACCACTTTTTCTGAATTTGTTCTTCATATGATTATATATGTGTGTGTATGCATATATATAAAAATCACTTACTATATATTTAAAGTTAATATCTTTTAATAATGTATTCTTCTTTCATACACCTTATCTCAATTTCAGTTCCTCTTCTTCCTCCCACCCTCACTAAAGCCTCTTTCCTTTCCCTGATCCATTCATCCTCCATTTTCCTTCAGAAAACCAAAGACCTAACAAGCATATAAACTAAACATGGCACATCAAGGTGGCATGAGACTAGGCATAGTTCTTTATTCTAAAGCTGGACTAGGCAACAAAGGAGGAAAATGTTCCATAAGAACTCTTAATATTAAGAATCTCAGTGTTCCCGATAAGGCAGCACAGAATAACATCAAAATAAAAAACAGGACACATTTTTTTTTCTGCCTCCATAAAACATACCTTATCATCAAAACTAGATAGCATATTGGGATAACACACACAAAAAACATATTCCAAATGTCCAAGTGAAATAAAGATTTGTTTCTTTGAAAAGATCAACAAGACTGACAAATATTTAGCCTAATTTACCATAAAAGAGAATAAATCAAATTAATAAGATCAGGGATGAAGAGGAAAATATTACAGCAAATACTGAAGAAATTTAGAAAATCATAAAAATATACTTTTAAGACATATATTCTACTTAATTAGAAAATCTAAAATAATTTGCTCTTTCCAGTTATAAAATGGGGTACAGTGCTAAACATAATTCTCAACAGAGGAATCTTGAATGTCCAAAGAGCCCTTAAAGAAATAGTCAATGTCTTAGTCATCAGGGAAATTTTAATCAAAATGACTTGGAGATTCCACCTTATACCCATTAGAATAGCTAAGATCAAATACTCAATGAACAGCACATGCTGGTGAGTATATGGAACAAGGGGAACAGTCCTCTGCTCTTGATGAGAGTGCAAACTCTTACAATCCTTCTGGAAGTCAATTTGACAGTTTCTCAGAAAACTGAGAATAGTTCTACCTTAAGATCCAGCTTTACCATCCTGAGCACATATATAATACATGACCCACCGTCCCACAGGACCCTCTAACAACTATGTGAATAGCAGCTTTATTTGTATTAGGCAGAAATACAACCTAGATGTCCCTAAACTGAGGTATGGATAAAGTAAATATGTTTCATTCACACAATAGAATATTTGTCAGCTACTAAAAACAAGGACATCACGAAGTTTGCAGGCAAATTGATGGAACTAGTAAATATCCTGAGTGAGGTAACTAACCCAGACTCAAAAGGACATGCCTGGGATATACTCAATGTACTCATTTATAAGTAGATATTAGCTGTAAAGTACAGGATAACCACATTGTATAGACCTCCCCCCACCAAAAAAAAAAAAAAAAAAAGCCAAATAACAAGGAGGGTCCAAGGGAAGATGGTTGAATTGTTCTCAGAAGGGGTAATAAAGTAGACACCAGAGGTGGAAAGGGGGATGGTACTGTGTGGGCAAGGAACAGGGAGAGTTGTAAAGGGGGATCAGATGTAGAGAGAGCTGGGGAGAGAAAATGGAAATCAGTGGTGGATAGTGGCAATCTCTAGTATATGCGATGACCTGGGATGAGGAGAGGACCTGGGTTGTGGATGAGGTTGATTTTAGCTAAGCAGTGGGGGATATAGATCCTGATGTTGTCACTCCCTATAACTAGGCAGGACTTCAGTGGAGGGATAAAGTCAGCAACCTACCTACAAAATCCTCCATGCGAAATATGTCCTGCCTACAAGATATGCAAATATAACAGAAAGAGTTGAGACTGAAGGAATGGCCAACCAATGACTGCCCTAAAATGAGACCCATCCTATAGGCAAGAACCAATACCTAACACTATTAATGATCCTCCGTTATACTTACAGACAGGAGCCTAATGTAATTGTCTCCTGTGAGGATCCAACCAGCTAATGGAAATAGATGCAAAGACCCACAGCCAAATATTAGATGGAATTCCGAGAGTCATATGGAAAAGTTGAGGGAAGGATCAAGGAATTCCTACAGGACAAAGAACCCACAGGAAGACCAACAGAGTCAACTAACCTAGGACCTTGGAGGTTTCTAGAGACTGAACCACCAATCAAAGAGGAAGCACTGTCTGGACTTAGGCCCCACGGCACAGGCGTAACAGATGAGTAGCCTGGTATTCATGCGTGTGCCTCAACAGGAGAGGAGGATGTCCCTGAATCTCTTGACTGCCTGCCTATGTATCCCATTCCCCTAACTGGACTGCCTTGTCTGACTTCAGTGGGAGAGGATAAGCCTAGCCCTGCACAGACTTAATATGCTGTAAAGTGGGTGTGGGTGTGAAGGTGGGGATGAGACAGTGGGAAGGCTTAGGGTAGTGATACCTACTTAAAGAAGGAGGACTGAGAGGATGACCAGTGTGAGGGGTTACTAGGAGAAGGTGGTGAGTTGATATTGGGATATAAGGTGAATAAATAAATAAGTTTAATAAAAATTAAAAATAAAATAAAAACTAATTATAAAGAAAGATGATCCACTTCTCTGAATTTTTATGCAATTTGTGACAATTCTTTTTTAACTAAGAAATTTACCTACTAACAGGAATGGCATCGTGAAAATTTTAAAGCATAATTTGATTAGTATTTTTATGAATATAGTCTTACATGTTAGGCTTTCACATACCCTTTGTGATATGAAGCACTCACATGTAATCAATTGTTTCCTGTAAAATACATTAAATTTACATTCACTTGAATTATTTGGAAGTATTCATTTCAAGCCTTCATTGACTAACACAAATCATAATATCTAATTTTTAACAATTGTGAATTATAAAATAGCGTTTAATTGATATGATTTGAATATTAGTGAAAACCAGTTTTGATATACTGAGTAAAAATTTTAGCTTTTCTGTTATCAAATACTGTCTTATCCAAGTTATGTTTTTATTAGAATAATCTCAATTGAAATAATCTGTGCCTGTCCTTTTCAATTAATTTTATTCTAGTTTATTCTGACTTTGAATCTTTAATTTTATACCACATTAGATCAGAATCTTTTTTTTTGACTACCTCTAATATATTACTAATACATAAGATGAAAATCCCATCTATCCAACTACTAATGATATTTATGCTTGTTAAAGTCATATGCATTTCACTGTACTCTTCAGTATTCAACTTCTGGAATAAAAATTAATTATAATCTATGGCAATACACATTGAACTATGGATTTCATAGCATTGTTCTGCCTGCATTAAGTAATTCTGATGTGCCAAACGTCAGTTTCTCTTGTTGCTTTCTTAGATGTTTCTGCTCTAGTGTCAGCATACCATACCATACCATACCATACCATACCATACCATACCATACCATACCATACCATACCATAGTATCCTTTAGCTGCATCACTTTCCTTTCAAGTCATTAGTGTTTTGGTTGTGTCTCCTTTCTTCCACAGTTTAATGGCCTAGATCAATGATGACAACATTCTTGATAAACAAAAACAAGAAAAACCCTATCTGTGTATGAATTAATTTTTTATCTTTGTGTGTATTACAAATAGCAAAATAGCATTGGAAAATGTTATTGAAAAAAAACTATACTTTAATCCCATTAAGTTTCAGTCATCATTCTCAATTCTCTTTCACTTTGCAATGATTATTCGAATGATTCGTGTATTTGTATTTTTTATATAAATTCCAACCATTTCAAATAATTTTCAGCATTTTTAATAATTTTATTAAAAGGAAATTTAAGGTTCTCTTTTGAAGTCTTTTACTTAATTTTTTAAAAATAGAATTAAGAAAAAGACTCAGAAAAAGCTCAAGGACAAATTTGAGAGTAAAAAACAAAGACATAAATCCTGACAATTGCTTAGAGGAAGTGATGGAGTAAGAAAGTAACAGCTTGGGACTGAGGGTCAGCAAGCATCTGCCTGGCAGACAGGAAAGAGAAAGTTCCATAGAAGAAGTGAGAAGGCAACAAGAGTGAGGGAAGGACTGCTTGGGCTCTTGTTGGGGGCCGACTTTTAGCGGAAAGCGGCTATCAGCTTTGCAGCCATCTTGAGCCATATACCCTGACATGAGACTTGGATTACAATAGCCTACAACAGCTGAGCACACTCTGATAATCTTGGTTTAGATACCTTGAGATTAAAGGTGAGTGAGATTAAAGGTGTGTGAGATTAAAGGTGTGTGACTTAAGAGTGTGACTTAGAAGTATAGAGATCAGAGTTAGAGACAAGACCTAAGGGCATGATTAAAGGTGTAACTTAGAGGCGTGGCTTAGAAGTGAGACATATAAAAGGCAGAGGCAGACAGTAGAGATTCAAACTATAGAGGGAGAATCAGACAGGAGACACTTAGAGGAAGAGAGACTGAAGAATAAACGGGATTGAATCACACCCTGTCTGGTCTCCATTCTTTGAGTCTGCCCTCACCCTCACTCTTGCTGAACCCCGACCCGCAGTCCGGAGCAGCAGCTTGGGCTGGGATACAGTGGCCGCCCAAATGTGGGTCGGCCGGGGCCCCAAATATTTTGCCTGGCCTGCGACGTTTTTTGGCCGCCCCAACGTGGGGCTAGTGTGGACCCCAACAGGCTCTTGCCTACTCTCTGAAAAAAATAGAAAAAAAGAAAAAGTTACATTTTTATGAATGACAACTCAGATAAATGAACATACAAAACAGAGGAAAGCTCTGTATGTCTCAGTACCCATGGAGAAATCTCAGGAAGGATAAGTATAGGATTTCATTAAGAATATAATAATTTCTTCCACCTCATTATCACATTTTCAGGAGAATCATATTATTTGTGGGGTGGAACCCTGGCCAGGTTATTGACAATCTTTTTTAAGGGAGGAGGTAATGCTTTATAATCTTTTAATTTTTGGAGAAGATCAGAATGTCCTGTCTCAACACAAGGACAGAAGTACTTCAATTTTTTATTATCAGAGAACAGATTTTGTTGTATTTAAAAAAAAAAAAAAAGAGGCAGGATATGTGCTGTGGGAGGGGTGCCTCTGCAGGCCTATGCTGAGGCATCCCTTCCCCCTTAAGTAACAGCTATGGCACAGGTATAGTATAGAATAGAGTTTATTTAGGGCACAGGATGGGGAGTTGAAAAGGGAGTAGAAGCAGAGAGAGAGAGAGAGAGAGAGAGAGAGAGAGAGAGAGAGAGAGAGAGAGGAGGGGGAAGGGGTCAGGAAGAGAATCGAGTGGAAGAAAGAGAGAGGGGCAAAAGAGCATAAGAGAGTGAGGCAGGGCCAAAGGCCCCTTTTATAGTGAGCCAGGCCTATCTAGAAGGAATGCCAACAGATTTGCCATAACTCATCCCAACATCTCCATAGTTTTGTATAATTATAAGGAGGAGCTGTTGGGTTGTTAATCTTTAATGTTGCATTTCTATAGGAGTTACTGTGTGAGGCCAAACATGAAGGAGGGAACATAACTTCAATGTCTTCAAAGCCACTAATTCCTCCTCTAAGAGTACCTAAGAATCTGAACCGTAAATCCTTCAGTTCTCTCTCATATGGCTTCACACTCTAGAGATCAAAAGTCATCAGATCCACGAGGATGAACACCAGTTGCTCTCATTCCACTCCTCTTCAATTCTTCCTTGCTTTCATAACAATAAGCTCCTTCTGTGGGCCCTTTAGGACTTAGAATTTATACAGACACTTTCTGATAATTTTTAAGTTGTGTTAAATGTTTTAATTTTTATTTTCATAATCTTCTCATTATTCCCCCTGCCCACTACTATCGTGTCTCTACCTCCTAGTTCACCTGTTTCTGTTTTCCATTTCATCTTCATTTTCCCTTAATAATTCTGTCACCATTGATGTTTAGTGGTAAATCAAAGCATATAAACTTT
The DNA here is from genome assembly GCF_011762505.2 of Arvicanthis niloticus. NCBI lineage: Eukaryota > Metazoa > Chordata > Mammalia > Rodentia > Muridae > Arvicanthis > Arvicanthis niloticus. The sequence goes on from NC_133433.1 coordinate 6,309,866, forward strand.
AAGAGAAAATACCTGCTTTTAATATATAACTACTTCTAACCATTTATTCTATCACCAAAACTCATTTACTATAAATAATATGTGAAGTGTGTTTTATATGGAGTTGTTTTGAAATATTAGATAAGAAGAGGGAATTGAAAAGTTCATTCTCAACCACATGCTTCCCAGGTACAATTTACGATGTTTGAGTATTTCAGTATTTATGTGACCATCTTCTGGCACAATTGTTATGATTTAGTGGTGAAACCATCATTTTATCCTTTGCATATTGGTGCCTCTCAAGCCAAGTATGTCGTTAGAGACGCAGGAATACAAATAGGCAGAATTCCTGTGATGCAAACCGCATGGTTAATGGTCAATAAATTGATGTACTAATGTCCTTATCAGTAGTCCATAGTTACTCTTTTGATACATACTTTACGAATTTTTTTCTTTTCTTAACTATAAAAAAAAAAACAGTGAATGCCTTCATTATGAAGAAAATCCTGAGATGATAAAAAAGAAGATAAGGAAGAAACTGAAAAATGAAAAGCTCTATGATAGGTCCAGTGAAGATTAATTGTCGTTTATTGAGATACAGGCATATATACACTCAAAGCTACACTATCTACCTCTGCCTTCAGACTTTCTGCTCTCTCTTCTTCCTTTCTATGTTCTCCTTTTTGGTGGCCACCATAGTGTGCAGTTTATCTTCTCTACTGTTACATCTCTGGCTTTCATAAATCATTTTTGAATATCCCTTTGTGTCAGTTTCAATTTCCTTCTTCTAAGAGATCATGAACCCGTTATGGGAACCCTCATTGTAACAATGTTACCTGAACAATTCTAATTCTGATTCTGGATGCTTGATTACAATCCTTCCTCAACTACTCTCCTCAGAAACTGTAAGATATTACTTTGGGTATTCTTTGGAAATTGTTAAATTCCAAGATATTTAAGACATTTTTGTAAGTGAGCTTGGGTGTCCTCCTTTCCATAAGAAAGATTAGATAGGCAACCTTGCTATTTTTTATTAATTATTATTCTGCGTGTGGATGAGGGCAGTGGACTGTGCCACCAGACAGAAAACCTGATAAATTTGAGCAGATTAAGGAACCCAGAAATTCTCATAATTGAAAAGGGTAAGCATTTAAATCTACTCCTGACCAGGTTCCTGTCCTAGAATGTGTGACCACAACACCACATTTTGAGGAATGTGACAGTCATTTAGGTACAACACCTGAAATTCGTCCACATACAGACGAGGCATCCTAATATCTCAGGCAAAGTGAACAGTAAGCATCTGCCTTTAGATCATAACACACCCTAAAACTTTATAATGTCCTATCCACATGGAATAAAGTGCACTAGTTATTTCACCAAAGGTCATCTGAGAGTGCCTGTCATATTGATCTGTAACACTCCAGGGAAGAGTATTCCCTCTCAAAGCTTTTGTAGCTGGACCTCAACATGTCCCAATTGGCTTAATGCTTTGTGGCCTTGACCTCAGCCCCTACCAACTCTGAGGAACCATGGCCACAGAAGAGGCCCAGCAGTCCTCCTTTCTCTGGCTTCCCCTTAGAGAGCTGCAAGTCTTTGGCCACGTCTTCAAGGCCAGATTAGGCCCTCAGCTCCCTGTGAACAGTAGGTAGACTGGCGTTTGTGGTGTGTGTGTTTGTGTGTGTGTGTATGTGTGTGTCTGTGTGTGTGTGTGTGTGTGTGTGTCTGTGTGTTAGCTGGCACTTGCTTGTGAGTGCAACAATGCACATGTGGAGGTCAGAGTCCATGCTTTTTTTTTTCATCATCATGTCTCCAAAAGTTGAGCTCAGGCTGTTGGGTTCACCAGCTGAACTGAATCACCATCGTGCCACTCCTAATAGGTTTTGATTTTTGGGGGGTTTTGTTTTTGTTTTCTTTACACCGAGGCATGTATTTTGCTACTGGGCATGGAAGAGAGAAGAAAGACCTTTATGTAAGAATGTAGAGGGTCTGGTAAAGAGTTTCCATGTTCCCTTTAGTTGGTGTCTCTGACAGCTTATATGTCTAGCTCTAAGTAAAGCTGAGTATGATCTTGAATTTTTACTTCCATATTAGTTACATTGGTTATTAACCTATAACACAGAAAATACTATTTCAAACATCACATTTTAAATTCCAGAAAACAAATGGAGCTTAGTGATAGGCAGATTCACATCACACTAAGGGATTTGATTACAAAATGATGTGTGGTGCTAAATTTGATAGTCAATTTGAGAACATTTCTAGAAAGTATTAACTGATAGAAGACTTGCTATAGAGTGGGCAGAAGTTTGGTTGGCAGCCCAAATATAAGATGCCCGAAATAAAAACAGTGCACCTGTGCCAGTGTGTACCCTGCTTGCTGATAATAGCACCAATTCTGTTGCTGCTGCTCCCAGCTTTATCACTGACACTGGAATCCAGCTTCTTCAACCTTTCCACATGGACTAAGGCCCAATTAATCTCCAGAACCCCCCCTAGCTACTCAGCACCAAATTGAGACTTTTGGAGAATATGACTTTGTGGCCTGAATAGTTTCTGGGTTTACAGCCTCTTTCCAGCATACAGATAGCCACAGTTGGACTACCCAGCCTCTGTTTTGTAAACCAATAAAAAAACGTGTGTGTGTGTGTGTGTGTGTGTATTCTATCATGTCAGTTTTCTAGAGACTGCCAATACAATAATTAACCTTTTCAAGCAATAATTTAAATTAATGTGATAGGATTAAAATGACAAAGAATAGTTGGATTAGATGAGTGTAGGAGCCATTATCTCTAAACATTAAATGAAGTCAGATATTTTAAGTGGGAATTCATCATTTATTTCTAAAACTGATGTCATTTATCTTCAAAATTAAACACATTTTTTTTTATATTTTGTAAGCATTAGTTAAGGTCATAACTATACATTCATAAAGATACAAATATAATTACTTTTAAAAGGAAGTATTTATATCCAAGGTGCACCAAAAGGATTCAGCCAGTATAACACAAAACTGAAATATTTAGCTGTAGATATATTCTGTCCCTTTATTTAATGTGGGGATAATTATAGAGTTGATTGATTTAAAAAAAAAAAAAAAAAAAAAAAAAAAACAAAAAAAACCAAGGCCTGCAAATGCCACCTCTTTGTAAGATCTCCTTGGTTTTTGGTATGCATTTAATTAGATAAAATTGTTTGCTTATTTTTTGATTGACAGATTATAAAATTTTCAGGTGAGAAAATTACTAACATGAAAGAGAAGACAAAAAGCCATAGTTCCAGAAAAACAATATTTTTTCTTCAGATATGTAAAGTAAGTTTGGAACAATAAGAACTGGTTTTATATGAAGCTGGAGAGTGGGTGGACCAGAAAGCACTGGGTCTTGTCATGGTCCAGGTTATATGATAAAATGTTTTCATGCAGATATCTCAAAACTGCTTTCTTGCCTTTTGCAGTTTTTATAATACTTCAGTAAATGTAAAAATAAAAGGTGCAATTTATTTTATAAATATGAGATAGTCAGCTCCTATTTGGAAGTATGATGAGAAAACACATTCCCCCAAATAAACTGGTGTCTGTTAGAAGACACTGTCTGGTTTTGACACAGATTAAGTTGTCTGAGAAGCCTGTGAGTTAGAAAAAATTCATTCATAGAAGAAAATCTAAAGTTTCCCATAGAGAAAAATTCTAGTTTTTAGCATTCAGCAGGAACTCACCAGCCCTCAGGAAGTAGAGGCAGGAGGGTCATGAGTTTGAGGCCAGTCTGAACAATGATTTTGAATCCTGAAGCAAACAAAAACCAAGCAACCAAACAACAATAACAACAAGGAAGACAAAAGAACAAAATATAGTTCCTCATTTTATGTAACTAAGATACTTAAAATTCCACTTCAACTTAGATTTTTAACTTACCTTAAGTGTATGAGTAACAGCCCTGATACAAAACAACTAAAATCACAGGGAAAAGCACTGCGGAGCAATGGACAATGTTGGAAATAAAAAAACATTAAAGGGCAGCAGTACAATTTGACCCTCATGATGTCAAGAATGTCAGCTTAACAACTACAAATTGACAGTGGTCTGGTTCTTGCTATTACTAAATACAAACATTATGTACTCTTCTCATTCTAGAGCTGTGGTTTGTTCTATTTTCAATAATCATTTTCCTCTTTTACATGGTGTTTCATCTTACAAATAATTGTGCACAGAACAGTTGGCAATAAACATGAGGATTTGAAAGCAAAAATGGAAGAGCCATAAGCTCTTGGTATTAACATATGAAATAGGTATCCAACTGTTAAAGATAATGTGGAAAACAACATTATCAGTTCAATTGGTACACAGTTCAACTTCTGGAGTTTATCCAAAAAAAAAAAAAAATTAATGAGACTAGTTTCTGATTTTAATGGAAGTGCTTCAAGTTTTCTCTGTTTTTGAATTTGTTTGTTGTTAGCTTGCTGTATATTGACCTAATTTTTAAAAGATGTGTTCCCTGTATCCCAAGATTCTCTAAGATTTTTATTATAAAAGATGTTGGAGTTTGCAAAAGGTCTTTTTACATCCAATGAAGGAGACAATCATATGGTTTTTGTCTGTCTTTATGGACTACTACATTTAATGATATATAATGAAGAATGCCAGAATCTCTAGGAATGTGAATGATTACTTTTATGCCTTTTTGTATTTATACAAGTATTTTGTTGAGTCTTTAAAATATATTTTAGAATTATATTCATTTATTTACTTTGTATTTGAGTGTTTTGCCTTCATATATGTATGTATGTACACCATATACATATTATTTGCCCATATAGGTCAGAAAAAGACATTGGATCCCCATGTAACTGAACTTACAGACAGTTTTAAGCCAAGATATGGGTCCTGAGAATTGAACTTAGATCCTCTGGGAAAGAAGCCAATGCTATTAAACACTGAGTCATTGTTCAAGCACCTTAATGAGAATTTTTGTGATCATGATCAGTAGAGATATTGGCCTATAACTTTGTATTTTTTATAGGTCCTTTTTTCTGGTTTTGGTATCAAGATAATAGTAGATTCACAAAATATTCACAAGATATCACAAAAATTTTGGAATATTCATTTTCTATTTTACAGAATAATTTGAAGTATGTTGGTATTAGTTCTTCTTCAAAGAACCATTAAAATTTGAGTGAATTCATCTGGGACCTTTGTTGTTGGGATATTTTTAGTTACTGTTTCTATTTTGTTGGTTCTAGGTCTGTTTAAGTTACTTATTTCATAGTGATTTAGTTTGGTAGTCAATATATATTTAGGAATTCATCAATTTCACTTGGCTTCTTCATTTTGATGAGAATTTTTTAGCATTACAATTTTGAGATTGTAATTTAATTACAGTTCTTTCTTCCCCTTCTTCTCTTTAAACCTTCCAATACATTACTTCCCATTATCTTTCAGATGCATGACCTCCTTTTACAAATGTTATCACATGCATTGTTGTATATACATATACACATACACATATACATATTCTAAGTATAACATGTATGTTGAATCCATGTTTTGTTGTTTGTATGTTTGTTTTTAAGACCATTTAGTACTGGACAAACAAATTGATATACTTTTTCCTGGAAAGAATCACTTCTACTTCCAGATTTACTCAGTTGCCTGCTGTACTATGTGTAGGGTTGAGGCACTGTGGTCATTTCCCTGTATAGTTTGTCATGGTTGTTGTTTTCTCATTGCTCAGCTCACATTAGTTGTTATGGTCATGGTGTCGCTTCACAGCATTAAACCTTGAAATAAAACAGAAATTAGTACCAGGTACTAGGGTACTGCTATGATAGGCTTGACCATACTTTTGTTTGGAGAAAGTGAAATTTGAGTCTTTGGGTTATGAAAGCAGAAGAATTCTTTAAGCACAGCTTAAAGGGCCTTACTAGTGAAAGCATTATAAGGCAGTGATACTGAAGGTTATTTGTACTGTGGGGGTTTGGATCAAGACATTTCAAAGAAGAATAATTTTACTATTTGGCCAAGAGATTGATCTTATGATATTTTGGAAACAAATATGGAAGCTTTTGCCCTTTTAAAAAAACTCAGTCTGAGTCTAAATTGAAGAGTTTGGGATTAATTGCTTTGGCAGAGAAAATTACACTTCAGTCTAGAATTGATTCTGTCCTGTGATAATTACTGTTCATTCCTTTGAAAGTTTGTAATAAAAAGAAGCAAGCTGAGTAAGGAAAAATACAGTTCAAGGAGAAAGGGGGTACCAAAAAGGGAAATGGAGTAAATCAAGTGTTCAAGGAGATAGACAAATTGAAGAAAAGCCTGATGTTAAATGAAATAAAGGGAATGGTGACCTCAGGGCAAGATCCCACCTGGTTAAGCTTCCAACTTGTGAAAAGGAATTAAAGGAAATCTCAGAGTTGGGTGTGGTAGTGCACACCTTTAATCCTCACACTCCAGAGGTAAAGAAATGCTGAGCTTTGATTTCAAGGCTACACTGGTCCACAGTTCATAGACAGTGAAGAAATCTAATGAAGTTGTAATTGATTGAGGGAGCCTTGTTTCAGCCTGAGAAAGCAGCTGAACTTGGCAGCCTTATCCATGTGATTCTGGCTTTATAGTCAAGCTTAGAAGAATGGGATAATGGAATCTCCCTCTGCAACTAAGGGAAGCAACTGAGGCCAGACTTGTCAGGGGTGTCTCTGTATAGAGGCCTAGAGAAGCCATTGTGTGAAGCTGTGAAGGTGAAGTCTTGATTAACTTGGAGATCACAAAATGTTGGAGATGGCAGAGCTGTGTTCTATCTAACAAGGAGAGCATCTAACAGGGAGTGGAAACATCCCAAGGGAAAGAAGTATGTTGTAGTCAACAAAGCTAAAAGAAATTGGTGATCTGAAGAGAGCTTTGACATTAGACATGGAGATGCAGAGTTTGGAGTTTGCCCAGAGGCTTTTCAGTCTTGCTTTGGTTTGGTATTTCTTCATTATGCTCCTTTCCACCTTTTTGGAATGGTCATATCTATCCTCTGCTATTGTGTGTTTGAATTATATAATTACTTTTTGATATTTATTTTATATGGGACAATAGTTGAAAGATTGCATGAATCTCAGAAGAGACTCAGAAGAGTTTTTAAAAGAGTTGAGCCTGTTAGCCTGTTAGCCTGTTATAGACTATGAAGACTTTTGAAATTGTACTGAAAGTAATTTTCCATAAAAGCTACCAGCCTATGGGAGCTAAGATGTGGTATGTCATGATTTGAAAGAAAATGGCCCCCATAGGATCATAGGGATTGGCACTTTTAGGAGACGTGACCTTATTGGAACAGTTGTGGCCTTATTGGAAACTGTATGTTGTAGTCAGTTCCTACTTCCTGGTGATCCACATTTAGAAAACCCAGCTACCTTTCTAGCACCGTATTTGCCCTGAGCCTACTGCAAGAAAAAAATAAAATGAAAACACTACCATCACCAACAGCAACAACAAAAAACGAGAGATAAAAAATCCTCCTTTCTTGGGGGGTCTAGAAATGAGGACTTTATCGCATCTGAGTAATTGTTCTTTCTGCACACTATCTCGAATCTTGTTTTTCTCTAATTAAGAAATATTTTCTTCTTGTTGCCTGCCTTGATTTTGCTCTGCTTTCCATATTCAAACCTAGTATTGTCTTTACTTTTCAATTGCAGTAATATAAATAGTCTGAGAAAAAGAAAATTCTATATTCTCTTCAAATGGGTATTATACTTATTTATATTACTTAAATTATAAATTTAAGGGAGAAAAGGGTCAAAGGGAATTTCTTTTATGTATCTGCATCATAAAAAATATTTTACCTTTTGAGATTATAATTATACAATTCATCACTTCTTTTTTTTTCTTTCTAAGTCTTCCCACACACCCCTCCTTGCTCTCTTTCAAATTCATGGCCCCTCTTTTTCATTAATTGGTTTTTGTAAATAATAGATCTTAAACAGGAAAGATCAGATTAGGAATTCATTAAGGTCTTTATGTATTAAATCAGTAAAATCAAATTATCTGAACAGGCTTCTCCTCCTTTTATGGTTGATAATAGGGGAGGAGATGATACAATTTTCTATATGCATTACTTTAATCATATGATGCCATGGAAAGAAAGACTAAGAAGATCTGGAAAACTTTCCAATATATCTTAGTTTGTCTCATAAATGGATATTCATAAGCAAAGGCTCTTGTAGACTGTGTCGTAGACTGTGTCTTTATTTATTGGTGTCTCTGAAACCCATGGGCCCCAAGAGAGTAACTCTTGATGTTTCTTAACACGGGCCTGGGCTAAATATAAGCTATAAGATTCTAAAAGAGGCTTTTAGTGGAGAATCTCAATTAGAGTATGTGAAAATCAACAGGAATAGAAAGTCTTCACAGCTATGAGCTGATCCCAGCATGAGTTGAGAGCTAGATAGACTCAGTTTCTTGCTGTGTAAGAATTAAATGGTTGCTTTAGGGCCTTGCATTTTCCAAGCCCTCTATAATGCCTGCCAAGTGTTGTCAGGAAGAAAGTACTTTCAGAGCTTCTCCTATAAGCAACAGAAAGGCCCATTAGTTGTAGATGAAATTACTCAATTTTACAACATCACTAGAAAACAGCAGGGCTTAAGTACTGGGACCCTAGAGTCAGACTGCTGAGTTCTGAGTACCTGGGGTGATTTTATTTCTATCTCCTTATTTCTCATGGATAAGAGGAGGATATCATCTAATTTACATTTCTGGCTCAAATGGGTACTGCCCATTTGTGTGACCATACCATGACTACTATGGCCAGGGAATCAGTCAGAGAATATTGTTATTTTACTGACCCAAATTATCCTTATAGCTCAGACCTTTCTATCCTTGCCACTATGACAAATTTCCCTTCCAATTAAATGTACTTGTTCCACTAGTGCTGGTTTTAGACCTCTCCCTATTGAGAATTATCCTGCTGTGATTGCCTTATATGTAGTAGAGAATGTAGTTATATATGTTTCCCTTCTCTCGTCCATATTATTCCAGATGAGACAAACTGGTTTCAAGATTTCTCAAATTCACCACTTGGCCATCTTCTAAATCACCAGGCAGGAAGTCAAAGAAAGTAAAAATAAGCTTCCTGAAATAGCAACTGGTTGAGCCAAAAGACACTGTAAAGAGAAAAGTATGAAAAACCCAGGGATAAGTAGCTAAACAAGACCAATATCCAGACAGCAAGGGCATGGACACCTTATAGAAAATATGGAAGCCTGAGCAAACTCCTAGCCTTTGGGACCCTCTTATCCTGAAGGGAGAATGTGTTACTCTGCTTTCCCCATCTTATCTCTTATCTATCTTATCTTTCTTTTCTAAATGTTCAATTATTTGTCTTTGCCAGAGGATCAACTTGCAGATTACATAGATGATAAACACTCTCATTACCAGAAAAAGTAGATGACTACAAGGAAAATTTCCTCCAGACACAACCGAGCATATATAAACTCAGTGTTTATGATAGGCTGCAGAATACCCATGCAAGGCCAAGCCAAACAAAATTCTATCAAGTGAGAGGAGGGGTAAATAAAATCCGACCTCTAGCCAAGGAACTATTAGCAGTAGATACCTCCATGAAAAGAGAGTCAGTTTTCTTTAAGAATCTATCCCTGGTAAGTTAACTATACCCTAGTAGAAGGCCATATATTAAGATTATATAGTCAGCACAAATTGGACTTGGTAGGTGTAAAGAAAAAGAGCATACAGTGTTTGATGGGTGGAAAAACGAGTATATATAGAATTAGAATGGGGGACAGTGATTATGATCAAAACACATTTTTGAGAATTTTCACACATCTAATATAAATAACGTGAAAATGAGAGTAAGAATAGTGACCATAAGAGACCTAAATATGTAATTAGATGTCACTTATTATATTCCTATGCTGGGGTTTCTAGATGATATAGCACTTGAATGGGAGGAATGAGGAGAACAGATTGTCTTCCCAATGTCCATGACCACAAATTGTTGCATATCAGCAAAGAACACCAGGATAGTTTAGAGCAGGACTAGGGAGATGGCTCAGGTATTATAAGCCCTTAACTCCCTTGCAAAGGACAGATATTTAGTTCACAGCACACGTGACAGCTCACAATGGTCTGTATTTCGAGTTACATTTCATTTTCTCCTCAGTCTATTCTTATTTTGTAGTTTTACATGGAATAATGCCAGATTAAAAATAAGGCAAGGTTTTATAACCTACCTAAATTGCTTCCAATATTATACTTTCTAGGCAAATGTTACACTACTATGGTTCCTAAAAGCAGATGGAACACTTGTTATGTCCCCAGACAAGTGGGCACATTCTTTATCCCATGAATTCTGGACTGTAGGTTTCTCTTCTATGACCAAAAAACAATTTTTGTGCCTATTGTTGTTGTTTTGAGACAGTGTTTCTCTGTGTTGCTCTGAGTGTTCAGTATATTGCTTTGTAGACCAGACTGGACTCAAACTTAAAGATCTGCCTGCCTTTGCCTCCTGGATGCTGGGATTAAAGGTGTGTGCTACCACTGCCTGGCACTGTCTCTACTTTCTTCTTCTTTTTTTTTAGGTTGTATTTTTGTCTCTCTCTGTTTTTTATTGGATATTTTATTTATTTACAATACAGATGTCATCCTCTTTCTCCATTTCCCCTCACTAGAACCCCTATCCAATCCCCGTTTGCCTTTTTGCTTTTATTCCATTTTAATTACATGCATGTATTAAAGTCAGTTCCAGGTTGAGGGTCTAGCAATACAATAGATGCAAATAGTCAAGGAACAAGCAAGACAATAAACACAAATAGTCAAAGAACAAGCAAGGCATTAAACCCAATAATATGAACACTCCCGTGATCACTGTTTCTAAGGGCTTATCAGGATAACCAAAGTATCTGAGCCTACTTCCCTGTCCTAGCCCAAATTAATTTTCATGTCTGAATCTTACTTTTTTGTTCTAGCCTAAAATTTGGACTCCTGTCTGAAATTACTTCTTTGTTCTAACCTAATATTCAGATTCCTGTCTGAGATTACTTCTTTGTTGTAGTTCAAGATTTAAATTTCTACCTGAAATTACTTTTTTGTTCCAGGCTAATGTCAGATTCCTGCCTGAAGCCTACTTCCTTGTCCTTGGCCAGTGTCATATTCCTGTCAAGCAGCCCATTTCTTTGTTCTTGGGCCATGTCAGATTCTTGCCAAGCAGCCCCAAAGGCTCTCTGCCTCTCCCTGTTTTTAATTTCATTAACAAGACTGAGCCTGACAAGAATGCCTTCCTTAGCCATCATAGAATATGCATTATCAAAAGCAATGCACTTCTGTCTTAGGTTGGTAAGGCTCTCTGCAGAATCCTAGATGTCCTTGGCTTGCCAGCCTGTTAATTTAATAACTCTGTCCAGGGGTCCCTTTGCAGATTCAAGCCATGTACTTTGGCTGCCAACATAGTGATGCTGTTGAAGAAAAGCTTTAACACTATGGGCAGGAATAAAATTATTCCCAGGACAAAAAAGGGCTAGCATGATCAAGCTATATATGCCATTCTTGAAGCTTGACCAAAATAGAAATACTGACCTCAGGTCATGGGTAATTTTATCTGCAGTATCTACTGCATCAACACTCAGCAGAGCAGCATTCTTGAAATTCATAAGCCTCCTATGCTTTGTTAAAACATTCAGAGAGGTGTTAGAATTATGCCAAATACACTGCAAGTGTCATTAAACTTCTTCCTAATTATAATGACTACCATTGTAAATTTTAGAACTAACATGACTCAAATGGTATTTGGCATGACACTCAAGATGTCTCCTTACCCTTAAATTCTGAAGCTCCTTCCACTAATTTGAATAGGATAAAGAGCATCAATGCATTCTTCCAAATGCTTACCTAAATAATCTTGTATATTCAACACATTAGTAACATGTTTTGCTAAATAATTAATAAAAGTAGCTGTCTTAACTTCTTGTGTCACAGCAATTATAGAAGCAGTGTTGCTAGGAATTAATGTAATTAATGCTGCTATACCAGCAATAATCAAGTCCACTACCCTCTTGCTTCTGCTTAAAGCCTGACTCATTCTTTCAATACGTGCAAGCTATTTTTAGAATACCAAGGTTCTGTGATACTCAGGACACTAAAATAAAGCTGGTTGATAGACCTCTGTAACTGACATGCCAAATTTCAAAACACGAATACAATTAGAAGGTGTACAATCAATGCAACTTACATTAAATACTGTAGATGAAACAAGTGTTTTTAACTTGACAATTAAAAGATCCTTAACACATTTGATAACACCTATTTGACATCCAGATTCTGCCCCAACTTTAATCTCTTGCTAACATAACATCATAGAGAACTGCAGCTAATTTCCGAATATGTCTCTGAAAATGTCCAGAACCAGACTTCCAAATGAAGACTGTTATTTCCAATATTAAATTGATTTCTAGACAAGTCCATGATTGAGTCTACATAACTGTTCAAATTTAATAACAATACAAGAGGCATTATAACTTCTCTTTTTGATACTCTGTTCCATAAGATCTAAAATCTTGAGGCAAGGCAGCTTGTTCCATCTGGGGTATAGCTAAGCAAAGGTAGGTCAGGAACATATTCCAATACAGCTTCACATTCACCATTGTTAGGGTACTCAGCAAGCTCACAGGTCAGTATCACTCTTTGTCCTGGTATCAGCATGACTCAACTTTTGCTCTGGTGGCCACCATGATCCTTCAGCATCCTGCAGGAAAAAAAAAATAAACATGCCTTTTTCCTAATATTTAATACCTGATCAGATCATGCCGTATGCCAGTAAGTGGCCGTTCACTTATGCATAAGTATGCCTAGTTGTAGAGTAAAATAGACACTCAGCAGAAAGTGCCTTGGCATCCAAATTTTTTTTAAAAAATGTCAAATAAAAAATAAAAAAAACATGATTTAAATAAATTTGTGGTTTAGAAAGATATATCACCCCCTTTTTTGTTTTATGAAGGTATTGTTTTAAAGTGCCATGGGCCCATTCTACAGTTTCTAGTCCTTGACAAACATAAGGAATCCCAGTAATATGAGTAATGTTAAATTTCTGCTAAAACGTCTGAAACGTTTGATTGCAATAGCCAGTTTCATTATCTGTTTTTTTTTTTGTTTGTTTGTTTGTTTGTTTTAAAATTGGGTACTTTATTTATCTACATTTCAGATGTTATCTACTTTTTCCATTGCCCCCCAGAACCTCTTAACCCATTCTCTCTCCTACTATTTCTATGAGGGTATGCCCCCACCCACCCACCTACTCCCACCTACCCACCCTTGAATTCCCCCTCTCTGGGGCATCCAGCCTTCAAGGGACTAAGGCCCTCCTCTTCAGCTAATCCCTGGCAAGTCCATCCTCCTCTACAAATACAGCTAGAGACATGGGTCCCTCCATGTGTGGTCCGAGCCTGGGGGGCATTTGCATTCTCTTAAGGTCTGTATAACATCTGTCCAGGATCAGGTTTTATAGTTTTATAGTTTCTGGTAAGAAGTCTGGTATAATTCTGATTTGTCTGCCTTTGTAAGTCACTTGACCTTTTTCCCTTATTGCTTTTAATATTCTTTCTTTGTTTTGATTATTATGTGACAAGGAGAATTTCTTTTCTGATCTAATCTATTTGGAGTTCTGTAGGCTTCTTGTATGTTCATAAGTATCTCTTTCTTTAGGTTAGGGAAGTTTTCTTCTATAATCTTGTTTGTTTGTTGAAGATATTTGCTGGCCCTTTAAATTGTGAATCTTCACTTTCTTCTATACCTATTATCCTTAGGTTTGGTCTTCTCATTGTATCCTGGATTTCCTGGATGTTCTGAGTTAGGAGTTTTTCTATTTTGTATTTTCTTTGACAGTTGTGTCAATATTTTCTATGGTATCTTCTGCACCTGAGATTCTCTCTTCTATCTCTTATATTCTGTTGGTGGTTTTTGCCTCCATGACTCCTGATCTTTTTCCTAGGTTTTCTATCTCCTGGGTAGTCTCCCTTTATGATTTCTTTATTATTTCTACTTCCATTTTTATGTCCTGAATAGTTTTGTTCAATTCCTTCACCTGTTTGGTTGTGTTTTCTTGTAATTCTTTAAGGGATTTTAGCATTTTCTCTTTAAGGGCTTCTACCTGTTTACTTGTGTTCTACTTTTTTTTTTTTTTTTTGAGGGAGTTATTTACATCCTTCTTAAAGTCTTCTATCATCATCATGAGAAGTGATTTTAAATCTAAATGTTGCTTTTCTGGTGTCTTTGGGTATTCAAGACTTGATTTGGTGGGAGAACAAGGTTATGATGATGCCAAGTAACCTTGGTTTCTGTTGCTTACATTTTTGTGCTTACCTTTTGACATCTGGTTATTTCTAGCGCTATCTTCACTCACTATCTGTGACTGGAGCCTTTATGTCCTGTTATCTTGGTTGTGTCAGAACTCCTCAGAGTCCAGCAGTCTCTGTGATCCTGTGATCCTGGGACCCTGGTTGTGATAGCTCTTGGGAGTCAAGCTGCTTCTGGACTCCTGTAATCCTGGTGAGCTCAAGCTCCTTAGATCCTGGGATCCTATTATTCTATGTTCCTATGTGTTAGAGCTCCCGAGTGTCCAGGCTCCTCTGAGTCTGGGGGGTTGGGTGCAGAGCTGAAGCCTTAGGGTTGTTCCAGGCACAGGCACAGGTCAGAAGGGTCTGTGTTTACTTTCTGAAACACTGTTTGCTTTCATTCTTTGTAGAGATAACCATATGCATGTGCCCATGGAGTAAAAGGTGCTCTACTCTTCCTGGTTTCTTAGACAATACAAGCTAAAGTTCTGAGTCGTGAGAGGATTTTGACATGGTACCAAGTTTCTATTATACCTTTTTAATAGAGGTTGCAAAGCTGAGATTAGCCCTTTAGTCTTGTCTAAATACAATAGCCAATCCATAAATAAAATTAGTAATGGTATTTTAACACCAGTGTATGGCAGATAAAGACATAAAATTATATCCACTAGCCAGATCCTTCAGTATGAATTACTTTCCTGTAGTTTACAGGTTTATTTAGAAGGGCTCCATCTTTTTTCAGTGCCTTCTTATCTTTTTGGCAAGTGCTATAGTAAAGCATCTTTGGAATAAACAATGAGAGTGATGACAGTGGTGATTATTAGCATGATTCCAAGTTTGCCCAGTAGGCGTAGACAAAGTGCTGCACACATTCCATTTATAAAGGTTAGTCATCATTTAAGAATAAGACTTCTTGTTCATGCTATCTCTTTCATAAGTGGCACTGTAATAAGCATCTAAACAGTAAATTGTTTATTTTTAGCTTTTAAATAAGCATAATGTGTTTATCCTATAGGTGCTATGAAAATCCAAAACATCCTAAATAGAATCTTTATAAAACTCTGTTTTCTCAGAAAAACTATGGTTTTTGAAGTAAAACTTTAATTATATTTTAAAAAGTTCACAATAAAAATAAACTACAAAGATTTCAAAACTTATATGTATAATTTAATATTTTAATATAGTATGAATTTCATTATAATGGAATATGAAAATCAAAACATGTTCTGAATATTCATAATGATAATTTCTTGTAGACAGATTGTAAAGTATCAACACATGAAAATGTAAACTCTGTAATCAAAGCCTCTTTCTAGATTCTATAAATTACTATTAAAAGAACTTGGTAGTGATATTGCTCTGTGCATTTGTTCATTTGTGTATAGTGCCTAATCCATAAACTGTTTTAAAAGTGAATATAACTTATAAAGTTCCAACTATAATTAATGGAATGAAATATAATAAATGACTATGTTGATGGTCACTATGGTTGATTACATTTATAATTTATACCATTAGTTGACTACCCTATGACAATAATCACAAATGAGATATTAGAATAGAGGAATTAATGCCACTCTTACCTCAGCTATTTCCTTCTCCACCCTAGAAGGGCTCTGATCTTTCTTACAAAATGTAGAAAATACAATGGGAAAGTTGTATGCTGTACTCTACTAAGGCTATACATTATCAAAAATACAGGGAGCTAAAACATTTTCCATAGTGTTGACCCCAATATTAAAACAGATAGGAGCAGAAGAGCCATCTATTCATCAGCAACAGAAGTATCTTTCCAATAATCCTTTGAGTCTGTGTGTGTGTGTGTGTGCAATGTCAGGGGCATCCAGATTGAATTATCATTGCATATATTGCTTTCGTCATTATCATGTAAGGCTTTTGCCACATAAATAAATTTAAATGTAAATGCATGGGTAGTTTAAGATCAGTAAATTAAGAAAAGATTTTTTTTAAACACAGCCTTGAATACACAAAATGGTCATTAAGCATTATTAAAGGGCAAAACAATCTCAAAATAATGTTTTGGAAAATGCGTTATGTGTTTTCAGCTTCAGCATCCTGAAATTTTATTTATTTATTTTTATTTACACTGTTTCTATTGTTTTTATATATATAAGTAAAAAGTAATACTGAAATTTTATTTAAATTAGTAACATAAAATGTATTGCATATAATCCACATAAAATGACTTTGTTTCCAACTATACATAGTGCTTAGCTGTGACATGAACCATGAAATAATACACAAATAAGAGTTTTTCATTTAGAGTGTTGCTCTGACAGATTAAACATGCATGGGAACCAGAAAACAATCCATAGGTCAATAGCCTGAGTAATTTTTATAAGATAAAACCAGCATTATTCTATTCCTTTTTCTTTGAGTGCTTCATGTACTAAAGACTCCTTTTGTATTTTGTATTTGGCATATGATCTTGTGAATGCACCATAGTAAAGGCCAATTCTTAATGGGTAATCGTTCTCAAATGTCACCAGGCACTGTCTCTGAAGTTTGTGTTAGTCACATGTGTGGTCACACATGCCTGTTGCTCTCATAGACTCCAATGATAATTCTCTTTCCTTGTCATGACTGTTGAAACCTGAGCTTTTCTTTGAAAGATACAACTATCCGTACAGGAAATATCTGCCAGAGCTAATCTCAATTGGAAAATGAGAGTTTTGGAACACAAAAATTCAAATTCTATTATTAAACAATTCTTTGATTATTCTGATCAATAATACATATTATTTCTAAGAACACTATTTTATTCATGCCTTAAAATCCTAACTATAAAAAGAATGCTAGGACAAATTTTGTGGACATATTTAGGTAAAGATAAATGTTAGATATTCATGTTATATATTCTGAGATTGATTCCCTAATCAATAATTCTGATGTTTTCCAATTGATTACAACTTTGAGTTTATATTTTTATTTATTTTGAGGGTTTAGAACAGTTATGCTCATTCTCTCTTCTGTTTTCCTCTCTTAGATGCCCCAATATAACCATCCTTGCCATCTGTCAAATGCAGGGCTTCTTTTTTCATTAATTTTTTGAAATAAATATATGTGTATGTACATAGTTATATATTTCCAAATATAACCTGAACAATCTGTATAATGTTATTTTTATGTATGTTCTAAGGACTGGCCATTTCATATTGAATAATTAATTATTGAAAACCAGTATTTCTCTCACTATTAGCATTCCTTAGTACTTTGTTACAAAATGCTAATTCCTTGTTTGCTGTCCCATGTCACCTTTAGCATGTCTATTGTTGACCTTGTTTAGATAATGTTGAGGAGACTTTATGGGTGTAGTCAGACCCTACTAGAAGTTTCTACTTATTGCATTGCCTTATCTAGTTTCAATAGGAGAGCATTTGTCTTGTCTTATTGTATTTTATTTTGTCTTCTTTGGCTGTGCTCTTTTTTGAAGAAAAGCTAAAGAGGGAGTAGATCTGAGAGAGAAGAAAGGTGGGAGATGTGGTAGGAGTGGAGGGATTTGAGATTGTGGTCAGGAGAGTGGCTACCCCATTTTGAAATCCCTCAACAGTAATTATTTTAGTATTTCCCCACCTCATCTCCAACATTTGCTGCTGATTCTTCTGTTAATGTTTGGCATTCTGCCTTGTGTAAGTTAAAATCTCAACATTGATTTAAATTGTGTTTACCTAATTTGTAAACGTGATGGACAACTAACTTCTGAGAACTTTTTGAAATTCTTTTTCTTCTTTTGAGAACTCCTTGTTCATGTCCCATGATTTTTCTTTGATTGTTTATTTTTTATTTTTTATTTTTTTTCTAATTTTTTAAATTATTTTTGAAGATGGTTATTTGTTTTTATTGATTTGAGGGTTGATTTTTGATTGTTTTTCAAGATATTTATATTTTCAAGATATTAATACTATGTAATATATATATAATATATATAATATATATATATATATATATATATATATATATATATATATATAATATATATATATATGTATATCCATGAGTACATATAACTTTCCTCTGGGACCAGCTCAATTCTGTGCTTGCAGCTTTTCTTGGTACATATTCCATGGTTATGGTATCTTTAACATCATGGAATTCCTAGTGCAACTTGGCTTTATATTTACAATGTCACACAGTAGGTTCTCAAGGTTCCTCAGACTGAATCCTATACAACATACTATTTCTTGGCTTTAGTGGATTTCTAGAACCTTGGTGTCCTTCACAAAGCAACTATTTTTGTGTGTATCATTTTGTATTTTGTGGAGAACATTGTTAAGTTCTGTTGCCAGCTCCAGATGTTTCCAAGCTTCCCTGGTTCTTTGAGACTGATGCTGGAGAACACTTCCTTAGATGGTTTTTCAAGCAGAGAATATTTTAATCAAAGGCTTAGTTTAGAATCACTATTTTTAAATAAAATTTTCTTCAATGAGTGAATAAGACAACTACCATTTCTTTGAAGAGTTCAAATTTCTCTTTAGTAGTACTAATCCTGCCTCATAGTTTTTTCCTTTCTAAAATTTGCAATGTTTATATATTTGTTTCATCTCTCTCTGCTTTTCTCCCCCTGTTACTGTCTATGTCTGTTGCTCTGTGTCTCTGTGTCTCTATCTCTTTCTCTTTCATAATAGAGCTGTATGAGAACAGTGAGAAGGAGCTACGACAACCTGAATGCTAGCTATTCTGTCCTAAGATGTCCTCTACCCTCAAATTAGCCCATTACTTTTACATTGAGTCTACATGTGGGTTTAGAATATGGTAATAATATGGACAGATTAGCTGCCATAATTTATCAGGAAAGTCCTCTAGCCTTTCTTAGTGTGACTAGTTCTGATAGTCACACTATATTCTTCTGAAATCATAAGCCAGGACTTCACAGTGTTCTTCCCAGAATAATTTAAGCAGATTGGTTCATTAAGCTCTTGCTGTCTTATAAGGATTTTTTAGCCCAAAGTCCCACATACCATCAAAAAAATATCCCCAAATACACAGAATCACATGGTCACGTTTATCACAGCAGCTGCTCCAGTTCACTTCTAGCTATATTTGTTTTGTATTAGTTAATTTACACCTTACTGGGACTACATGACTGACAAAAGCAACTTTAGGAAGAAAGAGATTTTGCTCACACTTCAAGAGTACACTTAAGATGTTAAGAGAATAAGGTAGCTCAGTATTCCAGTCAAGAAGCAGAGGGAGGCAAATACTGATTATCAACTTGTTTTGTCATTTTATTCAATCTGGGTTCCAAATACATAATAAGGTACCATCTACATAAATGGTGGGTCTTCCCTGCTTTGCTATACCTTTCTGGAAATACCATCATAAACTCTATTAAAATTGACAATTACCATTAATCTTCACAGAATACAAATATCACAAAATAGGCAAAATTGAGTTTATTTTGTTAGAGTTCGGAAGATTGAAGGTCTAAGAACACGATGGCAGGAGAGTTTTTTTGGTGAGTATTGTCTTACTAGGTTCCCATGGCCTTTCTTGAGTTTATTTATGTAGAAAGGGAGAAAGGAAGGAAAGTCTGTCCTCTTCCATTTTCTTCTTCATTTCCTCATCCTATTTCTAAAACCACATTACAACTGAACCTCATTCATATGCACCCATTGAACCTTAATTATGGCTCATTTACTGAGTCTATTCCACTGGGTCTTTCATTATTTGAATCTGAGATTGTAGGAGGAGTAGGTTTTTTAGTCCACAACAATGCAATTTTTATTTTGTAATGGATTTGGTTAATGGAAAAGAGACCTATTTTTTTGTAGTATACTTGTTGAAAAACAAGCCTTCAGCTTCATTTTTTGTTAATTGCCAGAGTTTCTATCATTAAGAATGTATTATTTTGCTCTTCACTCATATGGAAAATGATAATATAATTTGTTGAATTTCTGAGCATGTACTATCATTAAGTCATTTCAGCTCAGCAGTCCAAGCTTCTGATACACACTACTCAAACTGTACATTATGTTACTGCTGATTTTATAATTTCTTTATTTCCAAGTCTACTAGCAGTAAATTATATATGGTGAATAAATTATGGATAATAATATCTAACAAGGCTACTCTTCTTTTAGATTATTTAATTATTTAATATAAACATATAAAAATTAAGTAATATTAGCACATTAAGCTAATATTGCATCCCCATACAAAGAACTGTATCAACTAACTGGACCACCCAGAGCTCCCAGGGACTAAACCACCAATCAAAGAGTATTCATCGAGGGAGCCATGACTTCATATACAAATGTAACAGAGGATGGCCTTATCTGACATCAGTGGGAGAGAAGTGAGGCTTGACACCCCAGTGTGGAAGGTTGCTAGAGGGGTGGGTGAATAGGTAGAGGAGCACCTTCATAGAAGCAAAGGGGAGAGGGAAAGGAAGGATGGGATGGAAGGTTTGTAGAGGGGTAACTGAGAAGGGGGATATCATTTGAAATGTAAACAAATAAAATTATTTTTGAAAAGCTTCAAAAGTTTCAGGTATTTAATTCAGCTACTGCTGTAGTAAATATCTAGCCCTATAGTGTTTAGAAAACCAATGGCGGATTATAGAAAAACAAGTACAGAGGCAAACAATCCTAAGAAAATGGAGAACAATAATGCATGAAGATGATGCACTATGTTAGAATATATATGCACTATGTTAGAAGATATATGAATTTATATTTTCTTTAGGTTAACATGCCTTTTTCTGGGGAACTGAAAAAGATTTCTTCACTCCAGATGGGGCACCAGTGATAGAAGAAAGAAATGATTCTATTTAAGTCTAGAATAGTGAGCCAATGAATATAATTGCAATTAATTTTAAGAGCATGATAAAATGGTGCTCCTACAGGAACACAGACAAAGAGTCACTTACAAGGACATGAATGAAGGGTTTCTAGAGACATATGGGTGAGAGGCTAATTTGTAGAAGTATGGCTAAATTGCTACCTATAGAACCATGGCTTATACAAATGACAAACTTCCCTCCCTATAACTTTTAGTTATGTATGTTAATACATCCTCAGAGACAGTCCTCATAAGCATCGGTAGTCCCCCCCAAAAAAGTCACCTATGCTGCTTTATGACCCCACCCATTCCATGAATGAAGGTTAAAATCTTGTGAGAATTTCATGAGAGAGTTCATAACAACTCTGATTTCAAGGCTGTGTTAAACATGTCCTGTATGGATGACATAGTCTTTACCATATGGTTTCAAGCATGCAGCTTTCCTCCTTTGTTAATCCTTATTTCTCAATATATTTTCTCTTCTCCTGTTAAGTAAAAATGACTCAATCTAATTTTATATATCTATAGTGTGGTACACCAGAAATTTCATCATTTTATTGAAGGAGCATCTTGATTGGGTACAATTTGCAAAGCATAGAGATTCTTTGTTTGATTTTTTGGTATACTTTACCAATAACTATTAATTAAATGTATGAGTATGCAAATAATTTTAATGTTTTAGAAAATTTTAAATAGATTAATATTCTTTGTTTTAAGAATCCAGAATAACCTTTTAAATGATGATATTTATTTATTATATGTATGTGTATGTATATCAATATACCATGTATTTCCCTAGAACCGTAGCAATTCTTAAATTTGCAATCATCTCAAAAATGATAGTGTGAGTGAGTGATTCTATCAAATTAATGAAATGGTAAATATGTTCAACTGGGTAAAAAGAGATCCAGATAAAATTAACATAAGCATTTATTGAGAGAAATAAATAATTATAGAATAAAATAATTTTGACCTCTCTCACATTATTACAATATACGTTTCTAAAGTCACATTGCTACTAAAAGCAACAGTTCACAGTGTGTATTTATGAAGAAAACCATTTTCATTACAGGACTCCATTCACTCCTACTCTGTATCTCTCATTTAGATTGCCTCATACAAGTCTTTGACTTGAAATATATGATCCATCAAATCCTTTTCAAATCAACTCACTGAGATGAATATTGTCAATTTGTTCTGTGCTCTTTGTATTTTAATCCACCTCTATTTCTATACTCCAACAGAGATGTTTGTTCAGCAAGCCTTGGTTTTGTCTGATCATCAGTCCAATTATTTACACATCATTTAAATTTTAATAACTTAAATCATAGGAATTTTAAGAATAATGGAGCTAGTAAATATTCTCTTCTTAGAAATGTTCATACAAAGTATGTTAACTCTTTACAGACTAGAACATATTGCAAAATACTGCATCTTTTTACAGCATCATACACCAGAAAAACTAAATTTAATCCAGTCAGTTGAAAACGACATAAGGGTAAGTGTACTGACAACAGATTTGTAATATTAAAAATCAGGAAACCAAAAGAAACCTATTTCACTCTTGAAACTCCAGCTATTGTCTTAATATCTCCTATTTTACCCTTAGTGAAATCCATACAACTCTTAGAATATCTATGAAATCCCTGAGAACTGATAAAATCACGGTTTCTTTTCTGTGGCTCTCTAAAGCGCTTTTCTTGTTGGAACTTATAAAATTCTATTTGTTATTCTGTGAATAGAGAGTGTGTTTCATGACTCACAGCAATTGCAGAGTGTAATATGTCAGTATTCATGCTGTTGTTTTGTGCTTCACTCTCACATCATAATTCAAAATACTTAAAATGTACTGTGTGCAGTGGGTCACACCTTAAGTCACTAACCTGAGTTTAGGGAGCCCAAATATTTCTGCTATGAAATTTATTCTTCAAAAAATTTTACATAAAAATATAATACTGTCACCCTCAATATCTTTTTTTCTCTTTTTCTATCCCATAGACAAGCCCCTCTCCCACCCTCTCCCATAATCTTTCTTTTTATCTTGCTACCTGCTGAGTTTAAAACATGTTACTATGATTCTGTTATATAATTTATTGGACCATAGTGAGCTCATCATTAGGCACACAAATGATGACAGTGTCTAAATCTCCCACAGAATCCACCATTCCAAAAGAAGAAATAGAGTTACATGGCTTCTTCCTATTCCATGATTGGCTGTTGAACTGCCCTACCGTATACAGATCCATTTCTAGCAGCTGTTGTTGCTCTGATATCATGCAATTATTGTCTATTTTGTGCCTACAGGATAGTACATCACAGCTTCCTTTTCTACCGTTTAACTCTTATATTCTTTCCGTGCTTTCTTCCGTGTTGTTTTCTGAACCTTAAATGAATATCTTGTTGAGGGCTTAACATTTGGCCTTCACTTACTCTTGGTATCTAGAGCAGCAATGCCTTTCTATATTTACTGCCTTTCATTGTGAAGAAATGTACCTGTAACTGTGATCATGTGCATCATTTGCCTATGGGGGGTAACTGTAAATATTTAGAAGACAGCTTGGTTCACTGCAAGCTTAGCTAACAGCAGTAATAAACTTTATCATGGGACCTTACACCTTCTCAGCAATGCTTGGAGTCCATCTCAAAACCACATAGAAAGCTCTGTTTTCGATGTAACAGGCATGCCACTTTAGTCTTAGTAGGCACATTTTGCTTGCCAGGTGACAGTGTAGTTCTTATGGTTCTCAGATGTAAAAAACAAAACAAAACAAACAAACAAACAAACAAAACCCTGTTGATGCATTTTATCCACCAACAGCCTACAGTGTATTTTCTGAGGCTATGATCACTATCCAACAGCCAAAATGCATCCAACTCATGTCTAGTATCCTGAACCTACAATATGTAGTTTCTTCAGCACCAGGGTCATATCAAGATCAGATGCACATACAAGATGTATGACTAGGACCTATACTGTCTAAGTGGTCTCTACGACCTACCTGACTACGAAGATAAACGGATGTATCCTCAGCACATCAGTTTTGGTTTAACAGCACCTGGCTATTAGATCCAGCATAATTTAGCCATGTTGTTTTTCATCATTCTGACACACTTTTAAAATTTGGCTTAAAGTATTGTGTTTTTAAAGCTCACATTTTCAAACATCAACTGCATAAATATTTTTTGAGTTTTATGAAACTGAAGAACATCCCTTTCATCACTTCAGGGATTCCCTTTTCTACTCTGTGATTACTGAACCACTCCCACTGCTAAAACATTTTCTAGAGTAACAGAGGTATAGAAGAAGTACGAGGCCTTAAATTACGTAATGCATTTCAGTCCCAAACAAAGTTTAATTTTTTTACACCTTTGATTACTTCTAAAAACAAGAAGCCACTTGAATATTTATAGAACTCTCAATTGTGTTTGGTCTCATGGTTATTCTTAAAAATTTAAATAGTAAATGGTTAAAGCACATTTAGTGTTGAAGAAATTGTTACACTAAGTGAACTTCAAATGTATCATAGACTGCTATAATATTAAAACAAAAGTCCCATTTGATTATAAAATAGTCAGGAAAACAAATGATCCTTTTTTATTTATATTATATAAAAATTTTACACTAAAATATTTTTTTAACATTTCAAATAGTAATAGAATTGTAAGTGATACTCATTTTGAATGTAGAAAAAATTTAAAACATTATAAAACTACAGTATAAAAACCACAACAGAAAGTTGCATGTCTCTGAGTGTTCTCTGTATACACAGTAGTAAAATTATAAAGTAAAATGATAAAAATAACAGAGAACAAAGACAAACACTGGAAAAATATGTGTTGTGATAACTGACAGATAAATCCACATGTATTCAGAAAAATAGTCAAAGGTACTAAGATTCTAAATCATATTTCCACAGACTTCTGATAGGCCATGCTTTATACATCCACTCCCTCCTTAAGTGATTACTTAATAATTCTACTGAAAAATATAAGCATGGAAAATATAATCTCACAGATGCAAAAGTAAATGTACAATAAATGGTCTTCTATAGATGAATACAATTTGGTAGTTTTATTCTCTGTGTACATTTTTTCTGCTCTGAACAATTCTACAATAAAACCTAATTATATTGAAAAATACAATAAGCTGAACAAATGATGAATGCATTTTAATTCAAAGTCTACAGTTTGTGTCAACAAAATGGCAGTTCCTGTTTTTCACAAAGGATAATTATACACATGTTACAATTTTAATAGATCACAGTATGAAATAGAACTGTTCTTGTAGGTGTTGAATAATTATGATTGTGACTAATAACTCTGACTTCAGGTTAGCATTATTTCAGCAAGGAAAACATAATATGCTTTATGATTATGAGCAGGCAACCATTGTGATGGTGAGTAATTTTTCAATATTTATCATTAATAGCATAATTTTACTCCTGAATAATAGCTACAGTTTATATAAAGCAAATTTGTTCACATCCAGGCAGACTGATATCTACAAATATCTAAAAAATAATTTTCTTTTTCATCTTTAAGTAAATTCATTTGTATGGTTTATACAGTATTATTTGAGTTATTGATTAGAAGAGTCAAATAATAATAAATATCAAATAAGTATAGAGAATCAAATATTAAATTACTAACAGATTGCTTTTCTATGTGTAACTGTCACCATCTAAGATTATTTTTAACAATATGAATTCATATCCACTTTCTTATATTGACTAAGGTAACGCTTATAAGAACAACATTTAATTAGGGCTGACTTATAGCTTCAGAGGTTCAATCAATTATCATCAAGGCAGGAGCATGGCAGTGCCCAGGCCGACATGGCACTGGAGAAGGAGCTGAGAGTTCTACATCTAGTTCCAAAGGCAATCGGGAGAAGACTGATTTTCATGTGGTTAGGAGGAGAGTTTCACTGTTCCTCCCACAGAGACAGAAACACATCCTCCAATATAGCTACAACTCCTAATAGTACCACTCCTGGGCCAAGAATATTTAAACCACCCCTTTGAGCTTTCAGTGTGTGTGTGTGTGTGTGTGTGTGTGTGTTTGTTTGTTTGTTTTAGTATATTCAAGGAAAGTTTAAAGATAAACATTAGGAAAATTAATGATGTTATTTTATCTTATACACTCAACATGACTAGCACTTAAAACCATAATTTTACATGTGTAATATTTAATGGCATAAAGTATTCATATCATATAAAAGAATGGATTCTGAACTCCTCTGAGAGAATGTTTTCAAATAGTTTTCATATCAATCAATATATAGAATTTAACGATTTATTAATTTTTCTATTTTCACTATAAAGAATTTAGTTTATTTCATTAAAACTGCTATAAATTGTCATATGTACTTTGGGTAAATTTTATTAAATAAATTCCTGGTGTTAAAAATTATAATGCATCCTACCACTGTTGTGCAATATTACTGATGAACACATTTCATTTCTAAAACATTACTCTGATTCAGGAGTGCATGATTGCATATTCTCGTCAGGAGTGCATGATTGCATATTCTCATCAAGCTATACACATACAAATTCTTATAAATCACATAAAAATCACAAAAGAACAATGAGCATAGCCCATGAAAATAATAGGAAAATCAAAAGGTTCCAAATGAAGGAGTAATGTGTAAACAAAGCAATCTGAGAATTTTAAAACAATACAGTCGTTCTCTCAGGCAATGTAATGAAATATCATCTTGCTCACACATGTATACCAAGACATTTAAGAATGTTTGTCAAGTCACCCAATAAAATTTATTTTCTAGATATTTCATTTAGAAAATTACAATTGTCAAAACACATACCTTGTTTGAGAATAATCATTGTGGGAACATGGATGTATTAGTTACTAATTACTGTTTTGGTTGAAGAATAAGTCCAAAAGCAACACACAGATGAAGGAGTATATTTATCTTAAGGTTTCAGAGGTAGATTTTGTAGAACTCAGAGAGATGTAGAAGCATGTGGGTGAAGCAGAAGGATGAGTAACTCCATGTTAACCTGTAAGCATAAAGCAGAGAGAAAATTGGCAATGTAACAAGGCTTTAAAATCCCATGCTTGCCCTCAGTGACTTCCTCCAGCTTAGATCCACAAGCCATAGGTTAATTAACTTCTGCAAGCAATGCCATCAATAGGCTACCTAGTGTTGAAATATATGCTGTTCCTATAGTGATTAATTTTTATTCAAATCACCATAATTGAAAATGGGTAAAAATAAAATAAATTAAAATAAAATAATAAAACACCTAAACTTGAGAATAAAAGTATTGCTGATACTATCATAATGTATAATCTTGCTCTATATTTATCAAAAGACCTCAAGCATTAAAGAAAGTTGCACTGAAATAATATATTAGATATGAGTTTTGCTTCCAGTTGTGTTTTATAAAACTGAGATCAAGCCAGTTGGAAATTAGCAGAAAATAAATGTTCAGTACCCATGTCATTAAAAGGAAGGGCAGGTATTTAAGAGATCTTATTGCCATAAAATGAGAGCAGGGATTATAGATAAGAAGAAAAAAATCATGAGCATATTCTGAGTCTCAGATTATTTGGGTAACAAATACACAGTGTACTTGGACAATTTATGCAAGTTAAAAACAAAGAGCAAGTTTATATTAATTATTTTGGTGTCTTTTGTTACAATATCTAAAACTACTTTTTTGATAACTAATACACATATACCAGAATATAATGGAGCATTATAAAGGCTCCTCGTCTAGTGATCTTCAATTGTCAAGCTGATACATCCTAGGATCATCTGAGAGAGAACATTTAATTGAAGGCTGTCCAAATCAGACTGCTCTATGGGCATGTTTGTGAAGGGCTCTCTTGATTTTTAACTGATGCAGCACAGCAAAGCCCTCTCCACAGGGAGCAGTGACAATCCATGGAAAGATGGTCCTAGGCTGCATAAAAAAAAAAAAAAAAAATGTTAGATAAGTGTTTATTTTCAAGTGAGCCAAGAGGCAAAGGTTCTCTGTGTTTTCAGACCTGACATTCCTGAGTGATGGATTGTGACCTGGAAACACAAGCTGAAACCAACCCCTTCTTTTAATAAGTTGCTCTTTTTCACAGCATTTTCTCAGATAAACAGAAAAGAAACTAAAATAGACATGCAGACTGGAGACTAAAAACACCTAAATACATGAGAGAAATTTAAAAAGTAATGTTGCAGAAATAAAACAAATATATTGTGCTAAATAAAGTTTAAATACACACACACACACACACACACACACACACACACACACACACACATATATATATATATATATATATATATATATATATATAGACATTTTAAAAATCATGACATGAGTAAAATTATTTTCTAGTGGTGAGTTCAGGACTTTTAACTCATGTCTCCTGTTGCAGAATGAGATCATCAGAACATATTGTGAGAAATGTTATGAAAATCTGACCAATGGCTTCCAACACTATGAATGACATCTTGTAATTATTTATTTACAATCCAAATTTTATCCCTCTTCCTGATTTTTCTCCCACAACCCCCTATCCAGTATCCCTCCCCACTGATTCTGAGAGTGTTCCCTCATGCACCCACCAATTCTAGCCTCACTGGTTGCCCTAGCATTTCCCTACACTGGGTCATCTACCCGTCACATGACCAAGTACCTCTCCTCCCACTGATGCCAGATAAGGCCATCCTCTACCATATATGCAACTGGAGTCACAGATTCCTCCATGTGTACTCTTTGGTTGGTGGTTTAGTTCCTGAGAGCTCTGGGAGGGTCTGGTTGGTTGATATTGTTGTTTTTTTCTATGGGGTTGCAAACCCCTTCAGCTCCTTCAGTCCTCCCTATAACTCCTCCATTGAGGTCCCTATGCTCATACTGATGAATGGCTGCAAGCATCCACCTCTGTATTGGTTAAGCTCCTTCAGATGAGAAGCTTCCAAAGAATAGCTATACCAGACCCCTGTCAGCAGGCACTTCTTGACATTAGCAATAGTGTCTGGTTTTGTCTATATATGGATGGATCCTCAGGTGGGGCAGACTCTGGATGGCCTTTTCCTCAGTTTCTGCTTCACTCTCTGTCCCTGTATTTCTTTTTGACAGGAGCAATTCTGGGTTAATATTTTTAAAATGGGTGGGTGGTCCCATCCTTCAACCAGGAGCCTTGTCTAACCTCTGAATATGGTGTCTACAGGTTTCTCCTCACCTTTGTTGCTCAGCTAGTGTCATCCCTGTTGGGTCCTGGGAGCCTCTTGCTTTCCTGGCATCTGAGACTTTCTAGTGGTTACTTCCAGCTCCCCATCACCCAGTGCTCTACACCTCCATTCAATTTTCTGACTGTCTGTACTTCTCCTCAGTCTCCTCCCACAACTGATACTCCCACCCCCACCCCACCCCCGTTTCCTTCACTTTCCTCTCTCCTCCCAGGTCCCTCGCTGGTCTCAAAACTCATTAAGTATACTGGATATTATTAACAAAAATAAGCAATCTGAAATATAGATTGGAAAAATAATATATAATTAGTGATAACTCACTGACTTTCAATAAACATACCATAGTTGTAAAAGGTAGTTATGAGACATGGATATTGAGAAGTCAGAATTTGGAATTATGCAAATACTTATTGGAAGGGGACAACACTTATTGGGCTTCAGAAACCCTGACAGGTGACACATTTTGATATTGATCTTCTACCTTAACTGTGTGCATTGTCCCAAGATAACTGTGCAGATAATTCTTCAAACTTCCTTATTTTGACTTCTTTGCTAGTGATTCATGAGTGCATTCTGTTCTACACTGATGGACATGGCTTTTTTTTTTTTTGCAAACATTCTATATCCTATGTTAGTTGCATAGAAGCAGAGATCAATTAACTTCAGGTTTTTGTTTGTTTGTTTGTTTGTTCGTTCGTTTCTTTGTTTTGGGGTTTGTTTTTTGGTTTTTAAAATAGATACCAGATTATTTTTGTATTCTATCATTCACTGAGGTAAGTTGCACAAAAACTGGCTGAAATACAACAAGATTTTTTCCTGGTGGTTAGTTCCCAAGTACCAAGAGCAAAAAATCTGTACAATAAATCTTAGGTATCTCATTCTACTTATGGATTGTGTTCACTGATAACATCTCACTGTTACAGCCATTCTCTCCATTAGAACTACTTATTAAAAAGAAGAACTGCTAAACATACACTGCCTTCTATCAAGTACTAGATATCAAAGGTCAACTGTAAGCAGTCTGTGGTGGTCAAGATATCGTATCTTGGGAAACAGAGCATCTTCCCTTACCCTGAAAAGTCGTCATTTTCTTAAAAGTATCAAGATAAATAACCACTCTTTTGATCTCTCTATTGAAGAATTAATAACTTTAATGATTCCATCACCATCCAATCTCTATATGCTCTCACTCATTTATAGTTTCAAATTCATTCCATCTGTAATGAAAATAAAAGGTATTTTTAGTATTCAGAAGACATAACATGATTAATCACATCTCCACTAATGATATTTTAAAAGGACCTGAAATCAGAATTGTGACACACAATCATGAAAAATCAGATTCCATTTTTAAACGTACTAATCTCAAGCATTATACTGCTGCAGGGGCATAAATTAATACCTAATATCCCCAGATCTGAAAGACAATGAAAACATGCAGCTCCATGGTACTGCAGGAACAAAGTCTGTTCTGTAAGCAGAGTAGTGATGGAGCTGATTGGCTTAGGACAAAATGATGTTAC
The DNA here is from genome assembly GCF_011762505.2 of Arvicanthis niloticus. Lineage (NCBI taxonomy): Eukaryota > Metazoa > Chordata > Mammalia > Rodentia > Muridae > Arvicanthis > Arvicanthis niloticus. The sequence goes on from NC_133433.1 coordinate 6,340,697, forward strand.
AGTTTGATAAAACAGAATAACGCCAGATACAAAGTTTTTGAGACATGGATTGAGGTCCAAGAGGAGCATAATGGTACCAAATGGATAAGAAACAACAATAAAGTCACTTCTCATGCATAATGCATCGGCATTCGCTATTGGAGCTGGTATCACCATCTGGTATCTAATTATTCTCGCCTCACACCACACGGTGTTGTGCACCTAATGGATTGACTGTATGTTGTAACAACTCAGCACACAGACTCTTTGCTGCTAATTATAAGGTACTGGTTATTGTTTGAGATATAGAAAATCTGAAATATTTGAAGCACTTTGCTTATAATAAATATTTTGTAGGATATAGTTGGAGAAGAGACTCTATTTAGCTATTACTTTTCTAAGCGATCTATTGTTCTTTTTGATTTACTTTCTTTTAATATTTGTACCACAGAAATTAATTGAGGCCCCTATTCCCTATTCCTCGCACTTGATCACTATCATTGTTTTTAAGTGAATGCTCTTATATTTGTTTATTAGTGTTTATTTAAAGTTGTTAGATGAATGTGATAACCACTACACTATGGAATCCTGTAATTTCAAGTTGTAATAAATGATCAACTTCTCTTTTCTCATAAAAGTAACGAGTGCAGGAATTCTTATGGGACCATATTTTGATGAACGTATTTGGCATCTGAGTGAACCAGAACTCTTAAGTAATAAAAATAGCTGTTGGTAGGTAATTACAATAAAAAATTTGGAGAGGATTTAATAGAAACAGTTATGAATTCTTATTCAGAATAGGATACTAACATCCATACTGCAGTATTTAAAAGGAAATGGATTGCTTTGTAAATTGCGGTTTTAGTTACCTAAAGCTAAGCAAAATTTTATTTATGCTATGTATGAAACAGCCCCAAAAGGTAGTTGGTTAAAATGTCATTCATCTTTAATCATATATTTGGTGATTTAATTAGAACTTATAAACAAGTTCCTCATTTTTATCACAGGAGCCTCAGAACTGCAGCTCTGGTTTCAGAAGGAAGGGAGATCAATGTTATAGGAACAACTCTGACATGGGAATATGGTTTAGTGAGATGGCCCATTAGTTCTTTGTCCTCAGTGGGCTGGTGATACCTGTCCAGTCTTCTTCGCAGAATGTCCTCTAAGTTTGAAGAGAGGGAGGCAACTAATCTTGCCAATATTCCTAAAGGTTATATAGAACAAGCACAAAATCACTGCCAGGAAATTGCATTTTAGAAATTAGAGGCCCACAACAGATTTGGTATAATAAAGAATATGAATAGGCCTATAATAAATCACAACACATTAGGAGTATATGAAGGATAGTTTAAGAGCTTAGTTTACTTAAATCTAGTATGTTTGATCTAAAACACATTTACATTATGAGCTGAGAATAACATTGTATTCCAATGGAGCACAGAAAAGGTTTAATTCCAGATTTTCTTAACAATATTTTCTCATCAATAGAAATGTTTTCCATATTATAAAAAAGATACATTTAAATATCCAATGAAGTTACTTATGTTTTTATAATTAACAATGAGAGATAATTTATTGATAACCAAATAGGTAAGATACAACATTTTATTCACTAATCACGACAAAAATTTTTGGTAAATTAGCCATCCTCATTTTACATGTGATAAAACAGAGGCTCAGGACATGCCAGGATCTAAGTGTGCAGATCTCAAATTAGATGGAAGAGCTTATCTTCAAGCCCAAGATGTCTTTCTCTGGTCTAAATATTATGCAGTCTTTCCCAATTACACACAAATTATTACTGAAATTTAGAATACTTATGTTAACCTGTTTTTCTATCATTGCAATCTAGATTCACTAACAAATAAAAGCAACTTGTATTCATCATAAAGGTTTTTGAGGGTCAAGAGGCTGTTTTATCTTCACGCCTAAATAACAAATTACTCAACTAAGTTTTTACTTCAAAAACTCCTGAAACTTTCCTGAAAGATTTATGGCTACATGTGTTTACACCTCACTATTTAGAAGCAGCAAATAACTAAGGAAGTAAAATTACATTTTGAAACATCAAAGCCAGGCACTGAACATTTCATTGATTCATTGGGTTGCTTAATGTTTATAATTTTATACCTTCATTTTCTATTTCATAAGGTTCATAATGGGATGAAATAGACATGCTGAATTCTACATAAGATTAACAACCTGGTATGAATAGAATGAAATAAGGGAATATAAAAATTCTTTATGGAAAAATTATGAAAACAATTAATTAGAAGTAAAAAGAGTCAACCAGAAAGCCCAAATCCATAGTACAAGTCAACTGTAATTATTCTGAAAATTTCATTGTGAGTTTTTTTTCTCTTCATTATCTGTTATGCCAAGAGAAAATTACATGAAAGAAGATTACAGTTATATTTCCAGACAATTATTTCAAGACCATTTGATAGTCGAGAAGTACAGAAGAGCTTTTTGAAAAATTGCAGTGGCATTTTCTAGAAGGTTTCTCCATTAGCGTTAATTATGTTCTCCCCAGAGTCAGGAGCTTAAGCAGCTTTTGGAAAGACAAATTCTCTAACCAGCAGGTGGAATTTAATTTTTCACTCCAATTCCATTTAACTTAAAACATTTCGAGTTGCTTCTTTTTCATAGCTTTATTGAGATATAATTTGCCACCATAGCATTCATCCTATTAAAGGTCACAATATCCTGATTTCAATATACCTACTGAATTGTGCAATCATCATCATATTACATCTTTACCACCCTGAAAGAATCGTTTTGACTGTCAGCAGTCTTCTGACACCTATCCCTATGCAAACCTGGACTAGTTTTATTTATACTTCACCAGAAATAGAGACGTGAAAGAAAGACAAACCTGTGATTTACTTTACTGAGATTCTTCACTCTGCCTTTCTTAGATGACTTATTTGTGCGTTTTTTTCTTTTCCTCAGTTTATATCAATACATCACTTCTCCAATCCCAGAACATTCCCTTACTTTTTACAGTCTTTTCCAACATATGTAATGTATACCTTAATATGGACTTTAGATTATTTTGCTACAGTATGCTTGCTCTTTAATGCTAGCATTCCTGTTATTGGAGTGAAATAAGTATGTATTGTTTCCTCCTTTTTCACATCTTTGCTATGTACTCTTACATAAGACAATACACAAGAGACATTTGGCATAGAATGATAGACATGGACTCTCAATTATGCTTTTACTGTATACAAGACAGTAAACTCATTAAATTGTCAAAACTGAAATTTTGTTATTTTGTAAAGTGAGGATGGTAACAATTACTCCCTTATGTAATAGCAAAAAGATGAGCAAAACTTAACATGATGGCGAAAGTGTTCAGTATCACGAGCAATTTATATTGCTGTTACTAGTTTTGCACACATAAAATTTATTACCAAGGGATTTTTGCTTAATGTAAACAAATTCCATTCATTATGGGAATACTCCAAATACTAATCTGACTTAAGTGTTTACCTCACCACAACTGACATGAAGAATTGAGGTTTCATTCTATGTGTTAGCTAATTCTGTCCTTGCTATTACAAACTCTCGGACAGATGCAATTTCAGGGATGAAGTGCTTCTCTGGCTCAGGATTTCACTTATTCATAGTTGGGAAGAAATAATAGCAGGAGCTTGTTACATGGTTTGGTCACTTCTTCCTGGGTCAACAGTGAACTGAGAGGAATGACCCAGGAGCAATATTCCTACCATGGGACCTAAGTAGTAAACTGAGCTCCACCTGCTTTGGATTCCACAACCTCCACAAACAGCTCCTCTAGTGTGGGAGCAGGTATTCAAGAATACAAACCTGTTGGGCCAGTATCATATATGTCATAAGAGACACCAATATCTTAAATTTCCTCAGCGAATGTAACATAATATTTTTAGACTGAAATAACTATTCGATTTACAATTTACTTATTAAATAAATTTATTAAATCTACTTATTTACAATCCAGCCATTGCCCCTCAGTTTCCCTCCCATAGTTCCTCATTCCATTCCTCCTTTGTCCTGTGAGATAACTGTTTATTAAGATGAATAAACACTGATAGTTTATTTTTCTTGGTAGAAATAATGTAATATACAAATAAAGCACTGGTAAGGAAGTAGAGCATCTGAAACTCCTTTCTGTAGTGATTGATATCCACTGATTCCTATCACTGTAATCCCTAAACACCAATTCACTCTGCTGCAGTGCATTCATACGTCTTTTTAGACAAAACATTGCTATTTTTTATATGAAAACCACTGTCCAAAATTTAAGTTCCTTGGATATACATTTTCTATATCTATTTTGGTTTTCAGAATCTCAACTCAGTAAAATATTGTAATCAAGAGTTACAAACAAGGCTCAGTATTTCATTCTCTCTCAGAAGACAGAGATTCAATTCTAGAACCCACATGCTAGATCAAAAACAGTTTTAAAAGACTAATACATTTGTCCTCCACAGACTCAGGCCACGGGTGAGTGGGGTTGTGCAAAATGAATACAATCAAAATATCATGCATAATAAATAATAATTTAAAACTTTAAAATTTGGTTAAGGGTATTAATAGTCAGATGTACTAAAAATGATATAAGAACTGTATTTATTTAGAAATAATTGTCTGTTTAAAAAGCAAGTTCTAAAAAATATTCCAAGGCACAGGAACCTTATTCCTGAGCTCTAAAATGTAAAAATTGCCATATTTTTACAAAAAGCATTTGTTAAATAAAATTGTGTTTTGTTATTAAAAATCTGTAATCTACATATTGAAAAGAATTTTGGAATCACAGGTAGATGCAACCTGTATTTCTGAGCTGATATGTCCTTTAGACTAGAAAAGTTAAGTTTAAATTTTTATTATAAAATATTGCACTAATGTTCAATGAGATTGGAAAATTGAAAAATAGAAAAATATTGGTCTGATGTAATTCATGGTGTCTATCACTAACCCTATCTGAGATTTAATGGAGCATATAATGATATCATATGCATATTGGTTTCAACCTAATACAGGAATAAAGGGCTCATGTATCTCACTTCTGCTCCCTCTGTCAACAAAGCTAGAAGGTATTGTATATTCAGTTCTAAGTCGGTTGGAGAAGATAAACACAAATGAACAAAGTTTTATTTAGTATCGTTGAGAGGGAGTTAGGGAGGGAAAGGGAGTGAGGGAGGAATGGAGGGAACATTTATATACTATGCATGTGAATGTAGTTATCGCTATTGTATTTGTTTTCTGAAATATCAAGAAGCTATCAAAAATCAATCTTTTTTTTCAGCCAATTTTTTGACAGAAGCATAATTTTTCTCTTCAAAGCATAACTGTGTTGTCTGTCAGCAACTTAAATGTGAATTTCCCAGAGGTCAAGAATCCCAGACTAGACTTATATATACATATAGGTGTAGAGTGAAAAATTATAAAGGCCATCTTATGAAATATGTGTAAATTTTTCGCCTTAGACCTTGGGCAGAAAAGCACCTGCCAGCAGGTTTGGGTCCATCTAATTAGTTACAGAGGAGGGGGAGTTACAGGACAAAGGCCTGTTAAGAACATCCCAGAAACTGACTGGCCAAGGGAAGAACTACACCCTGCCCCATGGTATGGCCTACTAGTGTTCAAAAAAGGTAAAACAACCAATCCTGTGAACCCGCGCGAAAGTTTGCTTTTTCCCCACCCCGCCCATATATAAGCGCTATGCCCCTGAGCCACGAGGTCAGTCCCTCTATCCCCTATGTGAGATATGGGGATATGGGCTGGCCCAGAGCTCTGATTTAATAAACCACCTCATGTGCTTTACAGCAAGACAGTCTCTCGTGTGTCCTTTGGGTGCGTGCTATCCTGTGACTTAAGTGGACCCCTTTCTGGGGAGTCCCGGACCTTTCATAGGCACCAGCTGATACCTAATCAAAGTCTTCTGGGATACAGTTTGGTCAATGTCCTTCCTGTTTTATTGCTTTTTGAACCAGGAAGATGATTGTCTTGTTACATCCAAACATTAGAAGTTTCTCAGGACCTAACATGTTTAATAGATCCTAAGTGGTGCTCTGGGAAAACTGGCCTAACACAGCTTTTGCTTACTCGGGCATTTGTTTTAGAGAAACCATTTCTCTAGTGCCATACCCGTACCCTAAGTGTTAATAAGCTGTGTAAAATACTTCCTGGCCTGCCCAGCTCTTGTACCTGAAGCAATTTCTTGGCATCATAGTTCTTGTGTACCAGACTGAATTCTGCAAGTAACCTTATTGTTAGAATCAACTTCTTTTGTTATTTTACATTTGTGTGCCATTCCCACTATGTTTCAAAGCATGCTTTATGCTTATTGACAACTGACAAGGTTCTTAAAGAATCAGTAGTCAGTTTGATTTAAGAACAGTGACAGAGTATAAAGATCTGTGTAAATAAATAAGTAGTTTATTTGCATAAATATTTTGTGTATAAATTATTTGAGAATATTTTGAGCATAACTTCACTCTATAGAGCCTAGAATGATTAATTATCTTCATACATTAAAGGACCAAATGCTGTAACTTAATACTGAGTGCATTATATATAAATGTGTGTATCTTTACCCTATGGCTACAGGGTCACGCTGATCTACCAGACAGGAAGACTCCTGCTTTTCTATACTCTTGCAAAGGCCTTCAATATGACTCAGTACTTCATTCAAGGCAATGTCCTACTTTGATCACGGGGAGAAGAGTAGATAATTCATCTCTAGATACTAACAGCTATCTTCTGTCATTTATAATTTTTAAATGTAATCAGAACAACATTTTTAAAGACAGACCAGTTATTCCTGCAGACCTTCATTTCTTATTTTAAAACTTAAATTAAAACTCAAATATTTTGTAGATTTTAAATGATAATGTTTCAAAGTTAATGTCTAATATCTAATAAATACTACACATTTGAAAAAATAAAAATACTCATATAAGTTTGCAAGTGAAATTGTTCATCAAATGCATTATCAGTGTTTGGGTTAATTTTCCAAGGGTCGCTGAATCTCCATTAGTGACCTTTATGTCTTTGTTTCATTGTAAGCTCACATTACTGGAATTAGAATGCAAATTTATAACAGAGAAATATCAAATCAATATGCCCACAATAAGGCCTTTAAAATACTTTAAATTCTTATTTTTCTGGTTAGAGTACAGAGTCAAAAAAATCTTTAACGTTTAGATATTTAACAAAACCAAAATATGGTCTTAAAAACAAATATTAATATGCTTCTTTTAGAATAATTCTATTTATTCGTTTATTTTATGCTTTGTTCCAATTTATTTTTATATTTATTTTTCCAAATATTTGTACATTAAGGATGTTTTTATTTAATTTTTTTATGCCCTTGCAAGTTCGGTGATGTTGGTTAGTAATATTATCCTTAGAATTTTTACATCTTTGAAAGAGAAAATTGTAGTCATTCTTTTCTGATTTTCCTTTCAGGTCTGAGAATATATTGTATTTTGTAATGAGTATCAAAGGGTACAGAGCATAATAATTATCATAAAATGTCCATAACAATAATGCAATGTTCTTCAGAATAATTTTCACAAAGGTAGAAATCTTATCATGGTAATATTAATCATTTAAATTGATGATTGTAAGCTCAGTGCTCAAATATAAATGATTAGAAGACTACAATAAAAGGCTACATCTATACATATTTTAAAATAAATTCATCTTCAAGAATGGATTGAGTCTGCACTGAAAACTTCTGTTTACTTCCTCCACTGTAATTAAATCAGATGATATCTCAGATGAGCTCAAGAATCCATTAATAGTTTGTGTTCAGTTAATTATGTAATGTATGTTCTTATAGTGTTAGAGACCAAAAAGACTTCAACGACTCCTTCTCTCAGCTGTGGGATTTAACAGTGAACTCCTACAAGTGTGTAAAAGTATTTTTTTTTTTATTCTTCTGATATAATTGTTTTCAATGAGACCTACTGATTGATGATACAACACACAACATTTGACAAAAGGAATTTGAAATCATCCCCAAGGAACTACTTCTAAATAGGTTTACCTCCCCTTGTCCTATTTGACATCTTTTCTCCCCTACATTTGGACAGTAGGCTAAAAGTGGGGTTGAAACATTTGAATACCCTTCTTAAAAGCAGGTTTTTAACATTCTATGCTTACCGGAGTCTCAGATTTTTATGCCTTCTCTCAGTCACTTTTTTTCATTTTTTTTTCTTTTTAATTTGCTTTGTTCCAATGTTGTGTGTTGTATGTTATTATTACACCTTAGAAGCCCCTTTAATTTCTAATGAGAGACAGACATGGAGTAGATCTAAGTGGGAGGAGGAGCAGAAAATTAAAAATTAAAAAAAAAAAAAAAAAAAGCTTTGCTCCAGGGAAATTCTTTATTTCCAGTTGCTGATCACTGCCATAAATGATCTAGATCAGAGAAGCATAGAGGACATCAACATCTTCCATAGACAATGGACAAGTGATCATGCAAATCTGTGAATCTTCTCCCTCCTCACGCTGCATTCATCACTCAGTCTTTCCCTGAACAACCTACTTCTAAAGAACTCCAGATAAAGAACGAGAAATTAAAGACTGGATAGTTATGTGGAAGTCTTAGAGTCTAATCAGGAGACTACTTGTCCTAACTAATTAAACATTTTCCTACAACAACACATCTTCAATGTTTGAGATGCTTACTACAGGAAGTTTTGTTTTAAGGTTTATCATACACTTTTTTTTTTTTTTTTTTTTTTTCCATACACTTAACTTGAGGGATCTCATTCCTCCTGTCCTAGGAAACTGTAAGCTTTCTTCCTATATTATTATTTTATACATTAATATGTTATTCTATTTGAATTTTCCTCTTCCTCATGGTATGCAGAAAATACACTAATGGCACAGACTGTGTAATAGCAGAGCAGACCACTGAAGCCCCAGTAATAGTCCTGTTATATTTGGATATTCATCATCAAGATTTCAAAACTCAGAAGCAGTATCCAGCTGCTGTTCTGATTAAATCTTTGTCTATTGCAGCCAGAAGTACAACTCACCATGCTGCAGGCAATTAGATGAAGGCCATACAGGAGATTTTTGCAATTCTCAAAATAAATTTTAGAATCAGAGGTAAATTATGCAAAATAATTTTGAGATAAAACTACTTTAATGCACTGTTTTAATTTGAATGTTCTTGATGGGAAGCTAGGTCTATATATCTAATTACATATTCAGTATACTGAGCAAGTGAAAAAAAATCAGACAACAATTTTCACAAAACTAGGAAAATCCTTTAGTGTTCTTTGTATTTCCTTCCATTCTGTCTCCAGCTTTTTAAAAAACTACTAGCACTGTTCTTAACATCTGGATGTTTGTTCATTTGTTTTTGGTTTAGATAATAGAATAAGAATTTATATAGCATAAAATGGGTAAATATGTATACATAATAATCAAATAAACAATCCCACAATGTTATATCTTTAAAAACTGAATTTGTATTTTTCCCTTATGTCATATTTAATATGACATAATTATCATTTTTAAAAAAATTATTTAATCTTTTTATTTTTTCCATTTTTATTAGATATTTTATTTACACTTCAGATGCCATCCCCTTTCCCCATCCCCCCCTTAGAAAACCCCTATCCCATGCCCCCTTTTCCTTTTTGCATTTATACATTTTTTAAAAAATGTTAATCATAGGCTTTATAAGTTTGGTATTGCTCAATCAGAAGTGCAACCCACTACCCAACCTATAATCTTTTTATTTTTATACTCCAGATTTTATCCTCCTCCCAGTCCACCCTCTGACTGTTCAACATCCTAAAACTTCTCCCTTCCCCACCCCCTTGTCTCCACACAGATGTCTCTGATTTCACCCCTCCAGACTTTCCCACCCCCTGGATCCTCCAGTCTCTTGAGGGTTAAGTGCATCTTCTCTGACTGAACCTAGACCTGGCAGTCCTCTACTGTATATGTGTTGGGGCCTCATAACAGTTAGTGTATGCTGCCTGGTTGGTGGTTCTGTGTCTGAGAGGTCTCAGAGGTCCCGGTTAATTGAGACCACTGGTCCTCCTACAAGGTAGTCCTCCTACCAGTTTCTTCCAGTTTTTTCCTAATTCAACCACTGGGGTCAGCAGCTTCTGTCCATTGGTTGGGTGCAAATATCTGCATCTGACTCTTTCAGCTGCTTGTTGGGTCTTTCAGAGGACAGTCTTGACTGGTCCCTTTTGTGGGTGCTACATAGCCTCAGGCCTTGGAGCCTCCCCTTGAGCTGGACCTACTTTTCTTCAGGCTCATCTCCATTTTTTTCCCCTGCAGTTCATGCAAGTCCTTCTGAGTCTGAGTTACCTCACTCAGGATGATATTTTCTAATTCAATCCATTTGTCTGCAAAACTCACTGGAAGACGACTGTTTTGATACAGATAAATCAAGATGCATGTTTTTCCCATGACACAGATGAATTAGAGACTTCTAAACAGAAGATTGTAGAGCTAAAATGCTATTCCCAGTGGGCCATACCATGATGCATAGGATCAGGACGGCTCTAGACTGTTGAGGATAGATCTTTTTCACCATGGTAGGTGCAAAATCTACTTATATCTACTGTTTCTCCTTTCCATATTCAGCTTAAAGAACTTAGTACTTGCTGTCCATGATACAATATTTGAAGAGGATTAATTAATTATTTGAAAATCTTCTGTATGTAGTAATTTATAATATATTCTCTAAATTTATTGAGATGCTTCAAGTATAAAAGCTTTATATATTTATAGGTATTATATGACAATGTCACATACTCAACACATACTGAAATAAATTAACACTACCATTATTAACATAATGGTCATTTTATGTTTTGGTGTGAACAACCGTTAAAACCAATTATCTTAGCAACTTCAAAATATCAAATAATATGTAGGGCTGGAGAGATGGTTCATCAGCTAGGAGCACTGACTGCTCTTCCAGAGAACTCTGGTTCAAATCCTAGCAAGTATAATACAGACAGTTTACCGCCATCTGTAACTTCAAGATCTGACACCCTCCCACAGACATGAATGCAGGCAAGCCATCAATGCACATAAAATAAATATAAATAAGTTATTAAATATGAGAAATTACAGATATAACATCATGCTACACATGGAATGTAAAAACTTAGAGTAGCTTTCTTAAACCATTTACAATGCACATATCCTCATGCTTTTTTTTTCTTTGTCCTTTCATGCTCTAAACAAAATGATCATTTTAAAGTACAGGAAGATTCTCCCAAAGAAAAATACTTTAATATTTAATATTTAATATTTTAAATAAAATACTATGGGATGATGCTAAAGTTTCATCTGAATCTCAGAATTTAAGTGATTTTATAAATGTATAAGTTAGTTACAATTTAAATGGGCTTGTTATCCTACATAGGGAACGTTTTGTTTTTGCAATTTCTTCATAAAATATTTTTAATTCATGTACCAGGCAATTTAATGGACTTCTAAATTTCAATCACCCCAGTCTTTTCTTTTTTTTTTCTTTGCTTCTTTGGTTTTTTTTTTAATTTTAGAGCTAATTTATGTAATGGTTTTTCTGTAGTTGAACTAATGGTTTAAAATTATGCTAATGTAGAAAATGCTACACAATGCCAAAACAATGACATTAATACTTAAGAAAAACATCCACTCTTAAACTGATGACAAAAATACAAAATTTACATAGTAAAACTCAAAGTATAAAGCTGCTTGAGTTCTAATTTTTTTACACTAGCAATACCTATCCCTGGTTCCCTCTGCATCACCATATTTCTTTGGGGCATGTGGATGTCTGTTTACTATTCTAGAGCCCTTCAGTTTTTACTGAAACATGTGTTTGAAATATTTTAATGCACATTACCATTTTATTATTATAAAATATGCATTGTCACAGTTATTTTGATAAATGCTATCATCTCAATAATTATATTTACTTATTATATTATTCATAAACTTTCTTACTTGGTTGATTATTTGGAATCTGTGATTGCCTTTTGATAATTTACAAGTACTTGAGTACATGCTATAAGCAGTTCAATTCCCTCTCATTTTTACATTTTCACTAAAGTGTTTCCATGGTGCTAAAAAATTGTAATTACATTATAATCAAGAAATATATTTTCATGCTATTTCAGACCTCTAGAGCAATGAAAGCTTCTAATGTAAAATATTCCCCAGAGAAGCCATATTATGAAGTATCATCTGAATGTAAGTTATTAATTTCTCTTTATCTTTGATGTCATTTGATTTACTAAATTGAATTTATTATTTATTTTCATGATTATAGTAGAATATTCATAAATTTCTTTATTGTAATATGAAATACAGATAAATTGAAATGTATGTGTATACATAGTATTAATATATTACTAATATATTAGTAATGTTACACAATGCCAAAACAATAATATACTAATATACTAATATTACAATATTAATACAATATATTATTAATATATTACATATTATATAATTATGTATATTATAACATGTTAATATATACAAGAATATACTACTATATTAGTAATATATTAATACTGTATATTTTAGAATAAATATTAAAATGAAAGATCATTATTTAGTATTAGCAAAAAGCATATATATTTTTAGAAACAGTATAAAACTCATTTTATTTCTAAATTGTTTATTTAAATTAAACTGTAATAAGTACTGTGTTCACAAATCAATGCTTTTCCTTTAATATTCATAAATACTACTTTATGTTATAAGATAGGAATTTTATTCAAAATATGTTAATTGTATTTTGTTTTATATATAATTCAATAACACAGTATTTCTATTTGCCTTTTGAAATATTTTGGAACCACTGTTTATTGAAATTGGGTATGTTTGTTCTAAATATTTGAAAATTAAAAAGTGTTAAGAAAATAGTTTGACCTGAGAGTGATATCATTCATATTTGCTATGATGAGAAAATTTACCTCAAAATGTCATGTATCTGTAAAAATATGTAACTATGCAGCAATAGTGTGTGTGTGTGTGCACACGTGTGTGTGCATGCGTGTATGTGTGTGTGCCTGCATGCACACATGTGTGTGTGCATGTGTGTATGTGTGTGTGTGCACATGTGTGTGCATGTGTATTTGCACAGAGAAGTGAGTTTCAAACAACTTATCTTGACAACACTCACTGAATGTCATCCCAAGTTGGAGCCAGAGTCATGGCAATCCAGTTCTAAGAATTTACTGAACATCATTATTGTACAGAAGCATCGTGGTCAGATATTTAGGCTAATGCTGGTGCCTCAAATTAGGAATGTATCAGCCTTCAGAATCCCAAATAAATGAGATAAATATCTGAATAGAGGATTTATGTGTAAATAAACTTATTCTGAGAACACAGGTCAAAAACTATGATTAGCATTTGGAATCTTCAACCAGAAAAGGTTTCATAAAGAAAGTCAGCTACATAGGAATATAACACTGTCCTATATAAAATATAGGACAAATAGAAATCATGGTGCTAAATTAAAGGTCCATTTGAAGTACTTAAACAGTTTAAAAATTAAAAGAAAAATAATGACAAACTGTGGGAAATAATTCAGAAATCCATCATCAGTATTGAGAGTTTATCAAGTGCAAATATTGTCTCAGTAAAACATTTTTATTTATTGTAATATATGCTTGTGTATGATGTGAGGGTGTGCAAGTTTGTAAGTATGTGTTCATGCCAGGACACCTGCATGTCCTGTAGATTGCAACTGTATGGAGACAGGTAGAATTATATTACCTTGGAAAGTAAAGGATATAATTTTTATATCTGTGATTATTAATGGTGTTGGTTTTAAACTGACAGTATAGTGCAAAAATTTTCCAATAGAACTATAGGTAGAAACTTAATATTATGCTATTGGGTATTTTACTTGTACCATTGTATTTAATACTTATGAAACATGACACAAGGTTTCATAGTTTTTCTTGGAAAATATGATAATATTGTGACTTTAAGAGTGATTAGAGGCACTGGATGTGATATTCAGGAGGCTGGGACATGAAGACGGTGAATTTAACACAGATTTGGCCAACATGGTGACACTCTGGAAAAGAATGGTGGGAAGAAGAGAGAGGGAGATAGAAAGAGAGAGACAGAGACAGACAAAGAGACACAGAGACACAGAGAGTGACAGAAAGATAGATAGATACAGAGAGAAACAGAAAGAGAAAGACAGAGACAGTTCAAACATCAGGTGTTGTCCCCGAGTGCTTGGGGCCACCACACCTGAGACTTGAACCACCTTTAGGATGATTAAGAGAGGTTCTTGATCAACTACTTAAAAATAATGTATTATATTTGTCACTTTTACCTGAGAATCATGAATGATATTGTTTTCACATTTAACACCATCATCAGAGGATACTTAAATTTCTATAAATAAATTTTAATATTCCTTGAGATAAAATGCTGGGTCTGGAGTAGGGTATCAAGTTTCTGAATCTAATTCTTCAGCTTTTCATGGTTTCATTTTTCAAAAGCTTTTTCTCAATATCCACATCTGAAATTACATGGTAATACCTAAATAACAGGATGGCTTGGGAAATTACAACATGTGCAACTTTTTTACAATGCCTGGTACTTGTAAAACTTTGGTTGGTAAATACATTTTATATTTACTTATGTATTGTTTATTTGTCTCTTGGGCTAGTGATTGAGCCCGACCTTGTTCAGGTTTGTCATATGCTTCATCTGACTTACACACAATTCCATACTTGAACATTTAAATGTAGAAAAGTTATTTACAGTGATTGATTTTGGAGCAGAGTTATGAACCATCAAACCACTGAGTCTAAAATCATGATTAATGTTATATAAGTAACAATAGTTCTGCATTTTTATACTTCTGTAAAAGGATACATCATTGTGTTAACTGAGTAAATTTCTGTGGAGATATATAAACAGCATGTTACATTGCATGATCACCAAAGGAAGTGAAAGAGATAAGCTTGTTGACCTTGGACTCAAAGTCTTTTGAATTCCACACTTTTACAGTAATTTAAGTTAAGGGGATCAGAATAGTATATTTATTCATTTATATATATATGGAAATTTGGTTATGAGTGAAATATAGAAATATGTCTGACAATACAAACTCAGACCTTGGCAGAAATAATGAATTGGCATTAAATATTTATTTAAAAATTGATACAATGACAATTTTAGACAAAGAATACATAATAGTAAGAGTCTGCAGTTTGCTTTTCTGGTGTGTAGTGTGTGTTGCTGAACACATCTATTCTCTCCTGATACCTCAGTTTATTTTGTGCCACTTTGGAGCAATTGTCTTTTATAGAATCAGATGAAGTGATGACTAACCACAAGAGAACCATAAAAGGTCAAAGGCAGTAAAGTGTATTTTTTCCAAACAGAAGTAAAAATGACTTCCCCTTCTGCAATGTCTTACTTTCCAGCGTTTTATATCAGGTTGGTCAGAAAACACATCTCATTCACATTGATCATTACAGCACATGCTGTCAGGATAGGCATAGCAAGCGCTCATAGATAAATCAGCTAGATGCCTGTGAACAAGACAAAACACTCCGAGTTCTCAGTCTGTAGTCCATACATTTATGTCAAGTTAAAGGAAAATTTATCAACAGTAAGTCAGCATTAATATAAAATATCCAACCAAAGGCAATAACTCTAGTTCTTGTCTTAGAATTTGAGAGGCCTTGGCTTTTTAAAAATAGTGATTCATCCATAGCACATCCACTTGTGAACTCCTTTTTTTTTTTCTGTCCTGTGTATGCAATTGTTATCTCCTCCATTTATAAATGATTTTCCTTAGATGGCAATTTTAAGCATTGTTGGTTGCCAAGTGATAAGTCAATCCAGCATATGACCCTTATGCATTTTCAAGTGGCTAACATTGGTTCATGAGTTTTCTCATGATTTAAAAATATTTCTTTTGTACTATTAATTTGGTATTTGCTTCTACCTTTCTTGTAATCCCTTACATCAGTATAATACTGGGAAATTTACTTAGCTATTTAGTAACCAATTATTTCAATTATTCTGGTTGTAGCAAGACCTAGAATTTTCTGCTATTCAGAAATGGTAATACTAATATACAAAGCAACATACAAGTTCCTGACAATTAAAAATTGCTTAATTTATTTCACATTCTTTTGTAGAATGTGAAATGATTATTTGAGCAGAAATAGTCATAAAACACTATAATATCAGGATGAAGTAAATAAAAATATGAGTAACTTAAAACTATAAATTCACACTAATCCTGAAAAATTCAATTATCTGGAGAAGCATATGAAATTTCCCTGATTTTTTTCTGAGAGTAATAGACCTATGCTTTCTAGTTATCTAGATCTTTTTGAAACCTAAGACTAAAATGTAGAACTTTTTTTTTTAATTCAGAAAATAAAATATTGCCTAATATAAGAAAACAAAATAAGTTAAAAAATATATTTACTTTCTTTATACTTTCATCTCAGAGACATTTATCTTTCAATCAGAAAATGAAAAACTTATCATAATAATGAATTTAAAGTTCAACAAATCAGAAAAGATTAAAAATCTCTTAGAGAATGTAAATTGATTCATCTCTTCAAATAACTACTCATTAGGGTACTAAGATAATTGCCTTTTCAGAATGTCCTCCCTTTCTCTCTATTCCTTGTCCTTAATTATGTCAATTTTTCTAGAGCCTATCTTGAGGGGCTGTAGCAGCTCTGTGGCTGAATCCCTGCTTATCATGTGCAAGGTCCTGGGTTTGATCTTTCCTAGGACTCAGAAGATTATCCAAGTTATAATTATATGATTTAGAACCTCCTGCCTCCTTTTAATGCTTCATCCATTCCATTACACACTTAGCATGCTGAATCTATAACCTTAGATTCATTGTTAAAAAAAAAAAAACCTCTCAATCAAATTATGCACATGAGTTCAAGATTTAAGGCTTATTAATTTTAGTATCATTACAAACATAACAGTGGTAAACCTCTTGATGAGTATTTTAGGTTAATTAATCATAAGATGTATTTCATAAGCCTTTTTGATATCATAGAAGATAAATTGTTCCAATGATGGTTTTCTCAAATATTTTCAAATGATGCTTCTTCATGTCTTTTGGTTCCTTAGAGACTCTTTGTAAAGGCTGAATGTGCCAGCTGATATCCTCTGCCAACGGTGAATAATCCAGGCATTTTTCTTCCTTGTAATTATGATAAGAATAGCATCTTTTCTTTGGATTTATATAATCCTTTACTATGTAATTTATTATTTTAAGAAATTGTTTTCAATTAGAAAAATAATATCTAAAGTTGTTCTACTTTTAGAAGATCAAATAACTTTACTTGAAAAGGCAATAAAATACTTAGTTGGGTCTAAGAGTGTCCATGAATGATGAGTACTGGTCTACCCTGAGTTCAAATCCTGGTTGAGACAAAACATACTCACCAAATTTAAGACCTTATATACATCTAATATATGAATTGATAGATGTACCTATTCAAAAGAATCTGTTCAAAACAATATTTGATTTTCCCCTTTCCCCTCCACATTCCTTCTTCCCATTTTCCTTCTTTCTTCTTCTTGTTCTTCTTCTTGTTCTTCTTCTTGTTCTCCTTCTTCTTCTTCTTCTTCTTCTTCTTCTTCTTCTTCTTCTTCTTCTTCTTCTTCTTCTTCTTCTTCTCCTTCTCCTTCTTCTTCTTCAGTTTTTACAATTGAGGTTAGTTATGAATGCAAAAATGGAGAAGTCAGAAAAATGGAGTGATGCTAATCTGAAATACAGAACTGAAGTTTCATATGATTGGATTCTGGAAACCTCATATCTCCAGGTACTTTAATTATGAATTTTATACTAGAATGTCACTAGCCAACTAGGTCCTTATAGTCTCACCACAACCTTGAGAATAAAAAAATTAGTAACTATAATAATTATTATGATTAGCTTGAATGACGAAATATTTCAAGGTATAGCAAAGCACCACATGTACAAGATGAAGACAGAAAATTTGTCGAACACATTTTAATAAAGTTCAAAATTAATATTGTTTATTTGATTTGTATTTAAAACCTAAAACAGTCAAAACATTTACCTCATTTAAAGTGAAAATCCTTTAATGTCTTAAAGTCAATCAAACCCTGTCTCATCCTGATAAAATTATAGTGATTTTAAGGTTGATAGTATATTTCAAAATTTAGAAATAATAAAATTTACTTAATAGATTGGCTCCAAAGATGAAATGAAGCTTCATGCATTTAGGTTTGCATACTGTCTTATATGCTCAGTAACTAGTCAATATAATTAACAATGTTGATTTTTATTTGAACAAGTGTTCCCAGAGTTAGTACTTCGGAATAGCTTCCTGTAGTACTTATGGTTATACCTAAAATTACACCTATAGATTAGCTGCACAGAGATAGATTGAATATAACAACTAAAAAAGTGGGCAGAGTAAAATACATATTAATGGCAGGACAGCTACGAGACACCAATACTGCCCCTGCTATGTGGTACAGGATCACAGGTACATTGATCAAATACGTGATGAAGAGGTGAAAATAAAATGAACAGTCTGTGGCCTATGAAGGAAGGC